>NW_022987613.1:0-508739 GCF_902827165.1 Trematomus bernacchii
ATTGTGCAGATTGGTCCATTTCAGAATAATATATATGATATGTTTTATAATTATTGATCATTAAAGTGTTATCAAAGCTGGTAAAGGTGCAGCTAGTTTTAATGACTTCGTATACTGCATATATGTTTAAAATATTTGTAAAAGATCGGAGAGCCAGCCTCTCGTCCAACATCAGTGTGTGACCTCACTAATGCTCTTCTGGATGAAAGGGCTTCCCACAGACACACTCCAAGATCTGTAGAAAGCCTTCCCAGAAGAGTGGAAGCTGTTATAGCTGCAAAGGGGACCAACTTCAAATGAATGCCTAAGAGTTTGGAATGGGATGTCCTGAAAGCTCCTGTAGGTGTAATCAGAATCAGAATCAGAATCAGAATCAGAATCCTTTATTAGTCCCACAGAGGATACATGTACATTGTTACAGCAGAAAAGAGACAAAGACAGCTTCATGTTTCCTAAAGCATGCATACAACAAAGTATTAAAGATTAAAAAAGAAAGATTAATTTTTTAAACGTTTTACAAAATACACAGTTTTTAACGGCATATATATATATATAATATTGCCTAAAGGAAGCGTATATAATGTGAACACAATAGGTCCAAGCTCTGAGCCCTTATGCTTTGCTGTGGCAGAACTGGCTGGATCAAATCAAACAAACTCTAAACACATTTTCAGCTCTGCACACAATCTGCAATTCAACTCTGCACTTTCTAAAACACTGCACACGGTTCTCTGAGTAACACACAGAGATCTGACATATTCACCTGTCAGCCATTTTCAACACACTGCCATTAAACATGCTACACATATGAGCCAATGAACAGATACACATGCCAGCTGACCGTTAACGCCTGGCTGCTTTACTGCTGACTCATCAATCAGGATATAAGTACAAGAAGTGGGATATTTATTTTATTAATGGTTTTTTTATCACAGAGCTGAGAAATAATATTTAGTCTTAAAGTTACATGAAAAAAAATATAATATCCTGAAGGATTATGAAATACACAAGAAAGAAAACAAGATTTAAGTCGTTAATTCATGAGAAAAGCACTCCGATAGAAAGTCAGAAACATTTCAAATATTTGTTTAAAATGTTGTTTAAATAAAATGTCCAAAGAAAGTATTCAGAGTAATTCTTATTACAGTTTTATAATTGTTTTATATATTTCACAAATGACCTGCTTTGACTGCAGCTTGAGAAACTTCTGGATTCAGTCTGAAAGCATCCTTTTTTAACTTTAAACATGATCTTTAATAATGTTGTAGTTTAGTTTAACTCTGAGAGGTCGACTGGCTGGACTCCTCACTGGGACTCTGGTTCTGGACCAGCTTGCAGGGTCCAGGAGTTCTTGAAGAGAAGGAGCGCTTCCTGCCGCAGGACTCGGGGGATGGGAGTTCCTGAACATGGAGAAACAGCTTCAGTTATTATGCTCCAAATATCTGGAACAAAGTCACAGAAAGAATGTGTCTGCAGCTCAGAGAGTCCTGCGGGGAACCCACACATGTTGAGGAGCCCAAAGTGTGATGAGAGAAATGTACAGTACGGGTCCCCAGCACATAGAAGCTGCCGGATGCTAACCTGCATATGTTGGGAGAGCTTTACAGATCAGGAGAGGAACTAAGTACATTTACTCAAGTGCTGTACTTAAGTACAACGTTGAGATACTTGTACTTGAGTATTTCCATTTGCTACTGTGTACTTCTACCCCACTACAATTCAGAGGTACATGGTGTACTTTTCCTCCACTACATGTATTTCCCTTTAGTTACTTTACAGATGTGGATGAATGATGTGAAATAATCAAGTGTTAAATCAGACTTTAGTTCCACCTGGAGTAAATTCACAAGCTACCCTGCAGTATACAAAGTCATTCAAACTAGCTGCACCTTTACCAGCTTTGAGAACACTTTCATGATCAATCATTATAAAACATATCTTATAAAACGGACAAGTCAAATCAAGCAATCTGATTGGTTCTTAGCCATGGTATACTGAGCGTATACCACGGGTAGAATTGTAGTTACTTTTCACAACAAGTCAGTATCCCTCCGCGTCTGAGAAAAACTGTATACAGCTGCGCTGAAAAGCAAACTGCTTGCAGTTTGCTTTTCAAACTGGGACAAGAAAACAGCGGAAAAGTAACGGAGCAGAAACCCTCCTTTTTACGCAGCGGTCCAGACATAGACATCAAACTGCAAAACATATTCAGTGTGCAGTTCCTTTGGCATTAGGGCAGGGATATCTAGATACTTTCCAAGGTTTGACATAATGAATTGTGCTACTTTTAAAGCAAGCAACGATGTTTTCAAATCTGTAATCAAAAAGGTCCGCAAAAACATTTAAGTAACTTCGACCTCCGGGGGGGGGGGGGGGGGTCTTACTATGGAGGAGTGGATTGAGGAGTGCCTATCTCCAGAACAAAAAGCACCTAAACGACGACATGTAGAGCTACGTGAAGAGCAGGTAGACCAACTGGAAAAGTATCACCATTCAAAAGCTTTCTGATGCGGGTCTTGAAACAAGGCAGAGAAATGATGACCGTTAGTGGCCACAGGTGCGAAAGCTCTCTCCAGAGCTACTGGAAGCCGAATCTCGGGGACCGGAGAAAGTGGAGCAATATTCTCGCCACGCCAAGCAACAGCCTAGAACAACCTCAACCTATACAAGTAACCACATAAGCCATTCTACTGATGCTGGACAGTTTTTCAGTGGGTGCACAATAAACGGCAACATACAAATTAATGTAAATAAATAGCCAAATAATGGATCAACGCTCTCTGTCTAATATAATTCTAAAGCGGGTTGTCGACCCTCCGCTTCGCGTCGGGCCGAACCACGCCCCTTAACTGTGATATAATGGCCATATACCACGGCCTGTCGTGAGCTATTGCTTAAATATATATTATTCTGAAATGGACCAATCTGCACAATGACTACTTTTACTGTCGCTACTTTCACTATATTTGATGAGAATACTTTCCTACTTTTACTTGAGGAACATTTTTGAATGCAGGACTTTTACTGTAACAGAGTATTCCTACACTCTGGTACTTCTACTTTACTCAAGTACAAGATCTGAGTACTTCTACTTTTACTCAAGTACAAGATCTGAGTACTTCTACTTTTACTCAAATACAAGATCTGAGTACTTCTACTTTTACTCAAGTATATTTTGATGGTAATACTGTAACTGGTTATAATGTTGATGTTTTCATGTGTTCTATTCTTCAGAGTTTATTTACATTTTACAGAGTGTCAGTGAACGCGTCACTGTTTTGATAGACAGTTGTTGTGAAGAGAAACAGCCAAAATGATGAAGAGAGAAAAACAAGAGTGTTGTTTTCCTCTGAGGACATGCTCCATGAAAGAGTTTCATATCTTGATGAATGGAGGATATTCAGTACTCACAGTTCTTCTGGATCTTGGCTCTGATCGTCTCATCATCTCTGATCCTGTAGGGATGAACACAATCCAACAGTTATGGATCCAGTTTAAAATAAGTGTTTGTTCTTTGAGTCAGCTTCAGAGTCCTGACTGATCTCATGCTTTACATCCCATCATATCTTCTCTGCAAACACTACAACTGACTGCCACAGCTCTCAGCTGCATTACAGGAAGTAACAGTCATTAGTCAAGGAGCTAAAAACATCCCATCAAAAACAGACTACCTTTTCCACTCTTCTGTCAAATCCCATATGTCTGGTGGAAAGTTGATTACTTACTAAATGTGGCTTTGCATTTTCAGCTGGCCTTCTATAGTTGATGGAAGAATGAAAGAGCCTGCAGTCAGTGGGTAACATCACTGATCTGTTGTGATTCCCCAGTGAGAGAAACACCTCCCTGTGTTTCATACAATACTGCTGAACCAGCAGAGACCCCTTACTGACCTGAGAGTCTCCAGTCTGCAGTCTGGACTCTCCAGAAGATCTCTCAGCAGCTTCTCTCTGAATCCTGCAGAGCGTTGTATCTCAGGTCCAGATCTCTCAGATGGATGTTGGACTTCAGAGCTGAGGCCAGAGCAGAACAGCTGATCTCTGACAAACTGCAGCTCCTCAGACTGAATAAAGAAACATGATGAGGATACAAATCTGTTAATAATCCAATCAGATGTTACTCAACAACAACAACAATTATACTCACTTACTTACTTTAATAATATCATTGTGTGATTCTTATTTGCTAATGTTTATCTATATTTACTACTTCTCACTCTTCTTAGCTAAGCTTGGGGAAAGTCCTTATGAAGAAGATGTGTTGCAGTGTTGTTAGTGACTCTCTATGTGCACCAACAGTATGACCTTCACCTCAGGTGAACTGAGAACTTCCTGATATGGCCTCCCTAACTCCCTAACTCCCAGAATGCTCCATCATCACCAAGCTTCCCCCCTCCCTTTCTCCTCTCTCTCGAGCCTCATCTCAATACCCCTCCTCGACTCCTCCTTTCCCTCACTCACGTCCGTTCCTTGCGTCTTAGCTCCGCCTCCGTAAGATGCGAGGAGGAGACGCGAGGACAGAGGAGTCCTCAGGTATTAATTGGGATGTCCTCGTTCACTCAAACGTCACTCTTAAACGACGTCTGTTAATGATGACATGTGCACAGCTGTATCCCCTCTCATCGGGCTTAACTGAATAACCTTTAGAACCGGCCCATTTGTTGTTAAATATTTATTTAAATTATGAATCTTTCTCTTGTTAGTCAAGGACTTCAATGTATGATGGTTGGTCCTGCTTTTGTGTTCTGTTTTGGTGTCAAATGTACATTTCAATAAAATTATAATTATAGTAATGTGAAAGCCTTTACTCTGAACATGTGTGTGTGGAGATCCCCACATTCAGGACTGTGAATTTTAAATAATTTAACTACTCATATTTTAACACAAAACAAAACAAATAATTTGTATTTATCAAGATCTAGCCATTCATGAAATAGCTTTCTTAATAGCTATGTTTTAGTGACGTTCAAGATCATTAAACATGACTTAAATTGTTAGTATAACCTTAAGAAATGAATTGCACATAATAATTCCCACGGAGCTGTGAGCACTTAGACATTTATGTGACGCTTTCCCACTCATTCTTCCAGTTCTCCGTTTTCCTCTCTTGAAATCGACCAGCTGTGAAGGTGGGGGCGGGGCTTTTATACGCGAGTAGTGAAAACACTTCCGCGTAGTCTGCTCTCGTGTATCCTCCCTTTCGTCTCTTCCCGCACCCCTCCTCCCGCACCCCTCAAAAAAACGTCCTTCAAAATGGCGTGTCTTGATCGATTTCCGGGTCAAGTCCCGGAGGAGGGGAAGAGAGGAGTCGAGGAGGGGTATTGAGACGAGGCTTCTGTGTTTGAATATGCAACTCAAACTCTACTCTTCTCTTCCTCTCTGCAGACTGTATGCTCTCTGTGTGACTGACTGAACTTTCTTGCAATAAATAAAATACCACAAAGAGCTGAATGCTTTGATTCTCTCTCCACATTTGATCAATAAATTCCCATCACAATTTAAAACTAAAATGACTTCAGATGATCTTTATTCAGACGTTATCGTTTACTAAATATTAAATACATAGATTTACTTTTCACAACTAACATCTATTACAGTTCCTTTAAGAAACAGTCAACATGTATGTCTGCAGTTCTTTCTTCTTACTCTTAAAAATGAAATATGAATATAAGGACATTTAGAACTTTATGGCTGTAAATTATTAATGAATATAAATGAGGTTAAATTCCAAAGTAAACATGTGAGATCTCCAGCAGTAACAGAGAGTCAGTGAACTGACCTGAGAGTCTCCAGTCTGCAGTCTGGACTCTCCAGAAGATCTCCCAGCAGCTCCTCTCCTGATTCCTTCAGATCGTTCCAACTCAGGTCCAGATCTCTCAGATGGGAGGGGTTGGACTTCAGAGCTGAGATCAGAGCAGAACAGCTGATCTCTGACAAACAGCAGTGCTCCAGTCTGAATAAAGAAAACATGATGAGGATACAAATCTGTTTATAATCCAATCAGATGTTACTCAACAACAACAACAACAATTATACTCACTTACTTACTTTAATAATATAATTGTGTGATTCTTATTTGCTAATGTTTATCTATATTTGCTACTTCTCACTCTTCTTAGCTAAGCTTGGGGAAAGTCCTTATGAAGAAGATGTGTTGCAGTGTTGTTAGTGACTCTCTATGTGCACCAACAGTATGACCTTCACCTCAGGTGAACTGAGAACTTCCTGATACGGCCTCCCTAACTGCCTAACTCCCAGAATGCTCCTTCATCATCACCAAGCTTCCCCCCTCCCTTTCTCCTCTCTCGGGCCTCATCTCAATACCCCTCCTCGACTCCTCCTTTCCCTCACTCGCGTCCCTTCCTTGCGTCTTAGCTCCGCCTCCGTAAGATGCGAGGAGGAGACGCGAGGAGGAGACACGAGGAGGAGACGCGAGGACAGAGGAGTCCTCAGGTATTAATTGGGATGTCCTCGTTCACTCAAACGTCACTCTTAAACGACGTCTGTTAATGATGACATGTGCACAGCTGTATCCCCTCTCATCGGGCTTAACTGAATAACCTTTAGAACCGGCCCATTTGTTGTTAAATATTTATTTAAATGATTAATCTTTCTCTTGTTAGTCAAGGAATTCAATGTATGATGGTTGGTCCTGCTTTTGTGTTCCGTTTTGGTGTCAAATGTACATTTCAATAAAATTATAATTATAGTAATGTGAAAGCCTTTACTCTGAACATGTGTGTCCTGTAGATCCCCACATTCAGGACTGCATTTTAAATAATTTAACTACTCAATATTTTAACACAAAACAAAACAAATAATTTGTATTTATCAAGATCTAGCCATTCATGAAATAGCTTTCTTAATAGCTATGTTTTAGTGACGTTCAAGATCATTAAACATGACTTAAATTGTTAGTATAACCTTAAGAAATGAATTGCACATAATAATTCCCACGGAGCTGTGAGCACTTGGACATTTATGTGACTCTTTCCCACTCATTCTTCCAGTTCTCCGTTTTCCTCTCTTGAAATCGACCAGCTGTGAAGGTGGGGGCGGGGCTTTTATACGCGAGTAGTGAAAACACTTCCGCGTAGTCTGCTCTCGTGTATCCTCCCTTTGGTCTCCTCCCGCACCCCTCCTCCCTCACCCCTCAAAAAAACGTCCTTCAAAATGGCGTGTCTTGATCGATTTCCGGGTCAAGTCCCGGAGGAGAGGGAAAAGAGGAGTCGAGGAGGGGTATTGAGACGAGGCTTCTGTGTTTAAATATGCAACCCAAACTCTACTCTTCGTCTTCCTCTCTGCAGACTGTATGCTCTCTGTGTGACTGACTGAACTTTCTTCAAGAAATAAAATACGACAAAGACAGCTGAATGGTTTGATTCTCTCTCCACATTTGATGAATAAATTCTGACCACAATTTAAAACTAAAATGACTTCAGATGATCTTTATTCAGACATTAACGTTTACTAAATATTAAATACATAGATTTACTTTTCACAACTAACATCTATTACAGTTACTTTAAGAAACACTCAACATGTATGTCTGCAGTTCTTTCTTCTTACTCTTAAAAATGAAATATGAATAAAAGGACATTTACAACTTTATGGCTGTAAGTTATTAATGAATATAAATGAGGTTCAATTCCAAAGTGAACATGTGAGATCTCCAGCAGTAACAGAGAGTCAGTGAACTGACCTGAGAGTCTCCAGTCTGCAGTCTGGACTCTCCAGAAGATCTCTCAGCAGCTCCACTCCTGAATCCTGCAGAGCGTTGAAACTCAGGTCTAGATCTCTCAGATGGATGTTAGACTTCAGAGCTGAGATCAGAGCTGCCCAGCTGATCTCTGACAACCTGCAGCACTCCAGTCTGAATAAAGAAAGCATGATGTAACTTTAGAAAACAATGTTCCTGTTTGAAATAACTCCAGGTTTAATAATCTGTTCAGAGTTAAACAGGGTTTTAATGTCAGAGATGATGCAGAAACAATCCACTGATAATCTGGAACTTTAACTTTGATCAGATGTTGAACAACTCCTTCATCTCCCTCACAGCTCATCAGTACTGACAGCATCTCCACTGACTCCTGGTGCACAGAGTGAGTCTGTGGAAGCTCAAACACTCTCCCTCACACATTCACCTTCTCTTTGTTACTCTGATCAATATTCAGTCATTAGCAAAAACGGAACAAATAAAAATAACATTGTATTTGTTCAAATTCAGAAAATCATAAACACAAACAGATCAATATGAACTGCAGTCAGTGAACTGACCTGAGAGCCTCCAGTCTGCAGTTTGGACTCTTTAGTGCAGAACTCAGCAGCTCCACTGCTGAATCATCCAGAGGGCTCTCACTCAGGTCCAGATCTCTCAGATGAGAGGGGTCAGACTTCAGAGCTGAGGCCACGACTTCACATTCAGTCTCTGAGAGTCCACAGTCATTAAGTCTATAATAAAACATAAATTACAACATGAGTTAAAAAAAGAGGAAACATTATATTAACATCAAGCATTTGATGAAAAAAGATTTGACATGTTCTGATAGACATTTGCTGTTAGTCCATTTAATATAATATATAATAATATATGATAATAGAGTGTAATGAGTTGTCGGTGTGATCTGATCACATGTCTGTGCTCCTGCTGTCACTGACTGTTACCAAAAGAAACAGAAATTAAATGAATCACTTGACAATATTAGAGATGTACATATTTAAATGTTAGTTAATATGTGGATGTGAATGATGGATGAAGGATGTTTTGGCTTCTCTGAGCATCTGAACATTTATTGCGCACACAAACACAATTAACAAACCAATAAAGTTTCAATATGTTCAACTTGATAGCATCAGATGTTCCCAGTATATCAGCATTAAGACATAACTCTGTTATTGGTGGGAAATGATATAGATCTGATTTTAAACTCTAACACATTGTGATAAAAACGTGTTTAATGATAAAGAAACTACTAGAAAGTAATAATAACATGTTTCTGTGATAACTGTAAGTCCTGCTGTGTGGTGTGATCACATGCTGAGAAACCTCTAAAGTCCTTCATGTGTTTGACATGTCGCCTCCATCACTCAATATGAAGAGAGGAACGCTTCAGTTTAACTATTATTATAAATAAAGAGAAGAACAGTGTTGGTTTTATTTTCTCAGTATTTAAACAGCAGAAATGTTATCGTGTGTATTTGAATAATTAAACTCCTGATCAGAGATGGGGTCGTTACTAAAAAAAAGTAATATATTACATATTACTTTAAAAAAAAGTAATATATTACACTACTTCGTTACTCTCTACATAAAGTAACTCGTTACTTTACTCGTTACTTTACTCGCAGGGCCGGCCCGCCCCTCCCTACAGGCAGATCACGCAGACTGCTAAAGTTTTAAATGTTCTCTTTAGTTCAGTTTCCATTGTCGCATAAGACTGATCCAGATAGCTCTGACCATGGCTGTCCTCTGTCTCCTGCTATCTGTATTTTGCGCAGTATATCTCTGAACGATGCGATGGTGATTCCACTGTGCAAATGGGCAACATTACCTCTACTATGAAGGATGCTACAAGCCTGTCCATCTCTGCTTTGGTTACCGGTCCTCCAAATTCTAATTTGTGCCGCTTCAGATTCGGCGGCGGCGACTCACAACATCCTCACTCTGGGTTCGGGGGTCCGGTCCTTAGCTATTAGCTTCACCTTAGCATGTGTTCTTTGCAGGTATTTGTTGAGGTTTGACGTGGTGTTTGCAGCAGTGGATAACAGCTTCTGGCCTGGACACAGTTTGCACCTCACCGTCACATTCCTGTCTATTCTTCGGACGAACTCAAAATAATGGGCATACCTCCACCCCTCGAAAGTTATCGCTGACTCAGCCATGTTTATGCAGCACTGCACGTGGATATGTGGACGCGCGAGTCGCGCAGATTACGTACATATAAACCTGCGGCGGAAACCCCTCTTGTCTGTCAGTGTGATTATGACTGATTTTATAAAAGTAACGAAGTAACGCGTGTCGGGGCAATGTTAGTAACTGTAGTGTGATTACTGAATTATAAAAGTAACGCGTTACACTACTCCGTTACCGACAAAAGTAATATTATTACAGTAACGCGTTACACCCAACTCTGCTCCTGATCCACATTAGTTTATAAAGTTAATCACATCTGGACTTACTTGAACTTCCTGCAGTTCCTCACAGCTGGAATCAGTCTCTGTTTCCCCTCCACTGATGTGTTGTACTGATCCAGGTCCAACTCATCCAGAACCTCCTCTGACATCTGCAGCATGTAGGCCAGAGCAGAGCAGTGGATCTCAGAGAGTTTCTTCTCTGATCTGTTCTCTGACTTCAGGAACTCTGTGATCTCCTGATGTACTGAGTGGTCCTTCATCTCAGTCAGACAGTGGAAGATGTTGATGCTCCTGTCAGGAGAGATTTTAGAACTTCTCATCTCCTTCAGGTTGCTGATGGCTCTCTGGATGGTTTCTGGTCTGTTGTCTGTGCGACCCAGCAGGCCTCCTAACAGTCTCTGGTTGGACTCCAGAGAGAGGCCGTGGAGAAAGCGGACAAACAGGTCCAGGTGGCCATTTTCACTTTGGAGGGATTTCTTCATGGCTCCCTTTAGGAAGACAGGCAGGGATGGGTAATCATCATCACTGTTATCCCTGTCTTCGTCCCAGTCTCTCTGCAGGAAGTCCTCCAATACCTCTGTGTTCCTGTTGGTGTAACAGTGCAACATGTAGACTGCAGCCAGAAACTCCTGAATGCTCAGATGAACAAAGCAGTAGACTGTTTTCTCAAGATCACTCTCTCTCTTTGAAGATCTGTGTACAAACTCCTGAGTGCACCAAGGCCTCGCTGACATCAAGACCACAGCGCTGCAGGTCTTCTTGGTAGAACATGATGTCTCCTTTCTCCAGATGTTCAAACGCCAGCCTCCCCAGCTTCAGAAGAAGCTCCCTGTCAGCCTCCGTCATGCTGGGGACTCGTCTCATGTCCCTCTTCATACTTCTGCTTCTTCCTCTTGGTCTGGACCAGCAGGAAGTGTGAGTACATGTCAGTGAGGGTCTGGGGCAGCTCTCCTCTCTGGTCTGTAGTCAACATGTGGTCCAGAACTGCAGCAGTGATCCAGCAGAAGACTGGGATCAGACACATGATGTGGAGGCTCCTGGAGCTCTTGATGTGAGAGATGATTCTGCTGGACAGGTCTTCATCACTCCATCTCCTCCTGAAGTACTCCTCCTTCTGGGCGTCAGTGAAGCCTCGTACTTCTGTTACCCTGTCCACACACTCAGGAGGGATCTGATTGGCCGCTGCAGGTCGGGAAGTTATCCAGACGAGAGCCGAGGGAAGCAGCTTCCCCCTGATGAGGTTTGTCAGCAGCACGTTGACTGAGGACTGCTGTGAGACATCAGACACAACCTCATTGTTTCTGAAGTCCAGAGAAAGTCTGCTTTCATCCAGGCCGTCAAAGGTGGGCAGCACTTTGCAGACAGCCAGCTGCTCTGCTGTGACCTTCTGTAAGGTTGGATGGAAAACATGGAGCAGCCTGAGAAGACTGTACTGCTCACCTTTGATCAGGTTCAGCTCCCTGAAGGACAGCGGGATCACCAGACTGACATCTTGGTTTCCCAAACCCTCGGCCCAGTCCAGAGTGAACTTCTGCACTGAGAAGGTTTTTCCAACTCCAGCGACTCCGTTGGTCAGGACCGCTCTGATGAGAGTCTGTTGGTCAGGTAAGGCTTTAAAGATGTCCTGGCACTTGATTGGAGTGTCATGGGGGGCTTCTTCTTGGAAGCTGTCTCCAGCTGCCTCACCTCATGTTGGGTATTAACCTCTTCACTCTGGCCTTGTGTGATGTAGAGCTCAGTGAAGATCCTGTTGAGGAGGGTTTCACTTTGATCAGTTCCTTCAGTCACACGTTCACATCTCCTCCTCAGACTGAGCCTATGTTCATCTAAAACCTCCTGCAGACCACTATCTGCTGGAAGAGAAGGAAACATGAGAGAATGGGGAAATGCTCTGAGAATCTAATTATAACATTAAAACAACAACAAACTGACTGAGTTTAAATGTTTTATAAACAGCTTACTGTCTATGCTCTACAAAAGTACAGATGGAGCGTCTGATTTTGGACAGTTTAAAACGCGAGGGTCGTGATTGGTTCGTGCACGGTCCGTGATGGCCGGCCGGCCCCCAGTCTGACTTGATACCGCCCCCGTGATAAATAAATGTAATTATTGTGAAGCCAGCTGCAATGGATCATTGATCCACCAGGGGGTGCAGTGGGGTTCCACACTGGAGTCATGTGTGGAGTCTTGTACAGTATGTCTGGTACTAATGTATAGCGGATCTTTGTTAAGATCCATATGTCACGGATAGGATCATAGTCTGTGCTAAATAATACATGTAATCATTTACAAAACATCACCATGTTGTTATTTAACAAAATAATGTTGTTTAGTCGAAAAAAACGAACAGCAGCCGGCTCTCGATTTTTAATCCTAATTTAATCGTTTATGTTCGCCGAATTGACATGAAATCACTGACAAATATGAATATACTGTATTCAACTTCATTAAAATGTTATTAACGTGCCTAAACTCAGTAATTCACTAAAAATTACTGATCCCTCCGCGACGCGACGCGGAGGGATCTTGATCCCTGGGTGTTATTTTTCCCCATAATGACCAAGTCGCTGCAAATTATCCCGCTTATTATATGGCCACATTCTCAACAAAGTAACGACATGACTCCCAATATTAATTAAAATGCTTTTATGGATTTAGAAAATATTTTTATTGATTTAAAAAATAGTTGTATGTATTGATTTAAATTTACATGCATCCGCTAAGAAAATAGTCCGTTGTTACCGTTTTTTAAACAGTCAGAATGAAACGGCAGCTCTCAGCTGTGTGTTTACACACCTAATGGCCCATCACAGCTCTCTCCCCCCCCCCTGATCTTTCTTTTCCAACAGTTAAGTTAACTGTAGGTTACTCTGAGTGACAAGCTTACAGTTAGTGAAGTAACACTTTTTTTTTGTGAGTCACGACCTCGCTGGTTCATTCTAACATAACGCTCCAAATATGACTGTTTCCACTCGGACTTCAATACAGCAACACCATTGTTTGGTTTCCATGGTAGCGTGTCTCTTTAGTAGCGTGCACTCCTTTCCTGTAAATTACAGGTCCAGCCAGGCAAAACAGTAATATGAAATATGAACGTTAGTTTTTAACTTAAATGATCAAATAAAGTCAAAATGTCACAGTGTTTACAAACATTGACCATACCGTTCACCAGCCCCCACCCCACTATGTTGAGTATAGCCTACTCTTTGTTTAAAACGAATTGGCCATCGGAATGTGTGTGTCCCAACCCCCCCCCCCTGTGATATCTCTTCTCCAGCAGTCTGTAGGTTTGTGTTCGCATATTTATGCTGTCGCAGTTCCTCTTGTTTCTATCGCGCATTGCCGGTATGAAAGGGTCTGTGCGGGAAATATCAAGATAACACGGCAGGGTCCGTTACAGTTTGTTTTCATCTGATTTCAAATAAACAAAGTCTTGGCTTTCAGAATATTAAACTTGTTTCGGCAAATTTAGATGATAAATACAACTATGAAGCTTGTAACGGCATAATTACTTAAGCGGAGAACGGAGTAAGTTAACGTTACAGCAGGCATAACAACAGCCGGTGTTTATTTTATTATAATATATAGTCGTTATTCATTTGTTTTAAAGCTCAATAAGGAAGATTTTAACTTTCACACACGTTGACCGGCGAAAAACTCTGCCCGGTTCACCGACCCCCCTCTGAGTGAATACCTGTTCACCTGAGGAGGAAAACACACACTTAAAGTCAGATCATCACCCTTAGCTATTTCAATTACCTCTCAAACAACCTAAACTAGTTATAAATGTTTATTTTAAATAAAGTATGTTTCTTCACATGTTAGGTCTATATTGAAGGTTCATTGAAAGTAAAGCTTACTTTGGTTCTTGTGCTCTAGTTCTTCAAGGAATCTTACTGAGAACGTTATGTTTCCTCTGACTGCTTATGCCAAAAGCAACGACAAATTCTGTTTTAAATACCTTTTTAGACCGTAAACTTTAGAATGAAATGTAATACCGGTTAGTTTTTTGTGTTCACACTGACAGAAGAAGAAATAAATTAAGTATGAATGAGAATAAGACTTATGTAATGTATTGACATTTGATCAGTATAAATGTATTACTAACTGTATCCACTGTGGTACCGAAGCTTGGATCACCGCCAAAGACATGGCCGAGGGCAGCTGGCAGCTTTCAATATTTTTCATGTGCGATTCTAATGCTTTCAGAAAGTGAAACATACAGCATCATTTGAGAAAAATAAATCAAAATAAGCGTTATAAATGAACCCTGACTACTTGTGTTTAGGACTCACTGTATTTTGGTACTCTCTAGGTCTGTGGGCCAAATCCGGCCCCCGACTTCATTTGATTTGGCCCGCAAGAGCTTCAAAACATATAATATGTTTATTATACGGTTTCATGCCACTTTACAGAAGCACAATGTCCATAAACTACATGTACCACAATGCATCTTGTGACATGCGCACTGAAGAGACTTGCAATTATTTGAAATTATTTGCCCTAAACTTCTGCTCTCAGACGTAGTTAATTATGAAGTTATTACCTTATCCGATAATAATCCAATGCAGAGGCAATAATGTTATATAAAACATTATTTATATATATAGTCTTAAAGTTACAACCGGCCCTTTGAGTGCAACCTTAATGCTGATGTGGCCCAGATGAAATTGAGTTTGACACCCCCTGCTCTAGGTAATGGAAATGTGAACATGGAGGTGTAAAGATGCGGTTGCAGGTCAACACAAGACAACACATTAACTATTTAAATGGTCATAATACATACACTGAGCACTTCCTTGGCATCAAGGTAATCACTAGAGAGAATACATTTGTGGAATAATATCTTTTCTAATACTGTGGACATGAAATAGAAATTGAGGAGCTACATTCCTGGAATATGTGTACTGAGTCATGCTTTGTTGCGAACACAACAGTGGGGAGCCTTTGTTGCAGTCGCCTCAAAAGACAGAAAAGAGGGAGCCATGCGCCAGTCTTTGAAGCTGTCAATCTCTTCTGTCAAAGACCATTGCAAGACTATTTATGTTTGGATTCTCACTTGAGGAATCTTAACCTGAGCCACAATAAATTGTCTATAAATAGATTCCCAACATCTCAGTTGTATTAAAAATGAATAAGGCCATCTTCACGAAAAGTTCAAAAGCAGCCTCTTGCCATTCTGTCTAATGTTATCTTGTGTGCTGTGTGTGTCCCTCCTAACCAAACTCGGGG
Organism: Trematomus bernacchii; assembly: GCF_902827165.1. Taxonomy (NCBI): domain Eukaryota; kingdom Metazoa; phylum Chordata; class Actinopteri; order Perciformes; family Nototheniidae; genus Trematomus; species Trematomus bernacchii. The sequence continues at coordinate 15,363 of NW_022987613.1, forward strand.
TGTGTGTGTGTGTGTGTGTGTGTGTGTGTGTGTGTGTGTGTGTGTGTGTGTGTGTGTGTGTCTTTATGACTCAGAATATGAATAAATTGGGATTTGATATGGGGGGGGTTCTGTTAGAAGGTGTGACGGGGGAGGGGGGAGAGAGTTAGATGCTCGTGAATTGTCAACGGGGGGGGCCTCTCTGCACGGAGGAGCCGCGGAGAAGAGACACACGTTCACTAAGCCGAATCACAGTGATCTGCTATTTTAAAGTAAATTCAACACATATCGACCCTAAATATAGCATATATTAAGAACGAGAAAGTGTTAACATCGTTTTTTGTAAACATATGACCAATGTGCGAGGGTGATGACATCAGAGCATCGTCCTATGGGCTTAGCCCCGGACAGGTACAACAGGTATTCACTCAGGGGGGGTAGTTACCCATTTACATGTCAAAAAGCAACATACAGTAGGCGGGTGGGGGATGGTGAACGTTTACATTTATCTACAGAATACATTTAATTTAAGGGGAGCAGTTACTGAGAAGTATATAATGAGAACTGCTACCAATGGTGGCCTATTTAGTTTATTAAGAAATACATATTTTAGCTTTTTTTCTATCTGCAGTAGGAAATGCAGAGAGTAGCGACAGGGCTGGTCCAACCTGATCTGTAAAGTGATCTAACTAAGTGCTATTCATTTCTTGACGGGAAGTGCAGTGTAAATGGGGGGCTTATATGCATTTGAAAAGCAATATAAATCACACAGTTCGTATACAATAGCTTTAAAAGCACCATCGATAACCATTGCCCTTCTCCTATTCAAACCAAAAGAGAAAATGCAGATATTACACTCTGAAAAGAAAGGGTAGACATATCTGTACTCTTAGTGCCAAGTAGCTAAGCTATTCATTCGCAGAAATGTAAAGTGATCTATCTAAGTTCTATTCATATTCTTGACGGGAAGAGTTAGTATACAAGAGTTAGAGTTAGTATACTTTAAAAGCCTTCTCCAAATCAAACCAAGATATCTTGGGTATTCACTCAGAGGGGGGTCGGTGAACCGGGCAGAGTTTTTCGCCGGTCAACGCGTGTGAAAGTTTAAAGTTCAATCTTCCTTATTGAGCTTTAAACAAATGAATAACGACTATATATTATAATAAAACTATATATTGAGCTTTAAAACAAATGAATAACGAATGAATAACGACTATATTATAGGAAATGAATAACGACTATATATTATAATAAAACTATATATTATAAAACTACATATATAGTTATATAATAAAACGACTATATATTATAATAAAATAAACACCGGCTGTTGTTATGCCTGCTGTAACGTTAACTTACTCCGTTCTCCGCTTAAGTAATTATGCCGTTACAAGCTTCATAGTTGTATTTATCATCTAAATTTGCCGAAACAAGTTTAATATTCTGAAAGCCAAGACTTTGTTTATTTGAAATCAGATGAAAACAAACTATAACGGACCCATGTTATTCATATTCTGAGTCATAAAGACTTTATTTAAAATAAACATTTATAACTAGTTTAGGTTGTTTGAGAGGTACAGCTACCATTCTTTAATTAGATGTTTGATAAGTGCATGCAGATCACATAGTAAAACACGTACACAGATACATTATTTTGTATTTTTATTAAATTCGACAATGTCAATTTCACTTTCCACTATGTCCACCGTTGTTTTTCACAACCAATGGCAGAACTTTATTGAGGCCTGTAATTAGTCAACTACAGGTCTCTTGGTTCTGTCTTTTCTTTCCAAAAAGCTTGTGACAAGATGTTATTGCTCTTGGGGCATTAAAAACAAGATTTTAACTTTAGTTTTTTATATAATATCTGCATTTCTCTTGTGAAAAACTAAGTCTTAGTTTGGCCATAGTTATTTAATATATAGCGCCACTCCTGGTTAAACCCTGAAATTGGAGAATAGTGGGAGGGCTTAACATTCCTGGATACTGGTCTTTGGCAGGTCTTAGGCAGGTAACTGGCTGGCAGTAGGCAGGAAGCTGTATGCTGGCGTCCGAAATAAGATGCCCCATCTGTATACCTGTTCAAAAACAAATGAACCAGGAAGAGGAATAAAACGCTTCATGTGTTCGGCCTCTTACCTCGTACAGAGCTGGTCTGACTGGCTGTCTGCAGTCCAGCTCTGGTTCTGGATCTTTCTCCACACTGGGGAAGGAGGGGTCTCCTGATGGAGGTCTCTGCTCCCAGTATGAGGTGATGCACTGTCTGCAGAACCAGTGTCCACAGCTGGTAGAGACTGGATCCTTCAGGACGTCCTGACACAGAGCACAGCTGGACAGCTGCTCCTCCACAGGAACACCACTCTTCCTCTTCCCTCTGTGGAGATGAACACATCCTTTACAGCACGTCACATTAGTGGAGCTGATTCTCACCAATGGGCAGAGCGTCACAAACGTCACTCTCAAGATGAAATGTGTCACGCTACACGAATACGCAGGTGACATGAATTTCACCTCTTCACTTTTTGGTGTCTCCAGGCACGGATCTGGGTCTTTGCATTGACTCTACATGTAATCACACAAAGCTCTATTATATCTGCTAATGCTAAACACAACCAGCTCACCAGGTCATCACTATCATTAATAAACATCTTTAAAATACATATCATAAACATGCCCAAGTAGTAAATAATGTTTTGGACGATATATTTAGTTTTTAGTGAGTATTTATCAATATCTTTGCCATTTAAAACCTTTTGATGCCACTGATACAATGATGCTATAAATGCATATTGAAATATCCTCAAATAATGTTAGCTTGCTGTACTCTGCTGCCTTTGTTCTGTACTATACTGCACACATGATATTATTAAAGAACAGTTTAATATATTAGATTATATAAAAACTGGATCCTCTTCAGGTCAGGTTACAGCAGAAACTCTTACTTTGTGTCTGAGGGTCCAGGTTCATTACTGAAGTTTAGAGGATACTCTTTAGACCAGTCACTCTTCAGAGACAGACAGCTGGGGACTGGAGACTCTGCTCTCTGTCTGTGGAAACAACACATGTTTTAAACATCATTAGTTCATTCAGAGAGCACATTTTGACTTCTGTCTGTATGTAGATTATTTACTATCGCTGATGAAGCCAGGGATCAAGAGTTTAAACGTTGTTACTGTACTGTTACTAAGTTTCTTTACTGCGATCATTAAATAACAGGTTAGACTAGAAAAGGCATTTCCTGCTGAAAATGCGTGTGAATGCTGAAAGCTGCTCAAATGTGTTGCTGACTTTGCTGAAAATGCAGCAGAGAAAGCTGAATATCTGAATAGCTGAATGGTGACTGTAGCTGTGTAGTGATCAGTGAAAGGAGAGGGTTTCATGTGAAAAGTTTTTGTCACATCCTCGCCCTCAACAGCCTTTTTTTCAAATTCTATACTTAAATGTTTTTCTTTTTCAACCTAAGAGATGTTTTCCTACATTTTCATCAACAAATGAGTGTAGAGTTTGGGACTTATGGCAGGTTTAACATTTCTTTTTTTTTGGCGAATTTGAAGCTCTCCTCCACTCTGTTTTGAGATCAAAGCTCTCTAGACTTAACGAGCTGCACAATACACACTAATGTTAAAATCTGAAGAAGGCCTCTTTACCTTAAGATTCTAAATGAGTGCATTACAGAAACAATGAAAATATGGTCGACAATACAAAATACATTTAATATATCGCTGATGACGCCAGGGATCAAGAGTTTAAACTGTGTTACTGTACTGTTACTAAGTTTCTTTACTGCGATCATTAAAGAACAGGTTAGATGATCAGATAACATAAAAACTGAATCCTCTTCAGGGGCCTCATTTATAAAGGGATATACGCTCAAAAAATGGCGTACGCCAGTTTCTACGCAATGTTTGCAATTTATAAAATACTAACTTGACGGGAAAATGTGCGGTCCTCCACGCAAACTCTAACCCATGTGTACGCACTAAGCACACACACGGGAGAGACGAGAAACTGCGACACCGTTGGCAGAAGGAAGAATGGAGAGAAATATGTGGAAATAATACCATAAATAAAATGTTACCTCTCATTTATCAAATATGAAGAATTCATTTTCAAACATTGATTAAAGCCAATCTTAAATGATTAAACAAACGCCTGTTTGAGACTCCTCAGTGCACACAAAAACATAACTTGGAGAAATAAATAAATACGGATATGTTATTTAAAACCACCTCGAATATGTTGTGTTAATGTTATGAAATGTTTTCTCATAAATGATGCGGTAAGCAGGAGGACAGAATTACGTCTAAACTGATGCCGTTTTGCATTTCTATAGGTTGTAGATACGAGCATGGTTTTATATACTATCACGTTTAATCGTGTTTTATGCCGTTTGCCAAGACTTGATAAGTCGCTCGTAAAACACAGGAGGTATGGAAACTAAGAACACCATATATTTGGATAATTGTACAGCTGATTTAACACAACACATTTGTTTTATTTCATTTAAGTGGTGGGTAGAGTTGTTGCGGTGGCGTTGAGACACACATGGACACTGCCTCAAGTTGAAGAAACAGTACTCAAGACTGGCTATCCGCCGCAACCTTTCAGCCTGCGTGTGGTCGACTTGTGGAATGATCTGCCAGAAAGCGTTGTCACATCCAAGACGGTTAACTGTCTCAAGTCCCGCCTCGACTATTACTGGTCAAACATCACCTTCACTTTGGACTATGTGACTGTTGCCAGCATCCATAGTATATAAGAACAGTGATCTACTTATTTATGAGCGACTAAAAGGCCTTAGGCCTACTACAGCCGTATCCTATTGATTGATTGATTGATGGTGCAGTGGAGCCGCTGCGCACAGCTGATCGGCAGCTGGAACACAAACCACGTTTGTAAACAAAGCCCCAACTGTTTTACATGCATGTGCTAACCCAGCTTAATTGCACTCGGTTCGGTTTACTATCATTTCTAAAAAGGGAAGAACATTACGTTACATCTGAGGTAGGCTATCCTGTGCGTCTGGTGGCGGGCACACCTCGGTGTGCAACTAGCCTATATACGTTGCTGTGATTAAAAAAGCTTGCATGGTCTAAAATCAATTATCGATAATAACTTTTAACAGTAGTAGGCTACAACAATGTAAATTAAATAGCAATATTAATTATCATTTAATACTATGGCCACCAAACAAAATGTTTTGCCTTGTCTCTACTTCTCCGACAAGGATTTCAACTTCAGTTATTGAAGTTTCTTTTCTTGCCTTTTTTTCTGTCTTTGCCATGTTCGTTTTTGCCTGAAATCGGTTTGATGAATATTCATTATGGGCGTATCAATGACTATTTATGGGCAAATATGGGTGTGGACGGGAAGCCCGCAAAAGCTGCGCCGCATTTCGAGTTGATTGTGATTTATAAAGGGAAACAGGCGTAGGAAGTGCCGTACGCATCCCTCGCCGGTACGCAATGTTTTGTGAATCGGAAAATGTCGGTCGGAAAATTTCTGTACCTATTTTTTTGCTTTGTAAGCAACCTTCCCACGTGAATCCTACGCAAGGCGTTATAAATGAGGCCCCAGGTCAGGTTACAGCAGAAACTCTTACTTTGTGTCTGAGGGTCCAGGTTCATTACTGAAGTTTAGAGGATAGCCTTTAGACCAGTCACTCTTCAGAGACAGACAGACTGGAGACTGGAGACTCTGCTCTCTGTCTGTGGAAACAACACATGTTTTAAACATCATTAGTTCATTCAGAGAGCACATTTTGACTTCTGTCTGTATGTAGATTATTTACTATCGCTGATGACGCCAGGGATCAAGAGTTTAAACGTTGTTACTGTACTGTTACTAAGTTTCTTTACTGCGATCATTAAAGAACAGGTTAGATTATCAGATAACAGAAAAACTGGATCCTCTTCAGGTCAGGTTACAGCAGAAACTCTTACTTGTGTCTGAGGGTCCAGGTTCATTACTGAAGTTTAGAGGATGATCTTTAGACCAGTCACTCTTCAGAGACAGACAGCTGGAGACTGAAGATGTGTCCTCTTCCTCATCTTTAAAACCACTCATCTTCTCCAGTCTGAGAGATCACACACACACACACACACACACCACACACACACACACACACACACACACACACACACACACACACACACACACACACACACAACACACCACACACCACACACACACACACACACACACACACACCACACACACACACACACACACACACACACACCCACACACACACACACACACACACACACACACACACACACACACCACACACACACCACACACACCACACACACACACAACACACACACACACACACACACACACACCACCACACACACACACAACACACACACACACACCACACACACACACACACACACACACATCCACACACACACACACCCACACACACACACACACACAACACACACACACACACACACAACACACATCACACACACACCACACACACACACACACACACAACACACACAGTACTTGAGTAACATTTGAATGCAGGACTTTTACTTGTGTGAGTTCTGCGAAACAGATTTCAGGAAAACATGAACCCAATTGATCAGATGTCATACTCCTGGAGTTTCTTTAAGGATCTGTTTGTGATCAAAGACAGAAATATAACAAACCTGTGCATAAAATCATATATATGAACAAAGCTAAATGGAAGACTGCAGAGAGTCACCCCTGTTTCCTCCACTACGGTCTGGGAGCCGACAGGAAAGTTTAACACTTGGTTAAAACACATCAAATCAGTCAGACTTCAGACAGGGGCTGCTCCCCATTTTGACTGCGCTGGGCTGTCGCATGTTATGTTGCTTGATGAGTCAGAAAACAGGAAATAAAAAGGTTTACACCACTTGTAGAAGTCTCTTTGGACTCTAGGACGCTGATGTTCTGACATCCAGTAAAACAGAGTAAATAATGTGTTAGAAAGCAGATCCTGGTGTTAACACTCACCCTGTTGTCCTCCTGCTCCGTCAAGCTGTAAAATGTCTGACTTCTTCTTTTCCCTTTCAACTCCCCTTCCTGTCTGCAGCTCCTCCTCTTGATTCATAACCAGCCTTATCCGCTGAACCAGTTCACAAACAGGGACTATGTTCAGTGAGATATAAATAGAGCTAAAAACAAGCTCAACAAAGTTAATGAAATAAACATAATAATACCACAGTGTGAAAATCACCCAGTAAACATCCTGCATTCAAAACCTTACTTAAAGGTCCCCTATTATACTGTTTTACTTTCAATATATTACAGGTCCAAGATATATACAGAACATGTCTCTGAAGTGTTTGGGTGTGTTATCAGCCCGGAATAGTGGGCGGTGACGCTCCGCCTAATGGGCAACGCTCCACCTGCAAACGGACCGCAATCATTAGGCTTGTTTGAGACGAGCTGCGGCTCGCCTCGAAAGTAGACGAGAATAGCCGATCGCAGCCGGGGGAGGTCTCAAAAAGCTCGCCTGAAGTCGGACAGCTCGGGTTGCATTCGAATAGTCCATTTAGCTTAGGAACCTTCCTAACGGAGTGAAATGACCCGGAAGTCCCTCAGTGGCAGCCATGATAAGTGCCGTTCGAATTCTCTAAATTAAAAGGAAAGGAGGTTTCAAACTTCCTTTATAACCTCCTTAGCTTAGGAACCACTGGACCCTCCCTAACCGAAAGGAGAGGAGAAAATGCTGCCCCACAATGCCTTGCGGCCGCAGCATTTGCCGTCACACAACAGTCGGCCGTTCACGGAAACAACCGATTATGAACGAGAAATGATATCATGAAAGTTACGGTGCTTATTAAGCATTTTAAAACGTATGTGGTAAGTTGCCAAAGTGCTTTGTTTTGAACGTTCATCAGTATTATAATTAAAAAGAGAAATATGAACGTTAGTTTTTACTGAAATGATCAAATAAAGTCAACATTTCACAGTCTTTACTGAGCTGTGTGGGGTTTGTTCAACTTTTAAAAGATGTTTGAATGGTGATATACACAGTGATAGATGTTAAGGACTAACCGTTATAATAAATACATTTGTATTGATTTTAAGATCTTTTCATACAATCATACGTATTGGGATCATTTGTATTAATGTGGACCGGAGGGAGAGGGTGACGAGCATAAGTTTCACTTTCCTTTTTTATTTCAATTCCAACTTTGGTCATGAAGAATATGTTTCTCTGTTGTCCCCGTTCATAAAGCATAAAACAACAGCATCAGAGCACGGTGCAGAGTCTCTAGATGAGTTTACAGTAGTCCCTCGTTCTTATTAAACATCCATGTTGTAGTCCGCTGTATAGAAAACTGTAGTTTCCATAGTTTCCCCACAGCAGCAGACGCACATTTATGACGTCCGCTGGCGCATCATAAACACGTCGGATAGTGAAAGTGCAGTCGGATTCTCTAAAGTACCGCAGTCTCTTCTCCTAAATCCTTTTGAATTCTCCTATCCACTATCCCTTAACCCCATGACGTTTCACTCCGAGGTCAAGGAATAGACGATAGGGTTAGAACTTAGGAGCTGTTTTTTTGGAGTATTCGAACGCAACCTCGGAGTCGGCTTCTTCTTCTTCTTCTTCTTCTTCTTCTCTCGGTTTTTTTGGCGGATTTCAAACAACTTTAAGGTGCATACTGCCACCTCCGGAGTCGGCTTGACTCGGTTTGCATTTATAAATGCACACGGCATCTATTGCACGTCTGTCCGTCCTGGGAGAGGGATCCCTCCTCTGTTGCTCTCCCTGAGGTTTCTCCCATGTTCCTTTAAACTGTGGGTTTTTCTCTGGAAGTGTTTCCTTGTATGATGTGAAACGTAAGGACAGAGGGTGTCGTATTGTCACTGATATTCTGTACAAACTGTGAAGTCCACTGAGACAAATGTAACATTTGTGATATTGGGCTATATAAATAAACATTGATTGATTGATTGATAAAGAATGGACAAATGTGTTTAATCGTTAATGTCAGATATGTACTAAGTAAATACATTTGTTCCTGCTCAAGATTAGATTCAACTTTATTGTTATTGCACAGATTACAGGTACTGAGACAACGAAATGCAGTTTAGCTTCTAACCAGGAGTGCAACAAGCAGTAAAGTGAAAAGTAATGTACACAATCTACAGAATAAAATATAGAATGAATTGAATGATGAATAAACAGTGAGGGGTATGAATACACTATATACAAAGTAGCCTAGCCTAGTATTAACAGTGTGTTGTATGAATATGCTAAGATATATAAAGTATGACAACGGTAAGCAGTGCAAGTATAGTATACAAATATATAGATATTAATTTAATGATGATAAACATCGTGGAACAATGATGAAAAATGTGAATGGAAGTGGCGACGTAAAACTGACACAAAACAACAACACACTTTTGCCGAGCCAATGGAGAGTTTCATCTCCAGCACGGGGAAAAAACCCACCAATGAGCGCTCAGCTCGAGATACCAGCGAGTCGTTTCCCATCAAGCATTTCGCTTCCGCAGCCCGGGGAGAGAAACTGCGCCGCCTCGCCGCGCCGCGCCTCGCTCTCAAGTCTGCGGGCGTCTTTGTCCCGCGAGATTTCAACGTCTCATGTAGGCGAGCCTCCAGAGCAAGTCGGACAAAATGACTAACCATCATGCAACGCACGAGCAAGACGTTGATCGCAATTGCGCAGGTCTGCGCAGGTCTCGCTTGTCTCAAACAAGCCTAATATCAAAAAAGTCTTCCGTCCACACGCAACAGGCACCAAATCAAATCAAATCAGGTTTTATTTATATAGCATATTTAAAAGAGATTTTTGGTCGAGCCAAAGTGCTGTACATGTAATAAAAACACATTACTACAATCACAATAAAAGACAATAAATTACAACAGATATATATAAAAAATAAAAAAAAACACAAGGAAAAGTCAGGAGTCGTGCTCCGCTCTGACTAGAAGGCCAGAGAGAAGAAGTGTGTTTTTAGTGTAGATTTAAAATCCCCTAGGGTCTGGACCGACCTCACATGGAGGGGCAGAGTGTTCCAGAGCCTAGGGCCAGCTGCTGCGAAGGCTCGGTGCCCTCGGGTTTTGAGCCTGGTCTTGGGCACTACCAGCAGCAGCTGGTCAGCAGACCTTAAAGCTCTGGCTGGGGTGTAGCGCTGGAGGAGTTCAGCTATATAGGCCGGAGCCAGCCCATTTAGTGCTTTAAAAACAAATAAAAGGATTTTAAAATCAATTCTGAACCGAACTGGAAGCCAGTGTAGTGAGGCCAGAATAGGGGTGATGTGGTCACGCTTTTTGTGGCCAGTCAGCAAATGTGCAGCTGCATTTTGGACTAGCTGCAGGCGTCTAATTGAGGCCTGGTCCATACCCACATACAGAGCGTTTCTTCTGACAGCCCAGCAGCTGATCTCAAAGCACGCTCCCCTCTCCTGCAGGGGGGCGTGGTCAGCTGCAGCTCATTTGCATTAAAGCTACGTCACAGAATCAGCCCTTGCAAAAACAGGGCAGGGAAAGAGCAAATAGAGCGAAATGAGGCATGGCTAAAATGCATGAGTTTTGTATTTTGAATAGGTATTCAAAAATATATAGGTATGGCCCTACAATATATTTTTCAAATATAGCATGATAGGTCCACTTTAAGTATCAAAATACGCTCCACGTGTAATACTAATTTTTGCCACAAGAGGGGGCACAGTGTAGATATATCAATGAGAATCTGACGTCTCAGGCTCCTCCAACAGAGCAACACAATAACACAGATACAATAGTTAAAATAGTGCGAGGAGAGAGGGTCTGTAGAATCAGAACATCCCCAAACCCAGGTGTGCAAATCTTACCTGAAACCCAACAATACAAATCTGCTTTCTTTACAGATTCAGATTACATGTTTTATGAGTCTTGCACAACATAATCAATGTGAAAAGGCTCCGTGAAATAATACTACTCTTCTTCAAAAGTAGAGACTTGTTTTTTTATTTATAAATGTCTCATGTTTATTTGAGTTGTACTGACTTGGGGTCTGAATGCCTTAATGATATGTTTCCACTTCATGAATTAGCAAAAACTGTTTTAAGAAGGTATGACTTTTTGAAAAAACTGCTAAAGATGTTTGAAGAAATGAATGCAATATTTAGCTTTTTCATTATATATTATTTTATGCACAGGTTTTTTATATTTCTGTCTTTGATCACAAACAGATCCTTAAAGAAACTCCAGGAGTATGACATCTGATCAATTGGGTTCATGTTTTCCTGAAATCTGTTTTGCAGAACTCACACAAGTAAAAGTCCTGCATTCAAAATGTTACTCAAGTACTCAGATCTTGTATGTGTGTGTGTGTGTGTGTGTGTGTGTGTGTGTGTGTGTGTGTGTGTGTGTGTGTGTGTGTGTGTGTGTGTGTGTGTGTGTGTGTGTGTGTGTGTGTGTGTGTGTGTGTGTGTGTGTGTGTGTGTGTGTGTGTGTGTGTGTGTGTGTGTAGCTTTGTTGGGATTGGCTGCTGCTGCTGAGGTGGAATTTTCATGAGATTTTTAAACGTGTAATAACAAGTTTCTCCGGAGAAAATGAAGTGCGCTGTGAATCTCTGTCAGCCTCTGAGCACCAAGGGTGTGTGTGTGTGTGTGTGTGTGTGTGTGTGTGTGTGTGTGTGTGTGTGTGTGTGTGTGTGTGTGTGTGTGTGTGTGTGTGTGTGTCAGCCTCTGAGCTCTGTAGGGAAAAACACAGTGATACAAAGTTGCACTTATATAACTGAGAAGCTTGAATTTGAGTTTTAACTTCAGATACGAAAACACATGAATCAAAAATATAAAACAATATTATTACCAGAGAGTACTCAGACGTTGTATTGTACTTGGGTAAAAGTATAAGTACTCAGATCTTGTACTTGAGTAAAAGTAGAAGTACCAGAGTGTAGGAGTACTCAGTTACAGTAAAAGTCCTGTATTCAAAATGTTCCTCAAGCTAAAGTAGAACATTATAAATACATGTAGTGGACTAAAAGTACACCATTTACCTCAGAACTGTAGAGGGGTAGAAGTACTAAGTAGTATACAATGGAAATACTCAAGTAAAGTAGTGTTTATGTTCTAAAAATTGTACTTAAGTCACAGTACTTGAGTAAATGTACTTAGTTACTTTACACCACTGGTAATAATTCATATTTTAATATCACAAATGTGACAGTTTACAATCACCATAACCAAACTAAAACAGTGCTCAGTTGAATAAATACTGTATATAAAGTAAACACAAAAAAAAAAAATACCAGAACTTTTGATATGTTGTTCTGATAGATATGAACATTTTGGAGAACTTAAAGTATAATGATGAATATCTTCCAACTTTAAAAGCACCAAAGATCTGCAGCAGAAAATAACCCCTAAAACATATTGTCCAAATCTTCAGCGTCCATGAAATAGTTTACCCTTAAAAAATTAGAGAAGATATTTATTTTAGTGCGTATTTGAATGTAGTCAATACTAATGTAAACATGTTTGTGGTAAACAAGCTTTTTTACAGTAAACATTTATACAATCTTAAACATTTGTACAATGCAGTCACACAATGTAAAAGTTCCTTCATTTTTCACACGTGTTTTCAAGTCATCATTTGATCCGTAAAGCTGATTCCCGTTGTCAAAAACAATGACAAAGAAAACAAGACTCAATAACGCCTAAAACCAACATTATTTAAATTCTGTGTACTGTGTTTATAATGTTCCTGAGGTAGGTGAGAATACATCTGGTTTTAAAATAGTGATATAAAAAGATGTAGCCAGGATAAGTATCAAATAGTACCGATGGTATGTATTACTTCATCGCTTTTGTTGATGTAATACTCATCTTCGCCACAAGAGGGGAAACAACGCTTGGGGAAATTAAAGTCAGCCTCTTGTGGCCAAAATGAAAACTACAACACACAGAAAACCACTCAAACTTAGAAGTAATGGTTAGAAAATAATAAATTAAAAATGTCACCGTGCATCTTTGTTTCCCTGCCAATGTTTTTACAGATTACAAATAAAATAGGGAGCTGAATAAATAATAAAATGTGTTTTTAACGGATTCTTTTTAATTTAGGAACTGAAATATGTATTTATATTTATTCCATTCACCTGTAAACTTTTCCCCTGTGATGTTTGTAGAGATTTATTTTTTTAAAACAGAACTAAGACACATATTCCCTTTCTTTTCACCTCTTCTTATCTCATAAACACAGGAGAGAAAACCATTTGGATCAGACTTAGAAAACAGAAAAATAAAACTGTCCTCTCAGTGCTTTAATAACTGTAATCACTGAAACTGTGATGTGATGGAGAAGTTGTGTCCAGTCTCACAGACCATAATATGTTTTTTAACATATCCTTAAAATAGTTTAAATAAGTTATAAATATATATAAAAGCACTATTTCTTGCTGTTTTAATGAAAATAAAAACAACGTCTGCCCCATTTACACCAAAGCAAACTCCTCGTATGTGTAATAATAATACTAATAATAATATTAATTCATTCTATTTAGAGGCGCCTCTCAAAGCACTCAAGGACACCTTACAATTCATAGAATGAGGTTTAAGACAGTACAAAAGGACGTGACAGGGGACATGTAGCACTGCAGTGAGGAGGCTGATCTGAACAGGTGGGAGGAGGGACTTGAATGTGGTGACTGTGTAAACCTGTACTTGGTAATAAAACTGGTTCTGGTTCTGGTTCAGATCTGGACCAGCGAGCGGGCTCTTAACTAAAAGTCATAATGTAGTATGTAAATAGAGAGGAGAAAAATGTCATATATGTCATATAGTGTACAATGTTGAAAATACCAACAAGAAAACACATGGTACGGTAAAAAATTAATCTAAAGTCAATCATCTTCTGTAATTACTTCTATTTAAATGACACATACTTTATTATTCTTTGAGGTCATATTTAATGTTGGCATTTCAGAGTCTTGCTGATTAAATGTTGATGTTATTGTTTGCAGTGGTAAAATACATGTATTACGATCAACGTCCAGAGATATAACTGCACATGTTGTATTTGGTGTCAAATGGGTGAATAATCATTTTTACACTACTGCAAAATAAATGTCGCACAGTCCTGAGTTTTGTGTTTGTTTTTAAGTAAACATTTAATAATTAATAAAGTTTATGAAGCTCTTGATTGTACAGTAAAGTCACAATTCTATAAGAGAAAACTGGCTGGATTAAATCTAACAAAACTCTAAACACATTTTCAGCTCTGCACACAATCTGCAATTCAACTCTGCACTTTCTAAAACACTGCACACGGTTCTCTGAGTAACACACAGAGATCTGACACATTCACCTGTCAGCCATTTTCAACACACTGCCATTAAACATGCTACACATATGAGCCAATGAACAGATACACATGCCAGCTGACCGTTAACGCCTGGCTGCTTTACTGCTGACTCATCATTCAGGATATAAGTACAAGAAGTGGGATATTTATTTTTAAAATGTGTTTTTTATCACAGAGCTGAGAAAATAATATTAACTCTTAAAGTTACATGAAAAAAATAATCAAATATCCTGTTTATGAAATACACAAGAAAAGAAAGGAGATTGAAGTCGTTAATTCATGAGAAAAGCACTCAGATAGAAAGTCAGAAATATTTGTTTAAAATAAATGTAAATAAAATGTCCAAAGAAAGTATTCAGAGTAATTCTTATTACAGTTTTATAATTGTTTTATATATTCCTCAAATGACCTGCTTTGACTGCAGCTTGAGAAACTTCTGGATTCAGTCTGAAAGCATCCTTTTTTAACTTTCAACATGATCTTTAATAATGTTGTAGTTTAGTTTAACTCTGAGAGGTGGACTGGCTGGACTCCTCACTGGGACTCTGGTTCTGGACCAGCTTGCAGGGTCCAGGAGTTCTTGGAGAGAAGGAGCGCTTCCTGCCGCAGGACTCGGGGGATGGGAGTTCCTGAACATGGAGAAACAGCTTCAGTTCTTATGCTCCAAATATCTGGAACAAAGTCACAGAAAGAATGTGTCTGCAGCTCAGAGAGTCCTGCTGGGAACCCACACATGTTGAGGAGCCCAAAGTGTGATGAGAGAAATGTACAGTACGGGTCCCCAGCACATAGAAGCTGCCGGATGCTAACCTGCATATGTTGGGAGAGCTTTACAGACCAGGAGAGGAACTAAGTACATTTACTCAAGGACTGTACTTTTACATTACATGTTATTTGTTAGACGCTTTTATCCAAAGCGACTAACATACTCAATACTGTGGACAATCCCCACAGGAGCCATTTGGGGTGAAGTGTCTCAGGGACACAACGACATGCTGACTGCAGTGGGGTTTGAACCTGTGCTCCCTTGATCCGAACACCAACGCTCTAGCCACTGCGCCACACGCCTCCACACTTAAGTACAATGTTGAGGTACTTGTACCTTTCCTGAGTATTTCCATTTTATGCTACTTTGTACTTCTACTCCTCTACAGTTCAGAGGTACATGGTGTACTTTTACTCCACTACATGTATTTAATACCTGATATGATCAATAATTATAAAACTTATCTTAAACTTATATTATTCTGAAATGGACCAATCTGCACAATGACTACTTTTGGTACTTTAACTATATTTTGATGCTAATACTTTTCTACTTGTATTGAGTAACATTTGAATGCAGGCCTTTTACTGTAACAGAGTATTCCTACACTCTTGTACTTCTACTTTTACTCAAGTACAAGGTCTGAGTGCTTCTACTTTGACTCAAGTATATTTTGATGGTAATACTGTAACGGACTGGTTATAATGTTGATGTTTTCATGTGTTTTATTCTTCAGAGTTTATTTACATTTTACAGAGTGTCAGTGAACGCGTCACTGTTTTGATAGACAGTTGTTGTGAAGAGAAACAGCCAAAATGATGAAGAGAGAGAAACAAGAGTGTTGTTTTCCTCTCAGGACATGCTCCATGAAAGAGTTTCATATCTGGATGAATGGAGGATATTCAGTACTCACAGTTCTTCTGGATCTTGGCTCTGATCGTCTCATCCTCTCTGATCCTGTAGGGATGAACACAATCCAACAGTTATGGATCCAGTTTAAAATAAGTGTTTGTTCTTTGAGTCAGCTTCAGAGTCCTGACTGATCTCATGCTTTACATCCCATCATATCTTCTCTGCAAACACTACGACTGACTGCCACAGCTCTCAGCTGCATTACAGGAAGTAACAGTCATTAGTCAAGGAGCTAAAAACATCCCATCAAAAACAGACTACCTTTTCCACTCTTCTGTCAAATCCCATATGTCTGGTGGAAAGTTGATTACTTACTAAATGTGGCTTTGCATTTTCAGCTGGCCTTCTATAGTTGATGGAAGAATGAAAGAGCCTGCAGTCAGTGGGTAACATCACTGATCTGTTGTGATTCCCCAGTGAGAGAAACACCTCCCTGTGTTTCATACAATACTGCTGAACCAGCAGAGACCCCTTACTGACCTGAGGGTCTCCAGTCTGCAGTCTGGGCTCTCCAGAAGATCTCTCAGCAGCTCCACTCCTGAATCCTGCAGATCGTTGCCTCTCAGGTTCAGATCTCTCAGATGGAGGTTGGACTTCAGAGCTGAGATCAGAGCAGAACAGCTGATCTCTGACAAACTGCAGTCCCTCAGTCTGAATAAAGAAAACATGATGAGGATACAAATCAGTTTATAATCCAATCAGATGTTACTCAACAACAACAATTATACTCACTTACTTACTTTAATAATATCATTGTGTGATTCTTATTGCTAATGTTTATCTATATTTACTACTTCTCACTCTTCTTAGCTAAGTCCTTATGAAGAAGATGTGTTGCAGTGTTGTTAGTGACTCTCTATGTGCACCAACAGTATGACCTTCACCTCAGGTGAACTGAGGACTTCCTGATACGGCCTCCCTAACTCCCTAACTCCCAGAATGCTCCTTCATGATCACCAAGCTTCACCCCTCCCTTTCTCCTCTCTCGAGCCTCATCTCAATACCCATCCTCGACTCCTCCTTTCCCTCACTCACGTCCCTTCCTTGCGTCTTAGCTCCGCCTCCGTAAGATGCGAGGAGGAGACACGAGGAGGAGACGCAAGGACAGAGGAGTCCTCAGGTATTAATTGGGATGTCCTCGTTCACTCAAACGTCACTCTTAAACGACGTCTGTTAATGATGACATGTGCACAGCTGTATGACCCTCTCATCGGGCTTAACTGAATAACCTTTAGAACCGGCCCATTTGTTGTTAAATATTTATTTAAATTATGAATCTTTCTCTTGTTAGTCAAGGAATTCAATGTATGATGGTTGGTCCTGCTTTTGTGTTACGTTTTGGTGTCAAATGTACATTTAAATAAAATTATATTGATAGTAATGTGAAAGCCTTTACTCTGAACATGTGTGTCCTGTAGATCCCCACATTCAGGACTGTGCATTTTAAATAATTTAACTACTCAATATTTTAACACAAAGCAAAACAAATAATTGTTATTTATCAAGATCTAGCCATTTATGAAATAGCTTTCTTAATAGCTATGTTTTAGTGACGTTCAAGATCATTAAACATGACTTAAATTGTTAGTATAACCTTAAGAAATGAATTGCACATAATAATTCCCACGGAGCTGTGAGCACTTAGACATTTATGTGACGCTTTCCCACTCATTCTTCCAGTTCTCCGTTTTCCTCTCTTGAAATCGACCAGCTGTGAAGGTGGGGGCGGGGCTTTTATACGCGAGTAGTGAAAACACTTCTGCGTAGTCTGCTCTCGTGTATCCTCCCTTTCGTCTCCTCCCGCACCCCTCCTCCCTCACCCCTCCTCCCGCACCCCTCCTCCCTCACCCCTCCTCCCTCACCCCTCAATAAAACGTCCTTCAAAATGGCGTGTCTTGATCGATTTCCGGGTCAAGTCCCGGAGGAGGGGAAGAGAGGAGTTGAGGAGGGGTATTGAGACGAGGCTTCTGTGTTTAAATATGCAACTCAAACTCTACTCTTCCTCTTCCTCTCTGCAGACTGTATGCTCTCTGTGTGACTGACTGAACTTTCTTGCAATAAATAAAATACCACAAAGACAGCTCAATGATTTGATTCTCTCTCCACATTTGATGAATACATTCCCATCACAATGTAAAACTAAAATGACTTCAGATGACCTTTATTCAGACGTTATCGTTTACTAAATATTAAATACATAGATTTACTTTTCACAACTAACATCTATTACAGTTACTTTAAGAAACACTAAACATGTATGTCTGCAGTTCTTACTTCTTACTCTTAAAAATGAAATATGAATAAAAGGACATTTACAACTTGATGGATGTAAGTTATTAATGAATATAAATGAGGTTAAATTTCAAAGTGAACATGTGAGATCTCCAGCAGTAACAGAGAGTCAGTGAACTGACCTGAGAGTCTCCAGTCTGCAGTCTGGACTCTCCAGAAGATCTCTCAGCAGCTCCACTCTTGAATCCAGCAGATCGTTCTGACTCAGGTCCAGATCTCTCAGATGGATGTTGGACTTCAGAGCTGAGATCAGAGAAGACCAGCTGATCTCTGACATCCAGCAGCCCTTCAGTCTGAATAAAGAAAACATGATGTCACTTTAGAAAACAATGTTCCTGTTTGAAATAACTCCAGGTTTAATAATCTGTTCAGAGTGAAACAGGGTTTTAATGTCAGAGATGATGCAGAAACAATCCACTGATAATCTGGAACTTTAACTTTGATCAGATGTTGAACAAGTCCTTCATCTCCCTCACAGCTCATCAGTACTGACAGCTTCTCCACTGACTCATGGAGCACAGAGTGAGTCTGTGGAAGCTCAAACACTCTCCCTCACACATTCACCTTCTCTTTGTTACTCTGATCAATATTCAGTCATTAGCAAAAACAGAAAGAATAAAAATAACATTGTATTTGTTCAAATTCAGAAAATCATAAACACAAACAGATCAATATGAACTGCAGTCAGTGAACTGACCTGAGAGCCTCCAGTCTGCAGTTTGGACTCTTTAGTCCAGAACTCAGACGCTCCACTCCTGAATCATCCAGAGTGATCTGACTCAGGTCCAGATCTCTCAGATGAGAGGGGTCAGACCTCAGAGCTGAGGCCACGACTTCACAGTGAGTCTCTGAGAGCCAACAGTCAGTAAGTCTATAATAAAACATATATTACAACATGTGTTAAAAAGAGGAAACATTATATTAACATCAAGCATTTGATGAAAAAATATTTGACATGTTCTGATAGACATTTGCTGTTAGTCCATTTAATATAATATATAATAATATATGATAATAGAGTGTAATGAGTTGTCAGTGTGATCTGATCACATGTCTGTGCTCCTGCTGTCACTGACTGTTACCAAAAGAAACAGAAATTAAATGAATCACTTGACAATATTAGAGATGTACATATTTAAATGTTAGTTCATATGTGGATGTGAATGATGGATGAAGGATGCTTTGGCTTCTCTGAGCATCTGAACATTTATTGTGCACACAAACACAATTAACAAACCAATAAAGTTTCAATATGTTCAACTTGATAGCATCAGATGTTCCCAGTATATCAGCATTAACACATAACTCTGTTATTGGTGGGAAATGATATAGATCTGATTTTAAACTCTAACACATTGTGATGAAAACGTGTTTAATGATAAAGAAACTACTAGAAAGTAATAATTAAAAAAAGGGTTGTTGCTTCACTTAAGGTTTGGAGGGAAGTCTGTCGTAATCAAAAACGATATGAAGATGTAATCTTCTTGAAAGAGGAACTGATCAAGACTTCCCTCCTCACAAACTGAACAAAGACCACCACATGTTGAAACTATGGGCTTCTAAGGGCTTGAGGACATTTGGACAAATGTTCGGTGATAAAGACGTGAAGTCCTTTGAACAGCTTTCGTTACAATATGATTTACTCAAATACCATTTATTCACATTCTTCCAAGTGAGGAGTTATCTTTCCGGCATTTAAAAAAAGAGATCTTTTCAAGACATCAAGTCATTAATAAAATACATGCTTACAGTTTATGACCCTGGAGTGGAAACAACATTTCTAACTCAGATGGTTCAAATATTACATTAAGAAATCAAGATGAACACAGTATTATTAATGTAACAAAGAAATGGGGAAATGAATGATCCTGCAATATGCCAGAAGCAGATTGGGAACAAATGTGCAGAAACATTCAGAACACAACCAACTCAAACTACTGGAAAGAAAACACATGAAGCTTTTAACTCCATCCTTTAAGACACCCCAGATTCAAAGTGAACACAAACAAACCCTCACTTCAAAATGCTGGAGAGAATGCGCTGAGCAGAAACCAGACACATATATTCTGGGCCTGTGATGTGTTGGGAGACTTCTGGGAAACAGTTTGAAGAGAAATGTCCAATATCTTGTTCTCTCAACAAAAACCCATTGTCCCTATCACTGGGGAAACACCAGAGGAGATACAGAAAGATTCCTATCTATTTCTGGTCATTAGAAAAGCCATCATCAAACTAATGATGAGGAATTGTCTAAAAGATAATAACTAAACTCACAATGGAATAACTTAGTAGATGAAATCTATGTAACGGAGAAAACAACTAGATTAGAAACCAAATGCATATCTTTGAGGAAAGGTGGGAGGAATGGGTCAGGATAGAACAATACAGTGAATATAATTAATGTATACCTGAGTATTCATAATGTATTCATAATGTATCCATTCTTTCATTTGTAATATTATTAATACTATTATTTTATTATTTCTTTTCTGATTTCTCATCTGTTATGTAGTTCATCTTGTACTTAGATGTGTTTATTTGGTTATGTATGCTTTGTGAATATTTTCTTAAAAAGCAAAGAAAAAAGCAAAGAAAGTAATAATAACATGTTTCTGTGATAACTGTAAGTCCTGCTGTGTGGTGTGATCACATGCTGAGAAACCTCTCAAGTCCTTCATGTGTTTGACATGTCGCCTCCATCACTCAATATGAAGAGAGGAACGCTTCAGTTTAACTATTATTATAAATAAATAGAAGAACAGTGTTGGGTTTATTTTGCTCTCAGTATTTAAACAGCAGAAATGTTATAGTGTTTATTTGAATAATTAAACTCCTGATCCACATTAGTTTATAAAGTTAATCACATCTGGACTTACTTGAACTTCCTGCAGTTCCTCACAGCTGGAATCAGTCTCAGTCGTCCCTCCCGTGATGTGTTGTACTGATCCAGGTCCAACTCATCCAGAACCTCCTCTGACATCTGCAGCATGTAGGCCAGAGCAGAGCAGTGGATCTCAGAGAGTTCCTTCTCTGATCTGTTCTCTGACTTCAGGAACTCTGTGATCTCCTGATGTACTGAGTGGTCCTTCATCTCTGTCAGACAGTGGAAGATGTTGATGCTCCTGTCAGGAGAGATAAAAGCACTTCTCATCTCCTTCAGGTTGCTGATGGCTCTCTGGATGGTTTCTGGTCTGTTGTCTGTGCGACCCAGCAGGCCTCCTAACAGTCTCTGGTTGGACTCCAGAGAGAGGCCGTGGAGAAAGCGGACAAACAGGTCCAGGTGGCCATTTTTACTATAGAGGGATTTCTCCATGACTCTCTTCAGGAAGTCATCCAGGGATGGGTAATCCTGATCTCTGCTGTTGTTAAAGTCTCCCTGCAGGAAGTCCTGCAGTACCTCTGTGTTCCTGTTGGTGTAACAGTGCAACAAGTAGACTGCAGCCAGAAACTCCTGAATGCTCAGATGAACAAAGCAGTAGACTGTTTTCTCAAAGATCACTCTCTCTCTTTTGAAGATCTGTGTACAAACTCCTGAGTGCACCAAGGCCTCGGTGACATCAAGACCACAGCGCTCCAGGTCTTCTTGGTAGAACATGATGTCTCCTTTCTCCAGATGTTCAAACGCCAGCCTCCCCAGCTTCAGAAGAACCTTCCTGTCAGCCTCCGTCAGCTGCTGTGGACTCGTCTCATGTCCCTCTTCATACTTCTGCTTCTTCCTCTTGGTCTGGACCAGCAGGAAGTGTGAGTACATGTCAGTGAGGGTCTGTGGCAGCTCTCCTCTCTGGTCTGTAGTCAACATGTGGTCCAGAACTGCAGCAGTGATCCAGCAGAAGACTGGGATCAGACACATGATGTGGAGGCTCCTGGAGCTCTTGATGTGAGAGATGATTCTGCTGGACAGGTCTTCATCACTCCATCTCCTCCTGAAGTACTCCTCCTTCTGGGCGTCAGTGAAGCCTCGTACTTCTGTTACCCTGTCCACACACTCAGGAGGGATCTGATTGGCCGCTGCAGGTCTGGAAGTTATCCAGACGAGAGCCGAGGGAAGCAGCTTCCCCCTGATGAGGTTTGTCAGCAGCACGTTGACTGAGGACTGCTGAGAGACATCAGACACAACCTCATTGTTTCTGAAGTCCAGAGAAAGTCTGCTTTCATCCAGGCCGTCAAAGATGAGCAGCACTTTGCAGACAGCCAGCTGCTCTGCTGTGACCTTCTGTAAGGTTGGATGGAAAACATGGAGCAGCCTGAGAAGACTGTACTGCTCTCCTTTGATCAGGTTCAGCTCCCTGAAGGAGAGCGGGATCACCAGACTGACATCTTGGTTTCCCAAACCCTCGGCCCAGTCCAGAGTGAACTTCTGCACTGAGAAGGTTTTTCCAACTCCAGCGACTCCGTTGGTCAGGACCGCTCTGATGAGAGTCTGTTGGTCAGGTAAGGCTTTAAAGATGTCCTGGCACTTGATTGGAGTGTCATGGAGGGGCTTCTTCTTGGAAGCTGTCTCCAGCTGCCTCACCTCATGTTGGGTATTAACCTCTTCACTCTGGCCTTGTGTGATGTAGAGCTCAGTGAAGATCCTGTTGAGGAGGGTTTCACTTTGATCAGTTCCTTCAGTCACACGTTCACATCTCCTCCTCAGACTGAGCCTATGTTCATCTAAAACCTCCTGCAGACCACTATCTGCTGGAAGAGAAGGAAACATGAGAGAATGAGGGAAATGCTCTGAGAATCTAATTATAACAATAAAACAACAAAAACCAGACTGAGTTTAAATGTTTTATAAACAGCTTACTGTCTGTGCTCTACAACAGTATACCTGTTCAAACACACATGAACCAGGAAGAGGAATAAGACGCTGCATGTGTTCGGCCTCTTACCTCGTACAGAGCTGGTCTGACTGGCTGTCTGCAGTCCAGCTCTGGTTCTGGATCTTTCTCCACACTGAGGACAGGAGGGGTCTCCTGATGGAGGTCTCTGCTCCCAGTATGAGGTGATGCACTGTCTGCAGAACCAGTGTCCACAGCTGGTAGAGACTGGATCCTTCAGGACGTCCTGACACAGAGCACAGCTGGACAGCTGCTCCTCCACAGGAACACCACTCTTCCTCTTCCCTCTGTGGAGATGAACACATCCTTTACAGCACGTCACATTAGTGGAGCTGATTCTCACCAATGGGCAGAGCGTCACAAACTTCACTCTCAAGATGAAATGTGTCACGCTGCACGAATACGCAGGTGACATGAATTTCACCTCTTCACTTTCTTGGTGTCTCCAGGCACGGATCTGGGTCTTTGCATTGACTCTACATGTAATCACACAAAGCTCTGTTATATCTGCTAATGCTAAACACAACCAGCTCACCAGGTTATCACTATCATTAATAAACATCTTTAAAATACATATCATAAACATGCACAAGT
Source organism: Trematomus bernacchii (assembly GCF_902827165.1). Lineage (NCBI taxonomy): Eukaryota > Metazoa > Chordata > Actinopteri > Perciformes > Nototheniidae > Trematomus > Trematomus bernacchii. The sequence goes on from NW_022987613.1 coordinate 39,043, forward strand.
AGTAAATAATGTTCTGGACGATATATTTAGTTTTTAGTGAATATTTATCAATATCTTTGCCATTTAAAACCTTTTGATGCCACTGATACAATGATGCTATAAATGCATATTGAAATATCCTCAAATAATGTTAGCTTGCTGAACTCTGCTGCCTTTGTTCTGTACTATACTGCACACATGATATAATTAAAGAACAGTTTAATATATTAGATTATATAAAAACTGGATCCTCTTCAGGTCAGGTTACAGCAGAAACTCTTACTTTGTGTCTGAGGGTCCAGGTTCATTACTGAAGCAGAGAGGTTGATCTCTAGACCAGTCACTCTTCAGAGACAGACAGCTGGGGACTGGAGACTCTGCTCTCTGTCTGTGGAAACAACACATGTTTTAAACATCATTAGTTCATTCAGAGAGCACATTTTGACTTCTGTCTGTATGTAGATTATTTACTATCGCTGATGACGCCAGGGATCAAGAGTTTAAACGTTGTTACTGTACTGTTACTAAGTTTCTTTACTGCGATCATTAAAGAACAGGTTAGATGATCAGATAACATAAAAACTGGATCCTCTTCAGGTCAGGTTACAGCAGAAACTCTTACTTTGTGTCTGAGGGTCCAGGTTCATTACTGAAGTCTGGAGGTTTATCTCTAGACCAGTCACTCTTCAGAGACAGACAGCTGGAGACTGAAGATGTGTCCTCTTCCTCATCTTTAAAACCACTCATCTTCTCCAGTCTGAGAGATAAACCAGTAACACTGAAGACGAACACACACACACACACACACACACACACACACACACACACACACACACACACACACACACACACACACACACACACTTGTTTCAATCATAACCATCATAATAATAAACTTGTGTTATGATATTAGGGTCATGCAGAGTCAGGCAGCTGTCCCTTTAAGAGAGAGAGAGAGAGGGGGGGGGGGGGGGTTGGCGTGTGCATGTGTGTGTGCATGGTAGAGCGGGAAGAGTGAGCGAGCGGTGGTGTGTGTTTTTGATTAGAGATGGCAAATCCGGATCATTTTACGGACTCAGGGTCTTCTGAGTCAGTCATTGAAGAGATCCGGATCATACGAGTCATTTGAGTCATATGAGTCAGCATCACCAAGACCGTAGAAATCCTATCGGTGAAACCGAAAAGTTGATGCATTTTACGAGCATATTATTATTCCATATATTTTGAATATATATATATATTTGTATATATATATATATATAATATCTGCATGTATATTTTCTATTTCGACATGTATATTTTATTTTTATTTCTATTCTTGTATATTTTGTAGTTTTGTTTTATTGTAAAATGCCTTTTATGCTGCTGTAACAACAATTTCCCAATTTGGGATCAATAAAGTACTATCTATCTATCTATCTATTAAACTGACGTTATATTAACCTCCGCTACAAGGTGTATTTTGCTTTAATAAAAAATGTTGATCACAAAAAAAAGGGTTATTTTGCGATTTGGCGAATCTGAGTCTGCTGTGGACTCGTGCATGAGGACGAGTCTGCTGGATCTCTGGATCTACTGCTATATGGTTACGGCTCCGAGCCCGCACAAGTCTGATCTGCTGTGTGTTGCACAGCGAGTCAGGATTTGCGAATCTGCGAATCTGCGAATCTGCTGTTGGAGCCGTCGGCTCCTCTGAGTCCCCACGAGTCTGCAGGAAGTTTCACTGATCCGCGTCCCCTCCCCTGAGCCAAACGATCACTTCTGGCAGCTATCCTGTATACTTGCTAAAGGGTAGGCAGATGGACTGAGGTACGTTGTAATGTGATTTTACATGTTATAAAGAGAGTAGCGAGTGACGCAATTTATAGTTTTAATTTGTACGTCACACCAAGTGTGGGACTCAAGGACTCGGGTTAATGGAGAGGGGTGACTCGTCACGACCAGCTCATTTCTAGGATCCGGGTTAATGATCCGGATGAATCAGGACTCGCCCATCTCTAGTGTTTATGAAGTGAACGAAGCAGCAGCAAAGGTCTGTCGAGTGTCTTCAAAGTTAGACCTGTAACAAAGACCTTAATAAATGCAACGGCCTCCCAAAGAAGAGCTCGCCTGTCTGCCTTATTGAAAAGTGGGTTATTGAACCCGAAGTTTGTTGCTTCGGCCCTGGAAGACTGCAGAGAGTCACATGTTATGTTGCTTTGATGAATCATAACACAGGAAATAAAAAAAGTTGAAAGCACTTGTAGAAGTCTCATTGGACTCTAGGACGCTGATGTTCTGACATCCAGTATAACAGAGTAAATAATGTGTTAGAAAGCAGATCCTGGTGTTAACACTCACCCTGTTGTCCTCCTTCATAAGATTGTTCCCTATTATATATATATATATGTTTCTGGATTAATAACCCAGCTGCATTGATCGCATATATTGCTGTATTTTCCCAGAATACAGAATGTATGCCTCTGCATGTTGAGGTTACAACCACATTAACATTTACTCTTCACAATTAACTGAAGACAAACACAACTGAGTTAAAATTATAGTTAGTGTTGGGGAAATATTTTCCAAGGCCCATAGCTTTGACCCAGTGTATCAGTTCATACTGTCCTGACTGAGCGCAGGCACCTGTAACCTTGGCTGCTGTGCTCTCAGTGTGTTGCCTCCCTGTTCCTGCCTGTTGGCGTCAGCTGATAGAGGTGTTATGATTCTATCTTGTTATCCACAATGTTGATTATTCTCTCTGAACTAGCTAAATACACGGGTCTGGGGTAGAGTTCTTCAGAATTGATTGTGGCGTCTCAACCGTGTGGTCAAACCGTGGCCCGTGACATGTCTTGTGAATTCTCCTGCCGAAACTCCAAATAGACCGTCAGTGTTTGCCATCAAAGCTCCAGCTCTCCTCGTGTCTCCTTTGAGTCCTGACTCCTCCATTGCTACAGACGTCTCCCCCACAGTTAGATCAAGAGGGTAATAGACCTTTTTTTAATTGATTTCTAATCATTTCAACCCACCATTGAGCGCTGTTAAAAGCAACAAATGAAACATCAGATACAAAGAGAACCATTGATGTCTGAGCTGGACTGATCCATTTTCTGAAGGCTTAATATTTCTCAAATATACTGAATACACAGAAAACAAAAAAAGGCTAAATTTAATCAAATGTTTGGATGTCTAAATGTCCTCCAATTCTGGAATGATCCAAATAAAAAGTGAGTCAAGCTCCAGCAAGAGGACAATATTGAAATGTTATCAGATTCACCAGCTAGCTAGCAGTTAGCATGAATTAGCATTGCTAGTGTAACCCTTTATGTAGCCTTACCCTGCTGGTAGGCGATCTGTAATGCTAACGATGGAACAGTACTTGAGTAAATGTACTTTACTTCCCACCTCTGCTATAATATATATTGATATATATATACTACTATATTATAACACAACCAAGTCTCAACTATGTCTTATACCCCACAATATATCATAATTTACAATATTTACGTAAACTTGTTTTACCTCTAAATGCTCTTCCATCATTTTTATTTTTATTCTATATTTATCTTATTTTATTTTACTTCACCTGCGTTTTTCTCCGTCCGGTTGCAATAACTGGATTTCCTCCTCGTGGATCTAATGAAGGTGCATCTTGATGTTATCCAACGTGAAGGTTACAAATAAATAAATACACAACAATAAGAAATGATTAATAAAAACAGGGTTTATTTAATTCACCTGACAGATAATTACAAAACAAAACCATCAAACTTCTGTTTTCCCTTCAGTCTGAACTTTAAATGTGCTTTGCAGAATGAAATGACTGCCAACAGATATCTTATTATTATAACTTATTTTCTGTTAGCTTACAATATAACATGTTGTTCTTTCTTATTGGACAAAACAGAAACACACATTTTAAAAGGTCCCCTATTATGCAAAATCCACTTCTTCATGTCTCTTCTACATCAAACATGTGTCCCCTCTTCTTCATGTCTTCTTCTACATCACCATGTGTCCCTCTTCTTCATGTCTCTTCTTCATCAACATGTGTCCCCACTTCTTCATGTCTCTTCTACATCAACATGTGTCCCCTCTTCTTCATGTCTCTTCTACATCAACATGTGGTCCCCTCTTCTTCATGTCTCTTCTACATCAACATGTGTCCCCTCTTCTTCATGTCTCTTCTACATCAACATGTGTCCCCTCTTCTTCATGTCTCTTCTTCATCAACATGTGTCCCCACTTCTTCATGTCTCTTCTACATCAACATGTGTCCCCTCTTCTTCATGTCTCTTCTTCATCAACATGTGTCCCCACTTCTTCATGTCTCTTCTACATCAACATGTGTCCCCTCTTCTTCATGTCTCTTCTTCATCAACATGTGTCCCCTCTTCTTCATGTCTCTTCTACATCAACATGTGTCCCCTCTTCTTCATGTCTCTTCTACATCACCATGTGTCCCCTCTGTGTAAAGAGATTCTAACGATGTTTTGTCTAGTGTAACCATTAGCCAATCACCAACCAAGGTAACCCCCCCCCCCCCCCCCCCTTATCACCTGAATCTCCTCCTAGAGCACCATTGTGTTTTTTTTAACCAAATCTCTCTCAGAGGGGCGTGGGGAGGGGCTCCTTATTTCCATCTAAAGTAACAGACACAGAATCAGCACTTTTGAAACAGGGCTGAAACAGAGGGGATTATGGGTAATGCTGCAATGATCTGTTTGGTGTTTCAGCCAATCAGAGACAGGTTCTGTATATATCTGAGACCTGTAATATATTGTTGAAAAGAGCATAATAGGGGACCTTTAAAGCGTAACCTTTGCAATATCAATTATTTTGTATTTCACTGTATGTCCACTGTAATATAGAGAGACTTGTTTAAAATGATTCAAAAGGAAAATATGATGTAGACCATAAAATGCACCTTATAGTTCACTGAATGATATTATTATTTTAAATTACATTAATCTTAATAGAGTGGCGAAGTCACGCCCACTTACTTCCGGGTAATGGGACCTTATTTCGGAAAAATTATGCATTGAAGTCAATGGGGAGAGAAAACGTATCTTTCGATCCCGTTTGAATTGTGCCATGAATTACACATATGATGTTTGTCAAACTTAAAAAATAATTTCCATGTCAAAAAGTCACAGTTTGTTGTAAAACTGTTGAAATATAAGACTATGAAAAATACGTAACTAGAAAGACTAAAAATCCCAGAGTCGCGTAAGTGATGTCACAATTGAGACACTACGATATACGTATAATACCGTATATATACGATCAGCGCCATATAGATATAATCTATCTATATGGCGCTGGCTAAGATAAGATAACTTTAACAAGATGCCTGTGTGCTTAGTACCAGGTTGTTATTATACCAGCAATGGGTCTTGCTCGTTCTTTTGCTTCCCGTCTGATGAAAGGACCAGGAGTGGCTTGATCAAGTTAGCTACCTAGCTAGTAGCTAGCACGTTAGTTAGCATTACAGCCTTGTCATTTTTATTAGCCTTAACATGAAGTAACATTAAGTAACCCAACATGTTAAACAGTAAGAGTAGTAGTCATATTTCGTGAACCCTTTGAATAGTACTGTCACCGGTGTGATCATTCTATAATACACCATTTAAGCCCGGGGGAGAAATGCTAACGCTAACGTTAGCATCGGCGATCTTCTCTACTTCATGCTATCTGCACAAATGGTTGACATTAAACATTAAAACGACCAGGCAGTTCAGAGAGAATCAAAGGAAGGCAGGCAGGCAGCTTTGCATGACATTCTTCAGGACGTGTTTCATTGTGGTGATAGTGAGGGTAGTCAATCGTTTTGTTGACAAGACAGTAGTGACGGCCATATTGGTGACGTGTGTTGTTCTGTGAGACCAGAGATGTAGTTCATTGAGCGTTTCACACAAACAAATGTGTTACTTCACAGTTTTACGACACATTTTTTTTTTTTTTTGACTTGCAAAATTATCTTTTAAATTGACAAACATCAAATGTGTAATTCGTGGCACAATTCAAACGGGATCGAAAGATAATCTTTCTCTCTCCATTGACTTCAATGCATAACTTTTCCGAAATAAGGTCCCATGGAGGTCCACCGGAAGGGGAGGGACTTCGCCACTCTATGATAGTTAAGTTGATGATTGCATTTGTCACCATTACTGCTACATGAAAATGCAGAAATCAAATTCTCCCACACATAAATGAAACCTGTATTCAAACCATTCATTTCCCTTTGTTGCTTTCCCTGCTTTCACTAAAGTGCAAAGAATTTGTGAAGAATTGGCAAAGATACATAAAAAAACACCAAAATAATTTCACACTGCGCATGCAAACACTCATTCAGATTAAACATATTAGAGAACATCACCTCTCATTGGCTGAACAGGTCCTTACAATGTGTGATTCAGTCATTTGACTGATTTTAGGCTTTCAAAGTATATAAATGGTTGTTAACGCTTATAGGCAACATGAGACAGTTTTAAATTCATTTTAGGCCAATTAATACGGTGTTTGATAGTTGCAAACGTGCTACAACCGCCAGAAACATTTCCATTAGGAGAAACCCGCTGCAGCTTGCAAACGATACAAATATAAAAACACAAATGTTCCAAAAGACAGGGGACACTAAAAAGTGACGCACACAGCTGGGAGACCAGGGGACACTAAAAGGTGACGCACACAGCTGGGAGACCAGGGGACACTAAAAAGTGACGCACACAGCTGGGAGACCAGGGGACACTAAAAAGTGACGCACACAGCTGGGAGACCAGGGGACACTAAAAAGTGACGCACACAGCTGGGAGACCAGGGGACACTAAAAAGTGACGCACACAGCTGGGAGACCAGGGGACACTAAAAAGTGATGCACACAGCTGGGAGACCAGGGGACACTAAAAAGTGACGCACACAGCTGGGAGACCAGGGGACACTAAAAAGTGACGCACACAGCTGGGAGACCAGGGGACACTAAAAGGTGACGCACACAGCTGGGAGACCAGGGGACACTAAAAAGTGACGCACACAGCTGGGAGACCAGGGGACACTAAAAGGTGACGCACACAGCTGGGAGACCAGGGGACACTAAAAAGTGACGCACACAGCTGGGAGACCAGGGGACACTAAAGAGTGACGCACACAGCTGGGAGACCAGGGGACACTAAAAAGTGACGCACACAGCTGGGAGACCAGGGGACACTAAAAGGTGACGCACACAGCTGGGAGACCAGGGGACACTAAAGAGTGACGCACACAGCTGGGAGACCAGGGGACACTAAAAAGTGACGCACACAGCTGGGAGACCAGGGGACACTAAAAGGTGACGCACACAGCTGGGAAACCAGGGGAGACTAAAAGGTGACGCACACAGCTGGGAGACCAGGGGAGACTTAGGCCCAATCCCAAAGCACGCCCTACACCCTACCCCTACACACTACCCCTCCGTTTGCGCGTTCGCGCGGAGGGTCCGCCACATTAAGTGCTGTTCCAAACCAACGAGTGTGGAGAGGTGTGGAGGGGGAGTGGGCTATCAAGCCCTCAAACAGCGAGTCTGCATTGGTGCTGACTTGAGACTGGTCTCTACCTGACCGGAGTCACGCTGTGTGTGTCCGTCAGGAAACACGCTGTTTACAAGTAGTTCCAGCAAACATCCACTGATAAATTGCGATGTTAACAACCTCATGATAACCTCATATTTTTTTAACTTAGGATCATACCTGTGTTTAGTCTAGAACAAGGTAAATGTGTGCATTTTATTATAAAGTTGTGTATATTTACAGACTGTTGCAAAAACTAAGAAGCTTATAAACATCAGGTTTAAAACTAAAAGAGCTTTACAAAAAAGTAACACAATGAAAGATGTTTGGAGTTTTATTTGAGTTCTTAATTTACATTTTTTGTCTAAGAGATGCTGATTTGAAACCGTTGTTACATACAGTTACGGCATTTCCTGTTTCTGCCGGAGAGAGGGGAGTTTGTCCCAAAGCTTGCCGCTGTATTTACTCCCTCCATCTGACAGGAGGGAGCCTCGTTGAGCTGCGAGTGTGGCTACAGACGGAGTTCACTCCGCCACGGAGGGGTAGGTTCGAGGGAGTGGTTTGGGATTGGGCCTAAAAGGTGACGCACACAGCTGGGAGACCAGGGGAGACTAAAAGGTGACGCACACAGCTGGGAGACCAGGGGACACTAAAGAGTGACGCACACAGCTGGGAGACCAGGGGACACTAAAAAGTCTCCCACAGCTCGGAGACCAGGGGACACTAAAGAGTGACGCACACAGCTCGGAGACCAGGGGACACTAAAGAGTGACGCACACAGCTGGGAGACCAGGGGACACTAAAGAGTGACGCACACAGCTGGGACGGAGCGCTTGGTGACGTTCAGGATTATAAAGCTGAACAACTGTCTCTGTCTCAGAGTGAGTCTGTCTCATAACTGTCAGTGTTTGTCAGGATATCTGAAATGACTAGGTTAGCTACGTTAGCTAGCGAGCTTACAGCAGATCTGCAGTAACAACAGAAGGAGTCATGTGATCACATTGTTAAAATAAGACCATAAAACATTTTAGGTAAGTTTCCAAAAACAGACAGTTGTCACCTTTTAGTGTCCCCTGGTCTCCCAGCTGTGTGCGTCACTCTTTAGTGTCCCCTGGTCTCCCACCCTGCTGAAAAAAACAGCTATAGACCAGCTTAAGATGGTTGCTGGTTTTATCTGGTTTTAGCTGGTTTTAGCTGGTTTAGTTGGTTTACCAGGCTGGACAAGCTGTTATGGCTGGTTCAAGACCAGCCTGGTCAGCTAAACCAGCATAGACCAGCATGGATGTCATGCTGGTCTATGCTGGTTTTAGCTGGTAGTTAAGCTGGATGCTGGTGAAGCTGGTATTTATGCTGGTCTACCAGCAGTCTTGCTGGCTAAACTGAAACAGACACAGACAGACAGAGAGGGCGGGGGACGGCGAGACGGCAGTGGTTGAAACAAAGCGGTATGTTTTGACTGGCACTAACGGCACAACGGTCAAGGAGTGAAGAAGATCAGTTGAGCGTTTCTGTGACTCCGCCCAGCGGCTGCTCTTCTGAGAGGCACCGCTCTGACAGCTCTGTCTACTGGGAAACGCGCTAAAAGTCCTTCTGGAGGTAAGCAACACTACACAATTTCACCAAGTCTGATAGTAAAACCTTTATCCAAGGTTCGTTTTGCTTTCTTACAACGTTACGTTAATGTTAACTTAATATTACGTTTGCTAGGAGGCTAGCTGTCTTAGCTATCAACACTTAGCAGCTAACGTTTTCTGCAGTTTGTGTTTCCCCTGAAAAAGGTGATGTAGTTATTTAAGGGTAAGTTAACTTAACGTTATCTTACAAGTTGAGAGAGTTACGTTTTGTTTAAAATTGTCAATGTAATGCCATTAGAGGTTTTGTGTTGAACATGAAGTTAGCTAACTGTAGCTCTCTACCAAAGGTTAGCATGTTAAGCTGTACTTTGTGTGGCAGCTCGCTGAATACAAAGAGGGTTTTTGTGCTTCATTGTAAACTTGTCTTACAAATGTGTGTTAATCTACCTGAAATTGTAGGGACAGTTTTTTTCTACTCAATGATACAGACCATTGTTGAGGAGATGCAAAACATACTGTAAATGAGTTGGGTCTGACATACTTTGAGTAATGTTACTTTGCTGCTAAAAAATGAAACATGATCAGAAGAGGATATCACCAAAGTGTGTGATTCTGTCAGGGGATTTGATCTGTTCTCTGCATGTCGTACAGGGCCTATGTACACACTGCTCTGGTATTAATTAAAAATATAATTGTAAAATGTAAGTCTCCCGCTCTTGTCATCGTTCAGGCTTTGCATTTGAACTCCTGTGACTGGTTGCGGTCTTGAAGGGAATGACTTCCTGGCCTTCCTGACATCCAGGAAAATGGTGAGATTCTAATCCATTTCAATGCCAAAAGCAAGTTATTGTTTTAAACTTTTTTAATATGATTTTTTGGGGAATTTCAGTTTTATTGGACAGTAGAGATCTAATGGAAACAGTGGAGAGGGAGGAGATGATATGCAGCAAAAGGCCGAGCCGGATGGTTGCTGCTCCATGTGGAACGTGTTCTATCAGGTAAAGCACTTTGGTACCCAGTTATTTATGGTATTGAGTTTGAATTTAGCCTTTGGAAGGTATTTTCCAACAGTGCATTGTAAAGACTGAAAAAACAGGCTCAAGTTAAAGCTTGACATGATTTGGTCTTTTACTTAAAGGTGGGGTAGGTCATTTTGGAGAAACCAGCTCGAGTGCGCTAGAATTTGAAAATACACAACCGGAAAAAATCTGCCACTTCCTTACAGAGCCCCTTCTCCAACACACACGAGCGCGCACATGACCAATGAGGGCACGAGATAAGTCTGTGCACAGATGGAAGGCTGACAGGCAGGTAGGCCATCCAGTTACTTTAGCCGGGCCGGCTCAGATGATTGGTCGTGCTTTTTACAGTACTACGGCTTCCACAGATGATATTTTTTAATGGATTTTTTGTCAAAGCACTTCAGATATTCATTGCTATCGGGATGTTAAGAGCATTCCATGGAATATAACAAAAAGTGTATCTCGAGCCGGTTTCTCAAACTTACCTACCCCACCTTTAAGAGGATGTTTGTACTCCTGTCTTCTTTTATTTCATTATCTTTCTTTCAGGTGTAACATCTACCAATGGTTGTACATAGACCTCCTCCACCTCTTTGCTGTCCTACTAGTCAACCCTCCTGAGCCTTTCCTAAATAGTGGTAAGTTGTTTTACAGTTCAGTGTACGTTAATTTAGCAACTTAATGCTTTACTGCTGTTGAATAAACCCTATATATATATACATCCATCAGCAATCAATAAATCAAATCATCCAACACAAAATAAATCTGGACCTATTCTATTTCTTTTTATACAGCAGCATCTATTGGGACTGCGCATTGATGTCATCAAGAGCCATTGAGTCTACCTTTTGTAGTCGGCCTCTCAGAATGTTTATAATTTCTTTGTCTCTTAACATTCCTATAATCATTTGTTCTTTTATTGTTGGTATTGTTTTGTTCTTTATTTTTGTTGGGAGAATCACTTTGCAATTGTGTAAGTGCTATATAAATAGTTATACTAATATTATTGTTGTTACCATCATTACTATTATTAAAAATGTTTTCTTTGTTTTCTTTATTCATCGCTGCAGAAAGGATCATGCCAGCCCACATCAAACACCTGATCAAGGCTCTACCAAGGCTCATTAGAGGTAAGCAGTGGTAGGAGAGTGGAGTTATCTTTGTATTTAGGCTGCAAGTCGACAAGAATAGATTACAAATCGCTTAAACTATTGTTCAGACAAGAGGCACCATGTGTTACGCAGGTGTGGCGCTGATATAGTCTATATAATATACGGTTGAACTTTAAAATTAAATTATTTCCGGTGCAGAGACAAACACTCGAGGTGGATGTATAAAGTACATACTGGTGTTAATAAAATATAGCGTATATCCCTCAATTTATCGACAATAAGATTGACAATACATACTTCCGGGTGTAAAGTAATATATCTATCATACTGTAGCAGGGTGTCCGCGGGGTCTCAAAAAGTATTAAAAGTTGATAAATCAATTTAGCGAAAATGAAGGCTATTAAAAAGTATTAAACGGCATTTTCCAAAGTATTACATTTTGTAGCTTGTTTCCAATAAGTATATAAATTGTCCAAAGAGGTTGTATTCTACAGTCTGCCTGAATGTAATCATTGCGTAGGTGTGTAGTGTGATTCTGTGTAGTTTATTTATGGCATCCCGTTGGATTTGACGTCATCTGAACAGGACATCGCACGCTCACTGCTTGATAGCGCGAAGGTCCGTTTACGCCGGTTGTTAAACAACATCGTTATGGGGAAATGCAAGTTTGCGTCCAAATGGTTGGAAGATAAGGAGGAAGGACGATCAATACTGTATATAGTAAATGTGAGGTAAAGTGTGTCGCCAAGGTAACCGGTTAAAACTCCAAGTGGCGATGAGGTCTTAAAATGTATGGAAAGGGTCTTAAAAAAGGTCTTAAAGCTCCCATGTCATGCTTTTCCGGTTATTACCCGTCCCCTTGTGTGTTATGAAGGTTTTTATGCATGTAAACGGTGTGCAGAGTCAAAACCCTCAAAGTACACCCTGTAGCGAGTAAAACTCTAACACAGAAAATACCTCCCCAAAACGCCTCGTTGGAGATACGTCACTGCCCATTTGAGTCTTCCATTTAGTTCCGGGTACCGCCTGATGTCATGCGGTACCCGGAACGAAATGGACCAATCCCGAAGAGCTATGGCCACACCAGCAGCGGCGTGTTCCTCCTCCAGAGGTTCGAAGAACCGGCATTTCACAGACGAAAGCTTCCAAAACATTGCCCAGTTTGAGGCCGGATATGCACAGCTTGTTTGGACCGTTTGGAGCAGGGGAAGATCTGGGTATACAACCTGTAAGTTTGCATTGTTATTTGTGTATTTATCAAACAAGACTGTTTAAATGTGTAAACTGTGTTGGACTGCTAAGCCAGGGTTGCCAACTTTGGGTACCTGGCTGGAGTGAGATTTTGATATCATGGGTTTAATTCGGTTTAATTACACATATGCGCACGAAATGGCTGCTATCGTGTCAGGAGCGGGACCTTAGCATATATATAGGATATATATACAATATATACAAATACACAATAATGGACACAGACTATAAAGGGCACACAGTTTCATTCACTAATGAAAGTCAAACATGTTTGTTTCCACTGTTTTATTGTGTGCCTGTCGCGATAAGCAATTAATTGACTTATCGTACGATAAATAAAAATGAACTCGATAACTTTTCTGACCTCGATAAATTGCCATTTACATGAGGATGTGACTAGCAGTTTGAAAGGATGTACTTGAACTATTATTATATATTATCATTATGTCAGTGGTCTAAAATGGTCATACAACGGTGCCGAGAATATTATCGTTTATCGCAATCATTTCCGGGAAAATGTATCCAACAAAATTAATTATCGTGAGAGGCCTATACATGAAACACACACACAAACAAATCTACAGACTTACTCCAAACTGCCAAATATATTAATTAACACACTCTCACTCTCATATACTCTTTGACTCTATTTTGGCCTAGTAGAACAATAAGCAGCAGACTGTTACTTTTTTATCATTTCTACTGGATCTGCGCATGCGCTCCAGAGTATTTTTTGTTGGGTAATCTATGGTAGGGCTAACCCATACAGTGGTGGGGCTCAAGTCAGTATTTGCAATGTAATTACATGCTCCCCCCGACAGTGAAACGCCACGCGTGAGGTTTAGATTATTTCCCTGTCTCAATCCAAATTGAACTGTATGAAATAAAAAGGCACATTTGTCTTGTAGTAAATAAAAAGGGCGACCTGGAGCCAATCCTGCAATTTCCCCACAAGTGAAAGAGTTGACATGCTGAAAACCCAACCCCTGCAGGGGGGTCTGGGGGGATTCTACCCCAGGAGATTTTTTTAAATACTAACATAAAATACACATTCTGGTACTCTCTTGAGAAGAAAAATAAATAAATCTATTACTACACATTTAAAAAAAATGAATGCCATATTAGTTTTTTGTTACTTTGTTCTGAAAGCTGAACCTGCTGCTCCTCACAGAGAGAGGGAAGAGGCTGTGTGAATTACTTTACATTGTGGATAAGGGTGGATAGCCCCCATTGTTCTGTGTGTCAAAATGAAAGACAGCCCACACACCTATCAATCATCAAACCGTGGGGTCTTATTTCATTACGTGTTGATTTCTATCAACACGTAATGTTGTATCGATGTATAGAGATGTACTACCGCAAAAGTATTCTCCGTCGGGACTTCCTGCAACAACACCACGCCGTTATCGTGATTCTGATTGGCCAGAAGACATTATCAAAGATGTTCTATTGAGAAGACGATCACTACGTGACAAAAGTTTTCAAAACCGTTTCTTGTCTTCGTATTCTTGTTTTTGGCGTGAGAATAGTTTGGGCAGCGTGAGAGCGTGAGATTGAGAGTGAAAGCGTGTGTCACACGCCAGATGCGTGAGAGTTGGCAACCCTGTGCTAAGCCATTGACACAGTGCTAACTGTGCTAACTAAGTTGCTAGAGTTTCCATATATCAACTCTAATATCAGCAGATGGCCTTGCATACATGTATCTCATAGCAGGAGAATGTCTGCATTCACACACAAAATACCTATTGACAGTATACTCCGGGTGATTTGCCGGTCAGTCGCGAAACGTAATTACATTATAGCTGGCGTAGCGATCTAACACACGGAGCTAGAGCTAGTTTTGGTCAGAAAAACATTTTTTGTGATGCTACGTTGCTAGCGTTTAAATATATCAACTACAATGTCAGCAGATGGCCTTACATGTTTGTCATGGCAGGAGAATGTCTGCAGTCACACACACGGAATACTCATACAGTATACTGTACTGTGATTTACCGTACATTGTGACCGTACATATACTGCATGTAGCTAACGAGGCTAGCTGTATGCTAGCGCAAAACAATGTATTCATGCAAGTTACATTGTATGACCGAACGTAGCAGAATACCCGTATACGATTGCAATTATAAACACGTTATTGCTAGCCTAATATGAACCACTAGCTTTTGTTCATAGTAGTTTTATTACACTGCATTATAGTTGCCTTTCCTCCAAGCTAACGTTCATATCGTGTTAGCTACCAAGGTAAACAAAGCTAGGTTAGCATATTAGCAGGCAAGCTGTTCATTACACAACTACTACTAACGAGTCTAAAACAACTAAGTTTCTCTAATATTTTGTGATTTGCATTTGATTTCGTCCAGCCAGATCCTGGCGGACAATCCATGACGGGGAAGGGATTCTACTACTACTGAGGCCTCGTGCTAAAAGGCACCGCACCGGCTGTGCGCAGGCAAGATGCGAGGAGGAGGAATGGATGATATACCGTGTATATATGTATATTTATGTTCATTTTGTACATTTCTAAAAATAAAGTTTAATGGAAATACTTAGTAGGCCTATCCTTTCTTCCCTGAATTCATATATAGCAAACCATGATTTGATTTCTCATCAAACAGTAGTAGTTTATAACGGGTAAAAATAACTTACTCTTTGTTATGAGAGTAGCTCGTAGGCCACAACGGAAAGACAAGGAGACATACACGAGTTTACAAAACCACGGCACATTTATTGTGGTAAATGCAGAGATAGGTGGTTGAGAGGATCGCAGAGTTAGTCTTCCTGCAGCCGCTTTGGAGAGAGACTGGGGCCGTCGTGTCCGGAGGTGTCCGTGATCGTGCTGATTAGCCTCTTCAGCTCCACCCCATCGTAAGACAAGGCCCTGGGGCCGTCACACTCTTCTATAACAACAGTTAAAAATATATATGTATATAAAATATACCGCTGTACCGACGCCATGATAAGACTGATGTTACGCTGAGAGCAGCCGGGAAAAGCACTGACATGGGCGCAGCCTCTCTGGTGGTTGACTAATCAGAACGAGTGGCCGAGCTGACCAATCGGAGCACACTAGGCTCACAGGGAGGGGGGGGCAAGAGCTCCAACGAGTCGTTTAGTGGAGAAAGTGAATACTGCTGAATACACATGCTTGACAGAGATGCTGTATGCGAAACCAATGTGAGTTTGGAAAATTGCACAGTATAAATCTATTTTAGTATACCTCAACAATGTAATTATGATCAGTGGAAATGGCCATGACATGGGCCCTTTAAAAGGTTTTACATCTGACTTCAGGATTCCTGCATATACCCTGTGTAGATCCTACACATCCACTGGAGGTAGATTCTGAAAGTAAAATATACACTTCTCACTAGAAATGTAATCATAAAGCATTATTATGGCCAAACTGTTCTGTTTTCCCTTCCGTCTGAACTTTAAATGTGCTTTGCAGAATGAAATGACTGCTAACAGATATCTTATTATTATAACTTATTTTCTCTTAGCTTACAATATAACATGTTGTTCTTTCTTATTGGACAAAACAGAAACACACATTTTAAAAGGTCCCCTATTATGCAAAATCCACTTCTTCATGTCTCTTCTACATCAACATGTGTCCCCTCTTCTTCATGTCTCTTCTACATCAACATGTGTCCCCTTTGTGTAAAGAGATTCGAACAATGTTTTGTCTTGTGTAACCATTAGCCAATCACCAACCAAGGTAACCCCCCCCCCCCCTTATCACCTGAATCTCCTCCTAGAGCACCATTGTGTTCTTTGTAACCAAATCTCTCTCAGAGGGGCGTGGGGAGGGGCTCCTTATTTTCATCTAAAGTAACAGACACAGAATCAGCACTTTGGAAACAGGGCTGAAACAGAGGGGATTATGGGTAATGCTGCAATGATCTGTTTGGTGTTTCAGCCAATCAGAGACAGGTTCTGTAAAAAGTGACGCACACAGCTGGGAGACCAGGGGACACTAAAAAGTCTCCCACAGATCGGAGCGCTTGGTGACGTTCAGGATGATAAAGCTGAACAACTGTCTCTGTCTCAGAGTGAGTCTGTCTCATAACTGTCAGTAACAACAGAAGGAGTCATGTGATCACATTGTTAAAATAAGACCATAAAACCTTTTAGGTAAGTTTCCAACAACAGAGACAGTTGTCACCTTTTAGTGTCTCCTGGGCCCTTTCTCATGTCTTCAAATGTTCCTCCTCGACTCCCCTCCTCGACTCCTATCCTCGAGACTTAGTCCCGCCCACAGGAGATGCGAGCGGAGGAGCTGAGGAGGGGAACCGAGGAGAGAGGAGGGGAAGCAGCAGGCGGTTAGAGAAATGAGAACTCCTCTCCTCTGAGCGGTCATTTTAAAGAGACGTCCATTAATGATGACAGGAGGCACAGCAGCCCTCTGTCTGATGGACAGATGTGTTCATGACGACTTATATATTTACTTTCATTCATTCACAGTGCGGTATAATGAGACAATAACAGGCTACAGATGCGGGGACACACACACACACACACACACACACACATATTTATATATATATTTATATAAATGTATACAATTTCAGAATCAAACAGAGCACTCTCATAATAACGTAACACTATCAGAGACTGGATATATCCCCCCCCCCCCCCCTCTCTGGTCGCTACAATGAGGGAAATAAATGACGGGCCAAAAGTTTTATTTACAAGTATTACAAGTAAGCAGAGGACACCAAACCAACTGAGACCTGTCTCTCGGCTGCATCTACGCACACACTGCACCACACACACCTACACCACACACACACGCACCTACAGCTCCTAAAGCATAATAATCAGGCTACAGCCGTTGTGTATTTTATTATGTGAAGCACTAAATGGTTTTAGAAAAATATCGACTCTTTGTTTGTAGATATCTACTAAACTAAAGCAAATAAAGAGAGTAGGCCTGTTATACTGAGTGATATATATTATACACACTGCTCTGCTTTCTGCACGGACCTCACAGCTGTTCTCACTGTAAACATCGCGTCGCGATGAAAGCAGTTAATAAAATAATATCCAGGGGATGCATGCAGAGCTGTCATTGGCTGAGATCAGTCCGGCCGTGCGTCACGACTCTTTGAAACATCTCTGTTCCCGGAAAGGCATCCACGGAGGAGCCGTGGAGACTGATGGAGGACCCGTCAGTGTAATCCTCGGTTATAGCTCCTCCAGAGAGCCTCCTCGACGCTCGGATGCTCGGTTCCTCGATGTGCATTTCGAGAAAATGAGATGTCCTTCAACATGGCGCGCTAAAAATTCTTTCCGGGTCACTACCGAGACCGAGGAGTCGAGGAGTCGAGGAGTCGAGGAATGGGACATTTGATACATGAGAAAGGGCCCTGGTCTCCCAGCTGTGTAGCGTCACTCTATTAGTGTCCCCTGGTCTCCCAGCTGTGTGCGTCACTCTTTAGTGTCCCCTGGTCTCCCAGCTGTGTGCGTCACTCTTTAGTGTCCCCTGGTCTCCCAGCTGTGTGCGTCACTCTTTAGTGGTCCCCTGGTTCTCCCAGCTGTGTGCGTCACTCTTTAGTGTCCCCATGTCTCCCAGCTGTGTGCGTCACCTTACGATAGTGTCCCCAGGTATCTTAGTGTCCCCTGGTCTCCCAGCTGTGTGCGTCACCTCTTTAGTGTCCCCTGGTCTCCCAGCTGTGTGCGTCACTCTTTAGTGTCCCCATGTCTCCCAGCTGTGTGCTGTCACTCTTTAGTGTCCCATGGTCTCCAGCTGTGTGCGTCACTCTTTAGTGTCCCCTGGTCTCCCAGCTGTGTGCGTCACTCTTTAGTGTCCCCTGTTCTCCCAGCTGTGTGCGTCACTCTTTAGTGTCCCCATGTCTCCCAGCTGTGTGCGTCACTCTTTAGTGTCCCCTGGTCTCCCCAGCTGTGTGCGTCACTCTTTAGTGTCCCCTTGTCTCCCAGCTGTGTGCGTCACTCTTTAGGTCCCCATGTCTCCCAGCTGTGTGCGTCACTCTTTAGTGTCCCTGGTCTCCCAGCTGTGTGGCGTCACTCTTTAGTGTCCCCTGGTTCTCCCAGCTCGTCTGTCCGCTCCCAGCTGTGTGCGTCACTCTTTAGTGTCCCCTGGAACCATGTTCCTTTTGTAATTTATCTGATGAATCGTTGGAACATTTATTTTTCTCTTGCCCCTTTTCTGAATTGTTTTGGTCGAATGTGAGAGATTGGTTGTTACTTAAATTAACAAATATTCCGGCCTTCAAAATATATCACATTTTATATTATATTGATAATTTGGACTCTCCCATTTCTGATTTGGTAAATATAATTATTATTTTGGGTAAATACCATTTACATTGTAGTAAATGGAGAGGAGGTAAGCCCATCCTTTCCCTGTTTCATAAATGAGTTCAAGTCCTTTTTTCTGTCCCTTAGAAAAAATACAATCTTGTAACCTGTCTATAAAGATTTGCAATGACATTTCCAAATGGTTATTATTTAAGTAAGCTTAATGCCTCTTAAATGTTTTTGTGCCTTTATGCTTTTTTCTTTCCCCCTGGCTCTTACTGGATGTATTAGTTATGTTTTTTGTCTTATTGTGAATGAATGTCTTGAACTTATGTTGATAAGTTGATGATATCCTCACCGAGCTTTTGTATGTTTAAAAAAATGTTCAATAAAAAAAAAAAAAAAAAAAAAAAAAAAAAAAAAAAAAAAGTGTAGGCGGAGCGACGCTGCTTAAAACTGCCGTGACGTCATCTTCAATGCGACACAACAATGGAGATGTGAAAGCGATCGTTTGCTTGTTTTTTGCTGTGTGGTTTATTATCACAAGAAATAGACAAGAGTTGTTTCGAAAGAGGCGACGTATAGCAAGACGAGGTATAGAAGAAGCTGACGCGAGAGTTCGGGCAGTCCTCCTACGCCGCAGAGACTACAGGACGACTCGAATCACTACTAACTACAATGCTACTTGGTAAGCTAACGTTCGCTAACTAGCAATGTGTTTAGGCTCACGCTCCCTATACGACCAAAGTATTTCAAGTATTTAATTAATTGTAGCTACCACTTTTACGTATTAAAATATGTATGCTTTTGTTTGTGTATTTCAGAAGTTACCGACCCGAGCTACCGAGTGGTGGAATGTGATTGTTCCATCTTTCACACACTCAGTGGGTGGAGAACTTCAGGATGCCTGAGGAAAACCTACGTGTAATACCTAAATATTCATTGTATTGTATTGAACATAAATACATCTTTTCTTTTTCACATACATGTGTTTGTCAAATTATTTAAACCAAAAAAATGTTATCAGAATTGACTATTTAGTAAATATTTGAATTTCAAGCACCAGTACTGCCCCCATAATAATAATCTAATAAATTAAGCAAATATCAAAGCAAACTATAAACATAAATACAAAAGTGTAAAACACAACAGAACTATATTCATAAATGCAAGAGTAAAAAATTGTTAACATGGATGGAGGCTAAAGTATCCACAGCATAAAATAATATGATTATGATGGTTTGTCTGAAAGACACAGCCTCAAGGTTCAAGGTTTTTTATTTTGTCATACGAACATAGCTAGTGTAGTTATGACAATGAACATCTTAGGTCACAGGGCTCCTCCAACAGTGCAACACAATAACCCAGATCAACAGAAATATAGTGCAAGTAAATATTAAGCGCTGTGCACCGCTCTCTTTGTATAGGTGTTTTCTTTTGTTCTCTTCTCTTTGAAATATATAAGCAATGTGTTTGAGTCTAGCACAACGAGGGTATTACAATTGAGTAATTTTTCTACATGTATTTATCATGTATTCTTAATACCATTACAAAATATGTAATGTTATGTTTTAGAGGAGGACCTCAAGCTAGCAAACTCAATTTCAAACAGTATGCAGAGTTGTCCTGCTAAAGAGTTAAAATGTATTATTTAACCAAGTATTTATTCTCTTATTTGCTTTAATTGCAACAGATGATAAAGGTTTCACTGTGATAAGTATTCTCTTAAATCCATAAACCCCTGTACAGTGCTTTGTGGACGATGGTGTTTATGATATTTCTGACTGCAGAGGGACGCCTAGATGATGCCATCTTTCTGTGCGATCGCTGGTGGGTGCAATTATTTATCAACAAGCAATAAGATAAGACATGGCATTGATTCTGCTGGGCCAGTTGCCGTTCCTGCAGGGCCAGATCCTCTCCTCCTCGGTTTGTGCTGTTGATGCAGAGGACGTTGTTCGGAACTGTTCCTCCTCGCTAGTCCCAATGTAATCATCTAGAACAGAAACATGACTTGTAATTCCACAAACTACTGCAGCACAATACTATAAATAGCAACAACAACTATAGAAAAGACAAACTGAACGTAAACAATGGCACATATGGTGTTAGCAAACAATAGCTCTCGCTAATGCTATCTGCCTAGCTAGCCTTCGGGGCTCCATCGGGGTTGTCGAACATAAATGTAAAGGATAAAATAGACTTATTTGTTAGAAGTGAGCTTTAGAACAGATAGGGACACAAAGCAGGGACACAAAGCTTTCAAGCAAATAACAGCGTTAGCAAAAACGTACCATGCAGACTCCAGTAACGCCGTTGGAGAGTCCAGTGTCTGTGTAGAGACCTCCTGAAAGACTTTGATATTGCGAGTTTGTCCCGTCGAGCACACCGCTGGACCTTATCATCTGCAATATAATGGACGTCGTCACTTCCTCGACCGACCATGGTGTGCTTTTCTTTGCCATTGTTGTAGCTCCTCTGTTAACAAAAATGCTGTTTGTAAAAATGGATTATCTCGCGCGCAGATTGTGACGATTCTCTCCGACCAATCAGCAGCCGAGAGCGTTGACGTCACAAACTCAGCCCGGTTGTCTCGGCCCTGGCCCCACGATTTTATGAGGCCAGAAAAACTGAGAATTAGGACCAGCCGGCCGGTACTAGGCCAAGTGGAAACGCAACCACAAACGGGCCGCTGACGTCACAGCCCTCTTAAACCGGGCTGCGCGCTGTAGTGGAAACGCGCCATTATAGTCTGTGTTGTTGTGTGGGGGGTCTACTAGGGGTCGTGGTGGTTATATAGTCTGACCGCTGCAGGAAGGAAGGACCTGCGGTATCTCTCTAATGTGTAGGTGGTCCAATACTTTTGTCTACATTGTGTATAATTGAGTATCATCCGCATAACAATGAAAATGTCCCGAGTGATTCCTTATTGCCTAAAGGAAGCGTATATAATGTGAACACAATAGGTCCAAGCTCTGAGCCCTTATGCTTTGCTGTGGCAGAACTGGCTGGATCAAATCAAACAGAACTCTAAACACATTTTCAGCTCTGCACACAATCTGCAATTCAACTCTGCACTTTCTAAAACACTGCACACGGTTCTCTGAGTAACACACAGAGATCTGACATATTCACCTGTCAGCCATTTTCAACACACTGCCATTAAACATGCTACACATATGAGCCAATGAACAGATACACATGCCAGCTGACCGTTAACGCCTGGCTGCTTTACTGCTGACTCATCAATCAGGATATAAGTACAAGAAGTGGGATATTTATTTTAAAAATCTAAGTATAAGTACAAACAACAATATCCTGTTTATGAAATACACAAGAAAAGAAAGAAGATAGTTCATGAGAAAAGCACTCGGATAGAAAGTCAGAAACATTTGAAATATTTGTTGAAAACAAATGTAAATAAAATGTCCAAAGAAAGTATTCAGAGTAATTCTTATTACAGTTTTATAATTGTTTTATATATTTCTCAAATGACCTGCTTTGACTGCAGCTTGAGAAACTTCTGGATTCAGTCTGAAAGCATCCTTTTTTAACTTTAAACATGATCTTTAATAACGTTGTAGTTTAGTTTAACTCTGAGAGGTGGACTGGCTGGACTCCTCACTGGGACTCTGGTTCTGGAGCAGCTTGCAGGGTCCAGGAGTTCTTGGAGAGAAGGAGCGCTTCCTGCCGCAGGACTCGGGGGATGGGAGTTCCTGAACATGGAGAAACAGCTTCAGTTATTATGCTCCAAATATCTGGAACAAAGTCACAGAAAGAATGTGTCTGCAGCTCAGAGAGTCCTGATGGGAACCCACACATGTTGAGGAGCCCAAAGTGTGATGAGAGAAATGTACAGTACGGGTCCCCAGCACATAGAAGCTGCCGGATGCTAACCTGCATATGTTGGGAGAGCTTTACAGATCAGGGGCCTCATTTATACATAACCTTCCTCAGGCAGTGTGTTTGTGCCGGGGACAGGAGACACCCCCCTTGATGAGAAACTGTAAGAAATGATGGGGGAATCCCTCCGGAGTGGAGTCATGACGACTGGATCTGAATTATTTTGTTGTATTTGGTGGTTTGTGTTCCAGCTGTCGATCAGCAACTATATATCCATAATCCACCAGTTAAAGGAAATACAACTAATGTGTTGTGTTATATTAGCTGTACAATTTACCACATATGGTGTTCTTAGTTTCCATACCTCCTGTGTTTTACGAGCGACTTATCAAGTCTTGGCAAACGGCATAAAACACGATTAAACGTGATAGTATATAAAACCATGCTCGTATCTACAACCTATAGAAAAGCAAAACGGCGTCAGTTTAGACGTAATTGTGTCCTCCTGCTTACCGCATCATTTATGAGAAAACATTTCATAACATTAACACAACATATTCGTGGTGGTTTTAAATAGCATATCCGTATTTATTTATTTCTCCAAGTTATGTGTTTGTGTGCACTGAGGAGTCTCAAACAGGCGTTTGTTTAATCATTTTAAGATTGGCTTTAATCAATGTTTGAAAATGAATTCTTCATATTTGATAAATGAGAGGTAACATTTTATTTATGGTATTATTTCCACATATTTCTCTCCATTCTTCCTTCTGCCAACGGTGTCGCAGTTTCTCGTCTCTCCCGTGTGTGTGCTTAGTGCGTACGCATGGGTTAGAGTTTGCGTGGAGGACCGCACATTTTCCCGTCAAGTTAGTATTTGATAAATCGCAAACATTGCGTAGAAACTGGCGTACGCCATTTTTTGAGCGTATATCCCTTTATAAATGAGACCCCTGGAGAGGAACTAAGTACATTTACTCAAGTACTGTACTTAAGTACAATGTTGAGGTACTTGTACTTTACCTGAGTATTTCCCTTTGATGCTACTTTGTACTTCTACTCCACTACAGTTCAGAGGTAAATGGTGTACTTTTACTTTAATACCTGATATAATCAATAATTATTAAACTTATATTATTCTGAAATGGACCAATCTGCACAATAGCCGCGTTCACACCGGAGTACTTTTCACCGTACTTTTCGCGTTTAGTTCCGTTAGTACCCCTTATGTCGCGTTCACACCAAAAAGAGCACTTCATCCCGGGAACTTTTACCCCCATTTTAGTGCCTGCTGAGAGATGGTACTTTCCTGGGGGAAAAAAGTGCCCCAGTTCTGATTGGCTGGGCGAATTGCAAACTACGCCCCGTAAAACTCTGAAATGTTTTGTAGAGCCGCCATTTTATTATACTCGCATTAGCATTATTAGCATTAATAATGTGTAACTTGCTGCAGTTAAATACCATCATACTATGTGCAATATGTGCAATATATTTTATACATAGGCCATTAATAACTGTGTAATATATATATACCTGGCTGCTAAATCCTAAGAACTGTTACAGGATTTGTATTTTGGAAAGTATTTTTCTTTTACTTTTATTTTTTTTATATAATATTTTTTATTATATCGTAACTTAGTACTTTGTTTTTCTTAACATAGGTATCATTAAGCTGTCTGTGGCTCTTTCCTGCTGTAACGATGCAAATTTCCCCTCCGTGGGACTAATAAAGGTATTCTGATTCTGATTAGCATTATTAGCATTAGCATTAGCCCAGCTCACCAACGCAGAGAGACTAACTTATGGCAATACAAAATAAAACATGGGAGCGGTGGAGATGAGGAGGTATCGGCGTTCTGGCGATTTACTCGGAAGGCTTCAGTAGAAGCTGCTGGGAGTCCCAGCAGCTTCTACTTTTGGTACTTTAACTATATTTTGATGCTAATACTTTTCTACTTGTATTGAGTAACATTTGAATGCAGGCCTTTTACTGTAACAGAGTATTCCTACACTCTTGTACTTCTACTTTTACTCAAGTACAAGATCTGAGTGCTTCTACTTCTCTCAAGTACAATATCTAAGTACTTCTACTTTTACTCACGCGTCACTGTTTTGATAGACAGTTCTTGTGAAGAGAAACAGCCAAAATGATGAAGAGAGAAAAACAAGAGTGTTGTTTTCCTCTGAGGACATGCTCCATGAAATAGTTTCATATCTTGATGAATGGAGGATATTCAGTACTCACAGTTCTTCTGGATCTTGGCTCTGATCGTCTCTCCTCTGATCCTGTAGGGATGAACACAATCCAACAGTTATGGATCCAGTTTAAAATAAGTGTTTGTTCTTTGAGTCAGCTTCAGAGTCCTGACTGATCTCATGCTTTACATCCCATCATATCTTCTCTGCAAACACTACGACTGACTGCCACAGCTCTCAGCTGCATTAAAGGAAGTAACAGTCATTAGTCAAGGAACTAAAAACATCCCATCAAAAACAGACTACCTTTTCCACTCTCCTGTCAAATCCCATATGTCTGGTGGAAAGTTGATTACTTACTAAATGTGGCTTTGCATTTTCAGCTGGCCTTCTATAGTTGATGGAAGAATGAAAGAGCCTGCAGTCAGTGGGTAACATCACTGATCTGTTGTGATTCCCCAGTGAGAGAAACACCTCCCTGTGTTTCATACAATACTGCTGAACCAGCAGAGACCCCTTACTGACCTGAGGGTCTCCAGTCTGCAGTCTGGACTCTCCAGAAGATCTCTCAGCAGCTTCTCTCCTGAATCCTGCAGAGCGTTGTGACTCAGGTCCAGATCTCTCAGATGGATGTTGGACTTCAGAGCTGAGGCCAGAGCAGAACAGCTGATCTCTGACAAGCTGCAGCTCCTCAGACTGAATAAAGAAAACATGATGAGGATACAAATCAGTTTATAATCCAATCAGATGTTACTCAACATTTAAATGAATCTGAACAGAAAAATCTGTCTACTTCAAAAAGTAAACGTTATCATGTACAACTAATATTACTTCAGATTACCTTTATTCAGACTTTATCGTTTACTAAATATGAAATACATAGATTTACTTTTTACAACTAACATCTATTACAGTTACTTTAAGAAACACTCAACATGTATGTCTGCAGTTCTTACTTCAGTACGTTAAAATGAAATATGAATATAAGGACATTTACAACTTTATGGCTGTAAGTTATTAATGAATATAAATGAGGTTCAATTCCAAAGTGAACATGTGAGATCTCCAGCAGTAACAGAGAGTCAGTGAACTGACCTGAGAGTCTCCAGTCTGCAGTCTGGACTCTCCAGAAGATCTCTCAGCAGCTCCACTCCTGAATCCTGCAGAGGGTTCTCACTCAGGTCCAGCTCTCTCAGATGGGAGGGGTTGGACTTCAGAGCTGAGATCAGAGCAGAACAGCTGATCTCTGACAACCTGCAGTCCTCCAGACTGAATAAAGAAAACATGATGTAACTTTAGAAAACAATGTTCCTGTTTGAAATAACTCCAGGTTTAATAATCTGTTCAGAGTTAAACAGGGTTTTAATGTCAGAGATGATGCAGAAACAATCCACTGATAATCTGGAACTTTAACTTTGATCAGATGTTGAACAACTCCTTCATCTCCCTCATAGCTCATCAGTACTGACAGCATCTCCACTGACTCATGGAGCACAGAGTGAGTCTGTGGAAGCTCAAACACTCTCCCTCACACATTCACCTTCTCTTAGTTACTCTGATCAATATCCAGTCATTAGCAAAAACGGAACAAATAAAAATAACATTGTATTTGTTCAAATTCAGAAAATCAAAAACACAAACAGATCAAAATGAACTGCAGTCAGTGAACTGACCTGAGAGCCTCCAGTCTGCAGTTTGGACTCTTTAGTCCAGAACTCAGCAGCTCCACTCCTGAATCCTGCAGCTCGTTGTTACTCAGGTCCAGATCTCTCAGATGAGAGGGGTCAGACTTCAGAGCTGAGGCCACGACTTCACAGTGAGGCTCTGAGAGTCCAAAGCCAGTAAGTCTATAATAAAACATATATTATAACGATACTTGCCAACCCTCCCGATTTTCGCGGGAGACTCCCGATTTCATTGCCCTCTCCCGGTTTCCTCCCGGGGTCATATTTCTCCCGCATTTCTCCCGATTTCTGACAAAATCAGATTTACTCAGGACTGTTTCCACTCGGACAATACAGCTACACCATTGTTTGGTTTCCATGGTAGCGTAGCGCGCGCAACTGAAAGTCTGAGAGGGTGAGGAAGATAGTCACAGCAAACAGAACAAGAATCGACAATTCTACCCTCTGCTCACTCCTTTCCTGTAAAATACAGGTCCAGCCCACACATATGGTGCTACAGGCCGCAAGGCAGTGCACTTACAACTACAATAAGCATGTTAATGTTAATCTAATACAGCTCCGGCGATCCACTAGCACCCACCTCCCCCCCCGCGGTGGTTTTGGAAATGCTCCCGATTTCTGAGGTCTCAAGGTTGGCAAGTATGATTATAACATGTGTTAAAAAAGAGGAAACATTATATTAACATCAAGCATTTGATGAAAAAAGATTTGACATGTTCTGATAGACCTTTGCTGTTAGTCCATTTAATATAATATATAATAATATATGATCATAGAGTGTAATGAGTTGTCAGTGTGATCTGATCACATGTCTGTGCTCCTGCTGTCACTGACTGTTACTAAAAGAAACAGACATTAAATGAATCACTTGACAATATTAGAGATGTACATATTTAAATGTTAGTTAATATGTGGATGTGAATGATGGATGAAGGATGTTTTGGCTTCTCTGAGCATCTGAACATTTATTGCGCACACAAACACAATTAACAAACCAATAAAGTTTCAATATGTTCAACTTGATAGCATCAGATGTTCCCAGTATATCAGCATTAAGACATAACTCTGTTATTGGTGGGAAATGATATAGATCTGATTTTAAACTCTAACACATTGTGATAAAAACGTGTTTAATGATAAAGAAACTACTAGAAAGTAATAATAACATGTTTCTGTGATAACTGTAAGTCCTGCTGTGTGGTGTGATCACATGCTGAGAAACCTCTCAAGTCCTTCATGTGTTTGACATGTCGTCTCCATCACTCAATATGAAGAGAGGAACGCTTCAGTTTAACTATTATTATAAATAAATAGAAGAACAGTGTTGGTTTGATTTTGCTCTCTCAGTATTTAAACAGCAGAAATGTTATAGTGTTTATTTGAATAATTAAACTCCTGATCCACATTAGTTTATAAAGTTAATCACATCTGGACTTACTTGAACTTCCTGCAGTTCCTCACAGCTGGAATCAGTCTCAGTCGTCCCTCACCTGATGTGTTGTACTTCTTCAGGTCCAACTCATCCAGAACCTCCTCTGACATCTGCAGCATGTAGGCCAGAGCAGAGCAGTGGATCCCAGAGAGTTCCTTATCTGATCTGTTCCCTGACTTCAGGAACTCTGTGATCTCCTGATGTACTGAGTGGTCCTTCATCTCTGTCAGACAGTGGAAGATGTTGATGTTCCTGTCAGGAGAGGAATAACTGCTCATCTCCTTCAGGTTGCTGATGGCTCTCTGGATGGTTTCTGGTCTGTTGTCTGTGCGACCCAGCAGGCCTCCTAACAGTCTCTGGTTGGACTCCAGAGAGAGGCCGTGGAGAAAGCGGACAAACAGGTCCAGGTGGCCATTTTCACTTTGGATGGATTTCTTCATGGCTCTCTTCAGGAAGTCATCCAGGGATGGGAAATCCTGATCACTGCTGTTGTTATAGTCTCTCTGCAGGAAGTCCTTCAGTACCGCTGTGTCTCTGTTGGTGTAACAGTGCAACATGTAGACTGCAGCCAGAAACTCCTGAATGCTCAGATGAACAAAGCAGTAGACTGTTTTCTTGAAGATCACTCTCTCTCTTTTGAAGATCTGTGTACAAACTCCTGAGTGCACCAAGGCCTCGGTGACATCAAGACCACAGCGCTCCAGGTCTTCTTGGTAGAACATGATGTTTCCTTTCTCCAGATGTTCAAACGCCAGCCTCCCCAGCTTCAGAAGAACCTCCCTGTCAGCCTTCGTCAGCTGCTGTGGACTCGTCTCATGTCCCTTTTCATACTTCTGCTTCTTCCTCTTGGTCTGGACCAGCAGGAAGTGTGAGTACATGTCAGTGAGGGTCTGGGGCAGCTCTCCTCTCTGGTCTGTAGTCAACATGTGGTCCAGAACTGCAGCAGTGATCCAGCAGAAGACTGGGATCAGACACATGATGTGGAGGCTCCTGGAGCTCTTGATGTGAGAGATGATTCTGCTGGACAGGTCTTCATCACTCCATCTCCTCCTGAAGTACTCCTCCTTCTGGGCGTCAGTGAAGCCTCGTACTTCTGTTACCCTGTCCACACACTCAGGAGGGATCTGATTGGCCGCTGCAGGTCTGGAAGTTATCCAGACGAGAGCCGAGGGAAGCAGCTTCCCCCTGATGAGGTTTGTCAGCAGCACGTTGACTGAGGACTGCTGAGAGACATCAGACACAACCTCATTGTTTCTGAAGTCCAGAGAAAGTCTGCTTTCATCCAGGCCGTCAAAGATGAGCAGCACTTTGCAGACAGCCAGCTGCTCTGCTGTGACCTTCTGTAAGGTTGGATGGAAAACATGGAGCAGCCTGAGAAGACTGTACTGCTCACCTTTGATCAGGTTCAGCTCCCTGAAGGAGAGCGGGATCACCAGACTGACATCTTGGTTTCCCAAACCCTCGGCCCAGTCCAGAGTGAACTTCTGCACTGAGAAGGTTTTTCCAACTCCAGCGACTCCGTTGGTCAGGACCGCTCTGATGAGAGTCTGTTGGTCAGGTAAGGCTTTGAAGATGTCCTGGCACTTGATTGGAGTGTCATGGAGGGGCTTCTTCTTGGAAGCTGTCTCCAGCTGCCTCACCTCATGTTGGGTATTAACCTCTTCACTCTGGCCTTGTGTGATGTAGAGCTCAGTGAAGATGCTGTTGAGGAGGGTTTCACTTTGATCAGTTCCTTCAGTCACACGTTCAAATCTCCTCCTCAGACTGAGCCTATGTTCATCTAAAACCTCCTGCAGACCACTATCTGCTGGAAGAGAAGGAAACGTGAGAGAATGAGGAAAATGCTTTTGGGAATCTAATTATAACAATAAAACAACAAAAAACAGACTGAGTTTAAATGTTTTATAAACAGCTTACTGTCTATGCTCTACAACAGTATACCTGTTCAAACACAAATGAACCAGGAAGAGGAATAAGACGCTGCATGTGTTCGGCCTCTTACCTCGTACAGAGCTGGTCTGACTGGCTCTCTGCAGTCCAGCTCTGGTTCTGGATCTTTCTCCACACTGGGGACAGGAGGGGTCTCCTGATGGAGGTCTCTGCTCCCAGTATGAGGTGATGCACTGTCTGCAGAACCAGTGTCCACAGCTGGTAGAGACTGGATCCTTCAGGACGTCCTGACACAGAGCACAGCTGGACAGATGCTCCTCCACAGGAACACCACTCTTCCTCTTCCCTCTGTGGAGATGAACACATCCTTTACAGCACGTCACATTAGTGGAGCTGATTCTCACCAATGGGCAGAGCGTCACAAACGTCACTCTCAAGATGAAATGTGTCACGCTGCACGAATACGCAGGTGACATGAATTTCACCTCTTCACTTTCTTGGTGTCTCCAGGCACGGATCTGGGTCTTTGCATTGACTCTACATGTAATCACACAAAGCTCTGTTATATCTGCTAATGCTAAACACAACCAGCTCACCAGGTTATCACTATCATTAATAAACATCTTTAAAATACATATCATAAACATGCCCAAGTAGTAAATAATGTTTTGGACGATATATTTAGTTTTTAGTGAGTATTTATCAATATCTTTGCCATTTAAAACCTTTTTATGTCACTGATACAATGATGCTATAAATGCATATTGAAATATCCTCAAATAATGTTAGCTTGCTGAACTCTGCTGCCTTTGTTCTGTACTATACTGCACACATGATATTATTAAAGAACAGTTTCATATATTAGATTATATAAAAACTGGATCCTCTTCAGGTCAGGTTAGAGCAGAAACTCTTACTTTGTGGCTGAGGGTCCAGGTTCATTACTGAAGTCTGGAGGTTCCCATTTAGACCGGTCACTCTTCAGAGACAGACAGCTGGAGACTGAAGATGTGTCCTCTTCCTCATCTTTAAAACCACTCATCTTCTCCAGTCTGAGAGATAAACCAGTAACTGAAGAAACACACAAACACACATTATAATAACACACTTGTTTCAATCGTAACCATCATAATAATAAACTTGTGTCATGATATTAGGGTCATGCAGAGTCAGACAGCTTTAAGAGAGAGGGGGGGTTGGCGCGTGCATGTGTGTGTGCGCATGGAAGAGTGAGCGAGAGTGAGCGAGCGGTGGTGTGTGTTTTTGAAGTGAACGAAGCAGCAGCAAAATATGAATAATGAATGCGGCATATATTGAAGGTGTTCAAAGTTGCACCGGTATGAAGCGCAGTGAGAACCACGCACCTGTCAGACTAGCGAATGGGCACATTTAAATTGAGGAGAATAATGAAGATGTGATTGGTTGTTCACTCTCCGTTTCTCACGAGACCAGCGCGCTGCTGTTTACATTAGTGTGGACTGGACTGACTGAAACTGACGGCAAGGTTAATTATTGTGGAAGGATGGACCCCCATCCTGCAACAAAAGGCAGCGAAATGTGCTAAAATCACTGATTTATTCAGAACCCCCTGTATGGTATAGAATGACGAAGCAGAGAGTAAGTGAGCGAACATTATGAGCCACATTTCTTTCTATATTGTAGCCTGATGTGCACATCGACTGTCAACAAAACAGTTTCTCAGTCCAATGTTAAGTTAGTGGCAGGCCCTGTGTGACTGGAGACTATAGGCGCGTTCACACCGGAGTACTTTTCCCACAATAGTTCATCAGAACTACGATATATTTGCGTTCACACCAAAAAGCCCCAGGAACTAAAGTAGTTCAAATTAGTTCATCTGACCCGCTTTTCAGTCCCTGCTAGAGAGCAGGGACTGTCGTGGGAGAAAATAGTTCATACGTCTGATTGGCTGTGCGGAATGCAAACAACGCCCCGTGAATCTCTAGAATCTTTTTTGAAGGCCGCCATTGTATTTGCTTGCATTAAGCTCAGCACAGCGCACCAACGAGTGGATTACTTTTGTGAAAGCAGTTATTATGGCAACACTAAATAAATCATCGGAGCGGTGGAGTGATGAGGATGTGTCGGCGCTTCTGGCGATTTACTCGGAGGACGCGAAGCGCCGCATTCAGAAGCTTCTACTGAATGCAGTTTCCGTGGTTCAGCAAAGTTAGCAGACCTGGCAAAGTCATGTCTGGACGAAGGTAAACTAAAATACATGCACTGCACTGTTTTAATCTGCACAATACTGGTCTCAGATGTACTTTTATTTGCTCAGTAGATCGAGCTAGCCATGCTAGAACTGGCTAACATAGGTCCAAGCTGGCTAACAACATCTAGCTAGCTAGCTATTCTCAGCCGTGCCCGCTATGAACACGTTTTGACTTGTGAATAAGTGTGCAATGTTCTGTAATTGCTTCACTAACTCATGGCACTAATCGTGTGTTTCAGGCGTGGTGTTTCTCTCTGGATTGGAAACTAGTTAGCTTTTCCCTCCAGCATAAAACGATAATATAACGTTAGCAATTAGCATGCTAGCTGGACATAATGCTACCTCTAACAATACATTGTAGTTGCTATAATTTCATCATTTGCAACATTCATTCTACATGTTAATGGTAAAAGCTTAAACAGTTGATTACCTGCATGCCACAAAGACTGATGTTCTAATATTTTGCACATTTAAGTAGAAATGTAATTGAAATTCAATTTATTTTTCCTTTTTTTTATTGATTGTTATAATTGTACTCAGCCATGTTATGTTAGATGTCAATCCACTTACACTGTAACTACTCTGGCCTTGAAAGAAGGCTACGCATCTAACTGATGTCCACTAATCCCTATAAAACAAAGTTCAAGCATACATTAAGCACAAAACAATAAATAAGGGCACTTTGATATTTATTTGATCCTATCTTATCTTCTACTTTACACCTGCATTTTGTACACTGTCCCTGCCTGCACCATGTCCAATGTTGTCTCTGTTGACAACCTAATAGGCGATTAAACTGATCTTGTATCTTGCTTATTTCTCCTTAGGAAAGCGGGCACGGGATGACAGCTTCCTTGACACCATCATGGCGATGGACCGCCGTGCCATGGTCAGCAAGGAGAATGAGGACCTGCGTGCCAAGGAGATGCACGACGAACGGCTGCTGCTTCTGGCAGTGCTAAGCGAGCTGATTAAATCCAACAGGCCTTCAATAAAAAAATAAAGAAATACTTGTCGTCATTGATAAACTGTACAATGACTTGTTGGGAGGCGTGTGGTGCAGTGGTCTGGTGCGTTGGTGTTCGGATCAGGGGAGCACAGGTTCAAACCCCACTGCAGTCAGCATGTCGTTGTGTCCCTGGGCAAGACACTTCACCCCAAATTGCCTACACCTGGGACAGTTAATTTTGTATTATTGTGATTATATATATGCCACTGTTATTAATACTGACACTTCACTTTGCACTAAGGTGTGTCTGCTGAGCCTACCTATTGTTATTATATTGTTATTATATATATATATATATATATATATATATATATATATATATATGTTTTGATACTACTGACAATTTATTTGATATTGAAAATGTTAACTTATATTTACATGCATAGACACACCTGGGACAGCGTGATGCTGTTATTGATATTGTCTTGAGTGTGCAATAAAAGAGAACCTACATGGTGATTAAACAGAGCCTGTATCTTACATTTTTCATTACATTTCATGTAACTAAGCTTGCTTATTTCTCCTCTGACACTTTATCTTTACAGTGACCTGTGTAGCATCCTATACATCACATGTAAGTGATTATTCTGATACCATCATGTTTCATCGGTTATAAACTGGCGAAGCTTTATTTATTGTGGCTTTCAAAAAGATAATTTCATTGTATTTCAAAATGGCGTCCAACACAAGCACTATTTATTTATAGAAAGAGAAATGGTTAAGTTTGTTATTACCAGTGTTGTGAGTTCAATATTTTTAATTAATTATAGTATCTTAGGAGTTAGTGTAGTGAGTTTCAGAGCAGTGTAATAATTATTTGACCTAAAACTAAATGTTTTTATGAACATGACATGGGCATTTGCTAACTTTTGATTTCCCCCATTTTACACGACACAAATGGAGGCCACTATGGGCCTAACTAACACGTAGGTTTCTGTAGGGTTCATGGCAGACGGATGCAGTTGCTCTCAGGAGGATATATAATAAAGGTGTGTTAGCTGCTGAGCCTATTTAGTGTGCATACGACACACCTGGCACAGTTTATTCATTTCACACGTAGCGTAGCGCGTGCATGTCGTCGTCCAATCCATTTGTCAATCCTTCTTAACCGCCTTCGCTTCCGAATCAGCATTGCTATTGCATTTGACTGGTCGACGATCTGTATTTGTGTTTGCTTAAATAACTCAGACGAAGCTCATGTCTGAGGTCGGAAGGTAAACAGACGCCTCATTTACAGCAAGTGGGCGCGGGAGGTTTTTCTTCTTCTTTTTCTCTCGGTTTTTTGGCGGATTGCAACTTTAAGGTGCATACCGCCACCTACTGTACTCGCCGTGAAGTTGTTTGCGGCCTGCTAGTAAACCCAAAGCAGAAGAAGAAGAAGTGACGGGGTCGGTGTGTAGCAGGCTGCAGCAGCAGTCTGCACTCTGCGCTGCTGGCTTCCTCCAAGTTTACAGTAAAACAAACTGGTGGTGTGATCAATGGTCATTTACAATTATTAATACTATTACTATTATTAGCATTAGTCTATATTTTGGTTGAAACCAAACCAGAAAAAGAAAAAAGAAAAACATAAATATTAATAAAAGAATATATAAATAAAATCGAATTTTAAAAATAATCTTCGATTATGGAGACTGTAACGAATATTCGAATAATCGCTGGCATCCCTAGTGTGAACGCGATCTGCTTTAGTTCATCAGAACTAAAAGAGCTCTCTTCTCATTAACTATTGTGGGAAAAGTACTTGGTGTGAACGCGCCTTATAAGGCTACAAAAAACCCAAACATGTCCTTAATGTTACTCAAGGCAAATATATGTAATATAACCGTTAGACTGCAGCTAACTGTGGGGCTACAAACCCCTCATACTGTGAGTGAATAACTTGAGATGGATATGTTGTCTAAAAGGGGAGACAATCATTATGGTATTAGGCCATGCAAATACAGGGTCAACTAAGTGATAAAATAAGTGTTGCATAATGTATGTTCTTGAATAATGTTATTTCATAAATAGTTGATAATGTAATGATTACATGTTCTCCTTATTCAGTTCCACTATCAGATGATGCTGATGGTGATGACCCTGAGGGAGAGATGCAGGCAGAGCTCAGTGCTAGGACAGAACTGGCAGGTACAGAGGAAACTGTTTCAATAGGCTATGTCTATGAAAACACTGAACAAAACCAAAGGAAATGTAATGACAACAGTATAAGCAAGCTATGTTCATGTTCTCTCAATAAGTGACTATATAGTTATTGATCAGAGTTTAATCCATCCCAATGCTGGTTCTTATTCAGTACCAGCAGATGCTGAGGAGGTTGACAAGACAAGTCAAGATTCAGGGTCCAGCACAAGGGCAATTGCAACTGAGGAGAAAGACAGCGAAAGAGACGCACAGGAAGTTGACACAGAGAGGCCTTTTGATTATTTTGCTCGCCCTCAGCCAACCACCCACAACAAACTTCCAAGAAAGCCATTCCCAAAGTATTCCACAGCAAGGATGGGACAAATAGAAAATGGTTAACTTACTGTGAATCATCGCACTCTCTATATTGCTCGCTGTGTCTCATGTTTGCCAAGCCTGCTAGTGACAATGCTTTTGTTAAAGGAGGCATGCATGCATGGAAGCATGCATGCATGGAAGCATGTTCACCAAAGAATTGAAGAGCATGAAAGAAGCGGGTTGCATCGAGATAGTGCAGATGCATATTTCCTGAGAGCAAGCAGAGCTGATATCAGTAGCCTATACTCAAAGTGCACCAGATTGATGCATTTAACTCCAAAATAAAAAACAAATCTTCCCGGGGGAGCATGCCCCCGGACCCCCCTATAGGATTTGAGGTCCACCCCCAAATAAAACATGTTCACATGGAAAGGTTCCCAAATATATACATTTTTTTTAACAATATCCTATGTCCATATGTTTTTATTAAGTAGTAGATTTAAACTGTAGGCAGGGTTTCCCACACATAGACTATACTTGGGCGGGCCGCCCAGGTATATTAACGGCCGCCCAAGTATATTTCGCGACCCATTTAGGTTTTTGTTTTTTTTATAATTTTTTTTTTGTATTCGTCCATGACCACGACGCCATCTGTGATCGATTAACTTGTGGACAATGATCCCTCGCTCTACGCCTCCTGTACCCAGTCCCGGACTGGCCATCGGGAGGACTCTCTGAGTGTTTAGATAGTTAACTTAGTCTAAGTTATCTCTGTGGGTCTCAAACGGTTTGGTCACCATTTATGTAAACACATATTTCCATTTGAGGGGGGAGTGATTAGTAAAATATGCATGAATAAATAAATAAAATGTTTAACTTGGTGAAAAAAGGTAAGATACAGTTTTAAAACTTGTTGAGAGCTAAAACTAGTCTTTGCTGCTGCCTCACACCAGCGCTTTTCCCTTTCTAGCTCCGAGCTAGAGCTTTTCTGGTTCAGCTCCGGTTTCCCTTTTCTGCTCCCGCTTTGTTCACACCACTCAGAGCCGGGATGGTGCTGCCGCTGCTGCGTCATGACGTCACCGTTTACATCGCTGATTTGCTCCCCAACGGCGCTCACAACAACAAAAACGGGGGACTGCGTCGGGTCTTGATTGATTGATTGATTGAAAAGTTTATTAACAGCTTGTATATTGGGTACAGTACAGTACAGCTCAAAACATACAATTGTTAAGGGGATGCAGACCAGAGAAAGACTTTCGTCTTGTTTACATCAGGGTCCCCCATTTCCAATTCATCATATCATTTAAGACATATAAGACATATATGACATACAGATGGCTTATTTACAATTTACATACAGGTGGTTTTTTACATACAGATGGATTATTTACAATTTTCATTTTAGATTTCGTTCTAATACATCCTAACCGGACATTTAAGACATCGTGTTGCTTTTAATCATACGAAGCCAGATTAAATTAAATAACGACTTCTCCAACCTTATACTTTTCTCCAGAGTGCCGTGGTTCATTGTTTATTAATGTGTTTCAGCGGCATTTACCGACCGCTGCAGTGCTGGCTGCTCTTCCACGGGAGTTTATTCTCCCGTTAGCTCCGGGTTAGCTCACACGGCTCTAAAGTATTCACTGTCTGACTGTCACACAAGCAGCTGATACATATCCCCAGTTCCCCTTAAGTGAATGTGTGTCAGTCTGAATTGACGCTGTTTGGCATCACAACGCTGTTATGAAAGTTTCTCTGGTATAACATGGGTGATGTTAGCATAGCAACCGAAGCTAAACTGACTACTTGCTAAGCCGTTTTCTACAGGCACATTTTACCGGCGTATTTTTCATTATGATTCTACTTGTGATAGTCGGACATGACAACCTGTACATGTGAGGATCTGCAGTACTTCCTCCTTCTTTTCCCCTTCTATGTTTGTCTGTCTTCCTGGCTGGGCGTGGCTGACCTACATTCTGATTCCCGCCAACTCACCTCCACTGCTGTTGTTCATCTCACTGATTGCCACTACTCACCTGCACCTGCTTAAAACACTGGTTCCCATCCTCAGACTTCGCCAGTTCTTCGTTTATTCTTCAGTGGTAAACTATCGTTCCAGGCCTACTAGCAGTATTCTAGTAAACCTTTTGATACTCCTAGTGAAAGGTTATTCCTTTCTAACCCTGCATCTTTCCTGTTCCAGATCTACACACACCTGCCGCTCTGCTTGCCACGTCCAGCCTCCGACTCCTCGTCTGAGTTTCCTCCGTGCCTCCACGCACACCAGCTCATCCAGACTACATTCGCCAGCTCTGGATTCCCGGCTCTCCTCGTCGGTGTTTCCTCCGTGCCTCCACGCACACCAGCTCATCCTGTCTACATTCGCCAGCTCTGGATCTCCGGCTCTCCACGCCGGTGCTCCCTCCGTGCATCTCCGCACCTCCGTCTCCCCCTGAGCTATCCAGCTCCACGTCTGTCTTCTCTGAGCTCCTCTCTACACCTTGCCTGTGCCGTGGTCAAATAAAGACTATTGTTTGACACTTCACCACTGTCTCCGTCTAGTGTTTGCGTAGCGGGTTCTCATCTCCAGTCACTTCTCGGGAAGCGTAACAGTACAGCCCATGTATTGATTCCATCCGATAGCTGCTATAATAACAAACAAAACGTCTGCCTGCTCTCCACAATGATCAATAACAGTGAACGGATGGTCAAAGTAAGGTACAAATAAACAGAATCACACGAAGCCTGGTTAGTGTTGCCTGACTTTATAAAGTGTGGTGTTTTTTATTAGTGTGTGGTTGCCTTCTAGTCACTTTGCTCAGCGCTACTGCTTGTAGGCAGGCATGACGAGACTCTTCAGTCGACCCATGTTCAGGGGAGGTGGGTTTAGTTTCCTGCACGCCTCGACGTAAGAGAGACGTAAGCGACGCCGCCTCTTAGCTCCGGAGTCTTGCTTCTAGACCGACAATTTTTTGGAGCTGGAAGCGAACTGGATTCCAGAGCTAAGAGGCGGCGCCGCTGCGGTGTGAACAGGAAAAACCGGTACTTTTCAGGCTCTAGCTCGGAGCCGGCGCTGAAAACGCGTTGGTGTGAAAAGCGCAAAAGAGGAGAAGAGAGGAGGGAGACAGGAGAGGCTGGTTCAGGAGCCCAGACACACTCACAACTATAAATGAACCAAAAATAAATAAATAAACAAGTTTCAGTGTTTTTTCATATTGAATATGGTATGTTATTGGTTATGGCCATGATTTTATGATTATTGAAATGTATACAGTTCTGTTTCATATAGGTGTTTCCATAGATCTCTCTTTATTTCCCCC
This sequence comes from Trematomus bernacchii, assembly GCF_902827165.1. Lineage (NCBI taxonomy): Eukaryota > Metazoa > Chordata > Actinopteri > Perciformes > Nototheniidae > Trematomus > Trematomus bernacchii. The sequence goes on from NW_022987613.1 coordinate 77,821, forward strand.
TCAAAGTGCACCAGATTGATGCATTTAACTTCAAAATTAAAAAAAATAATCTTACCGGGGGAGCATGCCCCCGGACCCCCCTAGAGGATTTGAGGTCGACCCCCACTTCAAATCACATTGATAGGTTCCTGAATACATTTACAATTTTTTTTTAAATAGCAACCCATGTCCAAATGCTTATGTGTGGGTAGTAGATTTAAACTATAGGGCTAACACTATGGGCCCTGCCTGTACCTGTTCGCTCTGCCATCGCGTGAGGGGTCTGCTAACAAGCGACCAACAGAAAGGTTCATGTTAATGTTGTTGCACGTCACCTCAACCCGCATTATTAGCATTAGCGAATGCTAATGCTAATAATGCTAATGCGAGGATAATAAAATGGCGGCTCTACAAAACATTTCAGAGTTTTACGGGGCGTGGTTTGCAATTCGCCCAGCCAATCAGAACTGGGGCACTTTTTTCCCCCAGGAAAGTACCATCTCTCAGCAGGCACTAAAAATGGAGGTAAAAGTTCCCGGGATTAAGTACTCTTTTTGGTGTGAACGCGACATAAGGGGTACTAACTAGGGTGACCAGATGTCCCGCTTTGCGCGGGACTGCACAGCATTTTCACGACTTTTGGTGCGTCCCGCAAATTGAGACGATGTCCCGCATATTTCATTTTGATTGGCTAAAACGCTTTTCTAAAATCAGATTTATCCAATGGCTGTTGAGAAAGCAGGGAAGGCTATCATCACGGAGCTGTGTTTGCTGTCAATCAAACTGTAAGACACGGCGGGTGCTGGTCAAGTGTTAACCAATGAGAGTAACTCACTCACACACACACCGCCGCGGCCCTGCCAAACAACAACAATGAAAGTCAATAACGCAGGCGACGCAGCAGGTTATGGAAAATGGAGGAAACTGAAACTACAGCTAAGAAAAGAAGAAGATGCACATACAACAAAGACTGGGAAGACATTTACCCGTGGGCAGCGGCGGACTGGGACTACAAATCAGCCCGGGACTCTCGACCGGCCCACCTCGGTACCGCAAACAATCACCGCTAGTACATTTTCAACGGGGGGGGGGGGGTGTTGAGAGGGTGTCCCACATTGTCCCACACAAACATACTCCTTGTCCCACATTTGGTTTGTTGGGACCTGGTCACCCTAGTACTAACGGAACTAAACGCAAAAAGTACGGGGAAAAGTACTCCGGTGTGAACGCGCCTATTGTGTCACGGAGAAGGACACACACAGCCTGCTTAGGTGGACGCGCGCGAACGCGACAATGAACGTAGCGTGCGCATTCTAAAAATAGCTCACAGATGGTGAGCAGGTACCGCGGTTTTGAACTACAGTATTGAATTTGACAGAAAACAACACTGAAACGCCTGCAGAAGAATAGTCTAATGAGTTGGGTGAAAAAAAAGACAGGAGATGTGAGTTGGTTTATTCAGTAAATTAGCTCAGGATAATTGGATGTTCTGTCTACACCTGTTGATGTGAGGCTAATGCAGGATTTGCTAGCTTGATGCTACCGGCATTTAGCGGCAGTGACTCAACAAATTGCCTCTTAAAATGTATCGTCAGCAATGTATGACAAGCAGACTGCATGTTTAATGTTAGACTCACACCAATAGCTCAATATGATCATAACACGATTGCTTTCATATCAGAGATCAGATGAGGTGGAGCTGCCTCCAGCAATAGAGGATGAGGCAGAGAGAAGCAGCAGCAGCACAGGGTTGCAGCAGGTATGTTATATGCTGTAGTCAGGTGATTTAAATGTATCAATGAAAGGAAGAAGTGTAGGCTACATGATAAGAAGGGAATACAGTTTGAATAAAAGTAATACAGTACAGTGTAACACTGTACCAGAGTTCCCGTTAGCCGGTAATTACCGGACTATGACCGGTAAAATATGCTGAAGACCGGCAAATCTAAATCTCTCCGGTCAAAATGTCCGGTCAAAATAATTTTCCCTTAGCGCAATACCGCATCAGTTGCGCCACTTATGTGACAGACAAGAAGAGTATGTGACAGACAAGAATAGTCAATTCTAATGTCTAACACTTAATGTGGAGAAAGAGATGTCCTGTATGGGTTGATTGCGCGTTGATCTGTTGGTAATGCCTCGGGGTTCCGGTGGGCATGTAAACAAATGCATAATGCTGCGCTACACTTTGTGGCCTCACCCGGTTGCATAGCGACGCTTATTGTTTAGGTGTCTTTTAATAAGCAGGTAGTCATATCATTAGCTAGAACTAGCTAGATCTGATCGATATGGAGATAAACGCGAGTGAAATCTGACGGGAGAGAGAGATCAGCTGCTGCTGACAAGTCGACACGCAGCTCTGCATGATCCCCTGCAGCGGCGAGCAGAGCAAAACACACTTCAGGTTAGAAAATCACACGTAGCTATTTTAATGACCTCTCAAACTACCTAAACTAGTTACAGTATAGATATGTTTAGTTAGTCGGGTCACTCATTACTGGATCCGCGAGCTGCATGATACTGACGGGTTGTCAGGAGAAGGAGAGAGGGCTCCGTTTATTATTCCCGTGTTATTGTAAATTACTGTACACGTTTGAATAATGTAGTTAATCTACTATAATTAGTTTGTTTAATATCGAATCAGTTCAATTTGTTTTAAAGCTCAATAAATAACAAAGAAGACCTTTGACCGGCACTTTTCTCATTTTGTCCGGAAGATTTCAACTTTAACGGACATGTTGACCGCCAAAAAAATATTCTAACAGGGACTCTGCACTGTACTTTATTACTTTTTAATGTACAAATACTTTGTTACTGTACGATTACAATAACAATAATCCACAGCTCCTCTCTGCTCCAGGGACATTATAATCTCCGCACATTAACTCTATATTTGCCTCTGCCATGGTGCCAAAATGAAATGAAATAAACAATATATAGGGGTTGCTTCTTCTCTGAACTTCTATGTATACTGCATCCCTCCATATAAAATAAACCATAAACAAATACATAAAGTCGTGTTCACTGCAGCGATCTATTTCACCAGGGTTGCCAACTTTGGGTACCTGGCTGGAGTGAGATTTTGATATCATGGGTTTAATTCGGTTTAATTGCACATATGCACACGAAATGACTGCTATCGTGTCAGCAGCGGGACCTTAGCATATAATAGGATATATATACAATATATACAAATACACAATAATGGACACAGACTATAAAGGGCACACAGTTTCATTCACTAATGAAAGTCAAACATGTTTGTTTCCACTGTTTTATTGTGTGCCTGTCGCGATAAGCAATTAATTGACTTATCGTACGATAAATAAAAATGAACTCGATAACTTTTCTGACCTCGATAAATTGCCATTTACATGAGGATGTGACTAGCAGTTTGAAAGGATGTACTTGAATTATTATTATATATTATCATTATGTCAGTGGTCTAAAATGGTCATACAACGGTGCCGACAATATTATCGTTTATCGCAATAATTTCCGGGAAAATGTATCCAACAAAATTAATTATCGTGAGAGGCCTATACATGAAACACACACACAAACAAATCTACAGACTTACTCCAAACTGCCAAATATATTAATTAACACACACTCACTCTCATATACTCTTTGACTCTATTTTGGCCTAGTAGAACAATAAGCAGCAGACTTTTACTTTTTTATCATTTCTACTGGATCTTAGATCTGCGCATGCGCAATACGGGTCGGCAGTTGCGGCTCCAGAGTATTTTTGTTGGGTAATCTATGGTAGGGCTAACCCATACAGTGGTGGGGCTCAAGTCAGTATTTGCAATGTAATTACATACACGCTCCCCCCGACAGTGAAACGCCACGCGTGAGGTTTAGATTATTTCCCTGTCTCAATCCAAATTGAACTGTATGAAATAAAAAGGCACATTTGTCTTGTAGTAAATAAAAAGGGCGACCTGGAGCCAATCCTGCAATTTCCCCACAGGTGAAAGAGTTGACATGCTGAAAACCCAACCCCTGCAGGGGGGTCTGGGGGGATTCTACCCCAGGAGATTTTTTGAAATACTAACATAAAATACACATTCTGGTACACTCTTGAGAAGAAAAATAAATAAATCTATTACTACACGACATATTTAAAAAAATGAATGCCATATTAGTTTTGTGTTACTTTGTTCTGAAAGCTGAACCTGCTCCTCACAGAGAGAAGAGGGAAGAGGCTGTGTGAATTACTTTACATTGTGGATAAGGGTGGATAGCCCCCATTGTTCTGTGTGTCAAAATGAAAGACAGCCCACACACCTATCATCAAACCGTGGGGTCTTTTTTCATTACGTGTTGATTTCTATCAACACGTAATGTTATATAGAGATGTACTACCGCAAAAGTATTCTCCGTCGGGACTTCCTGCAACAACACCACGCCGTTATCGTGATTCTGATTGGCCAGAAGACATTATCAAAGATGGTCTATTGAGAAGACGATCACTACGTGACAAAAGTTTTCAAAACCGTTTCTAGTCTTCGGTATTCTTGTTTTTGGCGTGAGAATAGTTTGGACAGCGTGAGAGCGTGAGATTGAGAGTGAAAGCGTGTCACACGCCAGATGCGTGAGAGTTGGCAACCCTGTTATAAAGTTGTGTATATTTACAGACTGTTGCAAAAACTAAGAAGCTTATAAACATCAGGTTTAAAACTAAAAGAGCTTTACAAAAAAGTAACACAATTAAAGATGTTTGGAGTTTTATTTGAGTTATTATTTTTTATTTTTTGTCCAAGAGCTGATTTGAAACCGTTGTTACATACAGTTACGGCATTTCCTGTTTCTGCCGGAGAGGGGAGTTTGTCCCAAAGCTTGCTGCTGTATTTACTCCCTCCATCTGACAGGAGGGAGCCTCGTTGAGCTGCGAGTGTCACTCCGCCACGGAGTTCACTCCGTCACGGAGTGGGTAGGGTGTGGTTTGGAATTGGGCCAAAGTTTTGTGATGAGGCCCTCTGTGTCGCGAACGTCGACGGGGGAGGGGGGGGGGGGCGCGCTAGTGGAGCACGCGCGTGAACTGCGAGCAACTGCGACGCGCCTAATTGTGGCGCATTTGAGATTGATGAGGCTCCCTCCGCGAGGTGAGGTCCCCTCCGCGAGGTGAGGCGAGGCCCCACGCAGTCTGCGTGATCTGCGTGTAGGGAGGGGCGGGCCTGGTTAGGTTAGAATACATCAAATCAGTCAGACTTCAGACAGGCCGTTCTCCATTTTGACTGCGCTGCGCTGTCGCATGGTATGTTGCTTTGATGAATCAGAAAACAGGAAATAATAAAAGTTTACACCACTTGTAGAAGTCTCATTGGACTCTAGGACGCTGATGTTCTGACATCCAGTAAAACAGAGTAAATCATGTGTTAAAAAGCAGATACTGGTGTTAACACTCACCCTGTTGTCCTCCAGCTCCGTCCAGCTGTAAAATGGCTTCTGGCACTCTGACAAGTCTGACTTCATACTTCCACTTTCAACTTCCCTCCCTGTCTGCAGCTCCTCCTCTTGATTCATAACCAGCCTTATCAGCTGAACCAGTTCACAAACAGGGACTATGTTCAGTGAGATAGAAATAGAGCTAAACACAAGCTCAACAAAGTTATTGAAATAAACATATTAAAACCACAGTGTGAAAATCACCCAGTAAACATCCTGCATTCAAAACCTTACTTTAGTTAAAGTGTGTAGGTATTTAAGTACTCTAGTGGTAATGGTGCATTAAATTGTTCCCTATTATATATATATATTTGTTTCTGGATTAATAACCCTGCTGCATTTATTGCATATTACTCTATTTTCCCATAATATGGATGGACTTTTTTGTTATTGGCACCAGACGAACACAACTGTGTTTAAATGTTAGATCAAGAGTTTAATAGACCTTTTTATACATAGATTTCTAGTGATTTCAACCCACCATTGAGCGCTGTTAAAAAGCAACAAATACAACATCAGATACAAAAGTGAACCATTGATGCCTGAGCTGGACTGATCCATTTTCTGATGGCTTAATATTTTCTCAAATATACTGAATACAAAGAAAACAAAAAAAGGCTTAATTTAATCCAATGTTTTGACTAAATGTCCTCCAATTCTGGAATGATCCAAATAAAAAGTGAGTCAAGCTCCAGCAAGAGGACAATATTTAAATGTTATCAGATTCACCAGCTAGCTAGCAGTTAGCATTAATTAGCATTGCTAGTGTAACCCTTTATGAAGCCTTACCCTGCTGGTAGGAGATCTGTAATGCTAACGATGGCTTCAGTATCTATAGTGTCTAATTCTAGATCTCTAAGGTATCCCAAACCCAAAATACACAACAACGGTTTACTCTAATTCTAGGTTGGATTAGGATATTGGTTTAGCAAACTCTATAAGTAAGGGATATAGAAATATTCAACATTCTATACTCTGTCGTTTTTTTAAATATTAGACGTACTATACTCTGTAATTTATGACACATCAACAAGGACAGATATGAAGACATGATTTAGATTCCTTGACATTTCAGAAAATATTATGAAAATTCCAAGAAAAAAAAACACAGTATGTCTGAAACATTGATCTAAAGTCAATCATCTTCCGTGACATACTATGACTTTTTTTCATGAAATGTCAAGGAATCTAAATAATATCATGTCTTCATATCTGTCCTTGTTGATGTTGCAAATGGAGCTGCTGTGATGTAAAATGTCAGACTTGATCTAACCATTACAATATTATCGTATCGTATATCAACTATAAAAAAAGTCTGAAAAAAACATTTTAAAAATCATAGTGTTTCAAGTCCATATTAAAGTCTGTTTAAAAACATCACTGCATATGTTATTAACTAAAAAGTCATACTATAGTATGTTGAAAATATCAGACAAAAACGACTTAGTATAGTATCTCGAATAAATAGTCCCAGTATTGTATGTCGAACATTTTCCGTAATAGAGTGTGTAAAAGAAAGCTCATATTATATAATATGTAAAAGTCATAGTACAGTATGTCTCAAATATCAGAAAAAGCGACTTCATAAAGTATCTAAAATAAATAGTGTTGTGTGTCGATACAATTTGAAAAAAAAGTCGTAGTACAGTATTTAAAAAAACCTCATTGTACAGTATTTTTTAAAAAAAAGTCATAGTACAGTATGACTTTTTTTCAACATAGTATAACGAAATGTCAAGGAATCTAAATAATATCATGTCTTCATATCTGTCCTTGTTGATGTTGCAAATGGAGCTGCTGTGATGTAAAATGTCAGACTTGATCTGACCATTACATTATTATTGTATCGTATATCGTACAAAATACTGTGTTAAATTACAAAATACATGGTTCTGTTCTCCTTGTATGGCGTCAAACGGGTGGATATTCATCATCATCATATTGTAAAATGAATCTTCAGAAACACCACAGTCGTCCTGAGTTTTGTGTTTGTTTTTAAGGTAAACATCTAAGGCCCCGTTTGCACGAGGACGAAACGGGTTGTATCCGCATAGTTTCTCTCGTGTATAGCCCGTTCGTTCACACGAGGCCGTAGCGGACAGCGGAAACGGACCCCGCAAACGATAATGGGTCCCAAGGTGGATAGATCTGCAAACAGAACGCTCTGGGGGGCCAAACGGCTCCGTGTGTACGTCCTATACGATCATTTCCCGATAGATGAAGCCATAGCCCCGCCTCTCCCCACCTCTGCTTCTCACTGCTGTAGCATGGTCAGTAGCTACTGCTACTGACCATGCTACAGATGTTAGTGCAAAATCTACAGCTCCTCTACCACAACCATCAGCAACAAGTGGACATGGAGAACTACATGAACTACACGTTGCTAAATCCACCGCGGGGCATAAACAGAAGGGCAACCATGCTCCGGGGTCTTCTTCGCTGCTTTTGGTGTATTTTGTGGCGGCAGCAGCGCCACTTACAGGCCCGGCATATGTACTACAGCGTTTCCAGCGGGTCGAGCGGTCTCGTGTGAACGGACACGTTAAATGAATCGAATGCGTGTGAACGGAAGACTTTTTTGAAAACGCATACGGCGCGTAAACGCAAACGTTCCCGTGTAAATGGGGTCTAATAGTGAATAGAGTTCATGAAGCTGTTGAGTCTACAATAAAGTAATCCTTCACAAAACCAATAAACACACAGCAGAGAGTTTATTTCTCAGGATGTACAGTTGTCATGCAGGTTTAATAACTGTTCAGTTTATATTAATCGGCGGGGGGAGGGAGGGTCTTAGCGACAGTTTCTATATTCATCTTAGATCTTCATCCTTAATGTGTAATAGTTACAAAACAGCTGAACAGCTAAATAAATAAGTTAAATATTAAGCTCTCAGTCCAGACTCATGTCTTCGTCGTCGTCCTTCTTGTCCTTGGAGTCTCCGTCCTGGTCCGACTTTGTCTCCGTCTCCATGGCTTTGGCAAAAGCTTCGACGTCTGCAGAGAGAGAGAGAAGAGATCATGAATTACTGCTGCGAGAACTGATGGTTTTATTATTAACACAGTCTAAAGAAATACCAGTCAATGAAGTGGGTCAGAGTATAGCATCTACTAAAAAAGGTCACGGTAAAATGACGTAGTGTCAGTGGCGACTGGTCATTAGGGGCAGGTGGGGCACAGCCCCACCTAGTGTCAGCAGAAAGTATTACAAATAATGATTACAAAAAATGCAAAAAATGAATTAAAAAATATATAAAATATATTTTAAGATCATGTTTAATCATCTGATTCGTCTGTACATTGCTGTTTTAGTCTGTGTTCTTCTAATTAGTGTCTACAGTGTGTGCCTATTGAGCTTTATATATACACAGTGGCGTTTTTATATGTACAAAAGTGGTGGGGCACAAAAAACGTAGATGTCTATATATAAGCTTCTGCAGTGACGTGCAGTGAGGTTCATGGCTGGTGAGGCACTGGCACTGACTCTTCAGGTTTACAAATATTATATTTTGACCTAAACCAAAATATAATATTATTTTCAAAAGCTTTTTTTGTCTGATGCTTTGATTAATTTTAAACAGACAGTTCAACAAAAGGATACCCAAAAAATGTAATTTTATCATTTAAATATTGAATTGTTCTCTCTTAGTAAGATCCCATTTTCAATAAAATGGCGGTCTTACCTTGACTTGAAGATGAAGTCCATTTGCCTATCCTTCTGGACAAACATTTCTATTACTTTTTTGTAAAAGTCCTCCTTATGTTCTTGTAGTTTCAAAAGTCTATCATAAATCTAATCCATAGATTTATGATTCAAAAATTATGAAAGTAGGGTAGACATGTGGATATTATCCGGCTAATCAAAACGGGCATTTATCTAACAGGTACGTTTCCCACAGATCTTATTTTGAGCTATTTTCTAAATTCCTATGGAGAAACCTCATTGCTTTTTTGTCGAGGGACGCCATGCGCAGCTTACTTCCTGGTTTTAGGACGCGTCACTGCAGCTCTCTCGTCTCCTCTTCACACACCACACTTTTCGCGGCACACGTACTTACAGCCAATCAGCTCTGAATTATGTGAGATGACGTATGGTGGGGATGGCAGCTCAGTGCCCCTATGGTCATTATTTTTTTGCCACACACATTAAATAGGAAAATACTCTGAGCATGCGCAGTGTAGTTTTTACAGTCACCGTTCACTTAGACAGTGAGAGGAAGGGGCATGATCGGGTTTTGTCCCACATGGCTCTAAACAGCTCAATAGGCACACACTGTAGACACTAATTAGAAGAACACAGACTAAAACAGCAATGTACAGACGAATCAGATGATTAAACATGATCTTAAAATATATTTTATATTTTTTTTAATTCTTTTTTTGCATTTTTTGTAATCATTATTTGTAATACTTTCTGCTGACACTAGGTGGGGCTGTGCCCAACCTGCCCCTAATGACCAGTCGCCACTGTATATACAGTCTATGCTATTGAGCTGTTTAGAGCCAAGTGGGACAAAACCTGATCATGCCCCTCCCTCTCACTGTCTGAGTGAACGGTGACTGTAAAAACTACACTGCGCATGCTCAGAGTATTTTCCTATTTAATGTGTGTGGCAAAAAAATAATGACCATAGGGGCACTGAGCTGCCATCCCCACCATACGTCATCTCACATAATTCAGAGCTGATTGGCTGTAAGTACGTGTGCCGCGAAAAGTGTGGTGTGTGAAGAGGAGACGAGAGAGCTGCAGTGACGCGTCCTAAAACCAGGAAGTAAGCTGCGCGTGGCGTCCCTCGACAAAAAAGCAATGAGATTTCTCCATAGGATTTTAGAAAATAGCTCAAAATAAGATCTGTGGGAAACGTACCTGTTAGATAAATGCACGTTTTGTTCAGCCGGATAATATCCACATGTCTACCCTACTTTTATAATTTTTTTATCATAAATCTATCGATTAGATTTATGATAGACTTTTGAAACTACAAGAAGATAAGGAGGACTTTTACAAAAAAGTAATAGAAATGTTTGTCCAGAAGGATAGGCAAATGGAATTCATCTTCAAGTCAAGGTAAGACCGCAATTTTATTGAAAATGGGATCTTACTAAGAGAGAACAATTCAATATTTAAATGATAAAATGACATTTTTTGGGTATCCTTTTGTTGAACTGTCTGTTTAAAATTAATCGAAGCATCAGACAAAAAAAGCTTTTGAAAATAATATTATATTTTGGTTTAGGTCAAAATATAATATTTGTAAACCTGAAGAGTCAGTGCCAGTGCCTCACCAGCCATGAACCTCACTGCACGTCACTGCAGAAGCTTATATATAGACATCTAAGTTTTTTGTGCCCCACCACTTTTGTACATATAAAAACGCCACTGCGTAGTGTGTTGTGAAAAATCCCAGAAAATGTGTAGAAATTAGAAAAAGTCATATAATCGTAGTGTGTTATAACGCTTTGTGCAGAATGCTTTGGCAATACTGTGTAGTATAGTGTAAAACGATCCTAAATCCTCAGAATCGTAGAATAAGTCACAGTATAAATGTCCAAAAAGAACCTAAACCATGAAGGTGATTTTCCTCAGTAGATGTGAAACTCACCTCCTTTGTTGGCGGCGTCCACGGCTTCTGCAGGGAGACCAAACTGATTCATCAGAGGACCTAACTGACCTGAGGCCAGCGCACTGCTGAACATACTCATCGCCTGCACACACACACACACACACACACACACACACACACACACACACACACACACACACACACACACACACACACACACACACACACACACACACACAGTAAAAAGGTAGAAGTATTTTATATACAAACGTCCGTATCTCTCGTAAACATGGCGGTGTTAAATGAACATGAGGAAGCAACATGTTGGCACTGAACTCAATCAGACGTATTGAGGATGATATTGATACCTGCTGGAACTGAGGCGAGCTGAGAGTGTTGTTCAGCTCCTCGCTGCTCTGAGGGAGAGACTCTCCGGAGGGGAGGAAGGGAGAGAGACGCTGCTGCACCTCGGGGTGAGACAGGATGGGAGCCATGACCTCCGGGGTGAGCACGCTGGACAGATCCACTGCAGAAACCACATCTGTGCTTTAGCAAAGGTACAAGTACTCAGATCTGTGCTTTAGCAAAGGTACAAGTACTCAGATCTGTGCTTTAGTAAAGGTACAAGTACTCAGATCTGTGCTTTAGCAAAGGTACAAGTACTCACATCTGTGCTTTAGTAAAGGTACAAGTACTCAGATCTGTGCTTTAGTAAAGGTACAAGTACTCAGATCTGTGCTTTAGCAAAGGTACAAGTACTCAGATCTGTGCTTTAGCAAAGGTACAAGTACTCAGATTAGTGCTTTAGCAAAGGTACAAGTACTCAGATCTGTGCTTTAGCAAAGGTACAAGTACTCACATCTGTGCTTCAGCAAAGGTACAAGTACTCAGATCTGTGCTTTAGTAAAGGTACAAGTACTCACATCTGTGCTTTAGCAAAGGTACAAGTACTCACATCTGTGCTTTAGTAAAGGTACAAGTACTCAGATCTGTGCTTTAGTAAAGGTACAAGTACTCAGATCTGTGCTTTAGCAAAGGTACAAGTACTCAGATCTGTGCTTTAGCAAAGGTACAAGTACTCAGATCTGTGCTTTAGCAAAGGTACAAGTACTCACATCTGTGCTTTAGTAAAGGTACAAGTACTCACATCTGTGCTTTAGCAAAGGTACAAATACTCAGATCTGTGCTTTAGCAAAGGTACAAGTACTCACATCTGTGCTTTAGTAAAGGTACAAGTACTCACATCTGTGCTTTAGTAAAGGTACAAGTACTCACATCTGTGCTTTAGTAAAGGTACAAGTACTCACATCTGTGCTTTAGTAAAGGTACAAGCACTCACATCTTGTACTCGAGTAAAAGTAGAAGTACTCACATTCATTAGCTAACAATGACATTATTGTTCTATTAATATAAAGGGAGGTCAGGTACTCTTTAAAACAGCTGCTAGTTATGGGTACTTTTTACTGAAGTACATTTCAAAGCCCTCTTTACTTTTACTTGAGGAAAGAAGTTTAGTCAGTACTTCTACTTTTACCAGAGTATTTTTAAACACGAGTATCTGTACTTCTACTTGAGTAAAGGATGTGTGTACTTTTGCCACCTCTGGTTACTTCCTCTCAGTACTTCTGGTGTACTCTCTCACCTCCCTGCATCAACATGTACTTAGTTACTTCCTCTCAGTACTTCTGGTGTACTCTCTCACCTCCCTGCATCAAGATGTACTTAGTTACTTCCTCTCAGTACTTCTGGTGTACTCTCTCACCCCCCTGCATCAACATGTACTTAGTTACTTCCTCTCAGTACTTCTGGTGTACTCTCTCACCTCCCTGCATCAACATGTACTTAGTTACTTCCTCTCAGTACTTCTGGTGTACTCTCTCACCTCCCTGCATCAAGATGTACTTAGTTACTTCCTCTCAGTACTTCTGGTGTACTCTCTCACCCCCCTGCATCAACATGTACTTAGTTACTTCCTCTCAGTACTTCTGGTGTACTCTCTCACCTCCCTGCATCAAGATGTACTTAGTTACTTCCTCTCAGTACTTCTGGTGTACTCTCTCACCCCCCCCTGCATCAACATGTACTTAGTTACTTCCTCTCAGTACTTCTGGTGTACTCGCTCACCTCCCTGCCCCCCCGAGGGGACGTTCATGGTGGCCAGGATGCTCTGCAGGTCCCTCAGCTGGATGGGCTGCGAGGCGTTGGGGGTCCCGGCGGCGGTAGCGGGGGAGGAGGCCGGGGGGGAGGAGGCGGTGGGGGAGGTGACGGAGGTGTTGGTGGGGGTGACGGGAGTGATGGGGGTGGTGGGAACCTGGGCGGAGCCGAGGCGGCTGGAGGCTGAGGAGGAGGTGGGGGTGACGGCTGTGGACGGGCTGAGAGGAGAGAGAGGAACATCAGTGGGTCATTTTATATATATATATTATTTATTTATTTACCCATGTAATCTTGTATTTCTATTATATTTATTACATATTATTATTTTTTTAAATGTATTTTTTTTCTTTATTCACCAATGTATTATTTTTGTATTTGTACTAATTATTATAATTTTGTTCCATCATTATTATTTATATTATTGTAATTTGTATGGCTTCATCTGATGTTTGTCAGGATTCTTGCAACTGTTTTTACTTGAACATCACTGGTACATTTTTTTATATTTTTTAAATGTATTTACTTTTATTATTCTCCTGTGTATTATCTGCATCAAATACTGCCATGACATTATAAATAAATATATAATATTTTACATTACACTTCATTTAGCTGACGCTTTTATCCAAAGCAACTTACAATGACCAATTACAGGGACATTCTCCCTGGAGTAACTCCCTTACTCAAGGGCACACTAGTGGTGGTGTTCCTGGCGGGATTTGAACTCACAACCTTCTGATCTTCAGCCCACCTCACTATCCATTAGACCACCACTATCCCTATCACTATAATATCCACTGAATAAAATGTTTAACAAACATCTGTTAGGATTTTTAACTTCCACACACTTCAACAAAATAAAATAACTCAAATTATAAAAATGTTCTGTATTTTCTGAACACTTTTCTTAATTTTATTTGGCATTTAATTATTTTGTGCAGGAAACCATAGCATGTATTTTCCCCCATAAGGTAATATGGGAAAATGTCTCCCTCTGGTGGAGAATAGTCGCAAGTTCATTTCTAAAGCCAGGGCCCTGAAGTACTTTATAGATCCCAATTTGGGACATGTTTGTGTTGCAGCAGCATAAAAAGACATGGCATTGTACAATACAAATTAAAATACAAGAAAGTAGAAAAAATACATGTTGAATTTACAAATGAACAATAACAAGATATAAAGCAAGTCTATTATACAGGGATGGATTTTATAAAAATGGGTCTAGAATGGAACATATTTTATTCGGCTAAACGCTTATTATGGACTTTTGATAGGAGCTGAGGTCACACTTTCATAATTAAATCAAAACCGTGTACGTTAAAAAATAATAATAATATGCCACCAAGTAGTCCACACACACCGTCAGCAGCTGTTTGGAGTAAATGTAGTGTTATAAAAAGATGTGTATTTAAAGTGACCTGGTGGAGGAGTTGCTGGCTGCAGGGACGCTGCTGGAGCTGCTGCTGCCCAGCAGGTTAGCCAATCCTGGGCCAGCGAGGGCCCCGAGGCCCCCTGAGGGCGAAACATCACGTTATCATCTGAGAGAAACTAAACATAAATAACATTCATGACATATTGTTAGAGCCAGTATTTCATTTTTATAAGAAAGGCCACCTAATCGTGACGTCTGTAGTCAACCAGAGTATAAAAGACTACAATTCCCACGTCGCCTCCTTTAAGTGACAGAGATGGGAAACCTGTCAGAAGGACGGCGTCGAGGAACAGTTTCTAACCGTTCGATTACCCTTTAAGTTATGAAGTTATATAAGCCTTATCAAGACAGAAAGAATACCTAAGTTGTTTGTTATTTTATTTGCCTCTTTGTTTTGACTATTGTAAAGCCCTCTTTTCTTTCTTGCATGTGTAAAAGTTTGTTATTTTATTTTGAGCAAACACATCTCTCGTCTCTTCAACTGTAAGTAATGTAAGTTATAAAATGTCTGTTTAAAGCGTCTAGTGGCTTGATAGATAAACAAGGAAGGAAGCCACGACAGATACACTCTGTGAGTTTCTCCTCCGTACCGATCCCGCCCAGTCCAGTCGGTCCGATGAGCTGCATCAGCTGGTTGTGGCTCATATTACCCAGAAGGCTTTGCAGGCCGCCCTCACCTGCACGGGAGAACAAGAAAATCCAGCATGACAATTAAGAAAATGTATAAAGAAAGCGTAACTAGACAGTATGAAGTTGACTTTTGATGGTTTTATGTTTCAGTATTTGTAACTGTGACATAATAATGCTTTTATTTTACTTTGTTATGGTTATTTCATTTTTTTCTTTTTTAAGAAGGGGCAGGTAAAATAAGATGTACTTCTCCCTGCTCCTTTCCACCATGCGCTATAAAAACTAAACTGAAAAAACAACCAGTATAAGTGTACATGTTTTGTTAGGGTTAGGGTTATTTCTGTCACTTTTTTGGAAGATTTTTCAGACCAAGTAAAAAGATGGATTTATATTAGTTCATTTATGCTCTGAGGACGGCAGCTCGGCTTAGATTTGAAACAAGCTCGCTCTAAAAACAGCTCTTATATGAAAACCTAAACAGGAATTCTGAAGCTGATCCGTGTTTCCGATCTGATTGAGACCTGGAAATGAATACAAATTAAATTGCATCCTTTCTGTTAGAAAAATATCCCCGGCTTGAGCTTCAATCTCAGGATCCATCAACTAGTTCCTGAACAGTGTCCTTCACATGCTGATATCCAAGAGAGGGAGTTACACAGTCACAAGATGGAGGAATACCGGTTCTTCTCTAGGTAATCATACATCCTGTCACGTTCAAAAGAGTTTTTTGTCGAAATGTTGGCTTTTTTCAGAAAATCTCAAAATTCTGACTTTTTCCTGAAAATGTGCTTTTTTTCTGAAATTCACAAAATTCGTACTTTCTCAAAAAATTCTGACTTTTTCAATAAAATGTGGACTTTTTCAAAAAAAATTACTTTGCCTCAAAATCTCAAAATTCTGAATTTTTCGCAAAATTTTGATTTTCTCAAAATTCTGACGACTTTGCCTCAAAATCCTGACTTTTTCAAAAAAATCGGACTTTTTCAAAAAAATCGGACTTTTTCATTTTTTTTTTACTTTTTCAAAAGATTCTGACTTTTTCAAAAAATTCTGACTTTCAAAAAAATCTGACTTTCAAAAAATTCTGACTTTTTCCAAAAATATTCTGACTATCTCAAAATCAAAAAATTCTGACTTTTTCTCAAAATCTCAAAATTATGACTTTTTCTCAAAATTATGACTTTTTCTAATCATTCGTCACCGACTTGAGCTTCAATCTCAGGATCCATGTATTTGTGATCCTCTCCAGAATGGAAGTAGTCATCACACACAGAGCATCAAGTAGTTCCTGAACAGTGTCCTTCACATGCTGATATCCAAGAGAGGGAGTTACACAGTCACAAGATGGAGGAATAGAAAGCAGTATTCAATGTTTACTTCAGATTAGCTCCACGTCAGAAATGAGCATGCTTGTCATATGTCTATCTCCATAGAGGCTGAATCATCATGTTAATCACATAGCTATCATATGCCTCAAACAGTCCTGATGCTCTTCTAGGTAATCATACATCCTGTCATGTTCACAGCTACAGTTGGGATACCTTTGTTATCA
Source organism: Trematomus bernacchii (assembly GCF_902827165.1). NCBI lineage: Eukaryota > Metazoa > Chordata > Actinopteri > Perciformes > Nototheniidae > Trematomus > Trematomus bernacchii. The sequence goes on from NW_022987613.1 coordinate 94,582, forward strand.
TGTTACTCTGATGTTGGAAGAGTACATTCAGTATTTTCCCAACACTTTATATGATTCATGTGATGGTGTTTTACCTCCCAGGGCGGAGAGGTCATGCCCCCCGCCTCCCCCGCTGCCCAGAGCGCCCGGCATGGGTGGGTTATTCAGAAACTCGTTCACCTTCCTGCAGTGCTCCTCGTCTTTCTCACTCTTCGGCTCCTGAGCATCAGAAACACAAAACTCAGGAAATCAACTCAAAGACACCTTTTGTGCAAAATGCACTTCTTCATGTCTTTTATACACAAACGATGTGTCCCCTTCAGAGACTCTGAAAGTGAGTGAGTGAGTGAGTGAGTGAGTGAGTGAGTGAGTGAGTGAGTGAGTGAGTGAGTGTGTGTGTGTGTGTTGACTCCGGTCAGGTAGAGACCGGTCTCCAGTCAGCACCGATGCAGACTCGCTGTTTGAGGGCTCCCCCTCCACACCGCTCCACACTCGTTGGTTTGGAACAGCACTTAATGTGGCGGACCCTCAGTGCGTGTGTGTGTGTGTGTGTGTGTGTGTGTGTGTGTGTGTGTGTGTGTGTGTGTGTGTGTGTGTGTGTGTGTGTGTGTGTGTGTGTGTGTGTGTGTGTGTGTGTGTGTGTGTGTGTGTGTGCGCGCGCGCGCGCGCGTGCGCGCGTGTGTGTGTGTACCTGCATCCAGAAGAACAGTCTCTTGGATCCAGCTTTGAACTTGAGAACAAACACCCGTCCGGTGGTGCACTGGCTCACACGTTTAAACTCACAATCATCGGGGAAGATGATCAGGTCCTGGAGGAGAAGAGGGAATATTAAACAGTTAAGAAACAATAACTTTATATTCAAACACACATTCATGGGGGAACATTGGAATTGGTCATTTAAGGATCATTTGGACTGCACGTGAAGTACATACAGTGTGAGTTGGAAACAAAATAGATATCATATCTTAAATAAATAATGTGTCAGGGAATAATTTGCCCTGCATGTTTACCTTTCGCCCTCTGACGCAGATGCCCTAACCCTTGGGCAGCATGCTATCTCCCTTAAGGAGGGGCTGCCCTAGCAAGTTGTTGTTGTTACCAGTTTGTGACCGGGCAGCTCTCGGTCAGAGATAGTTATTGTTGTGGGACACCTGGAACACATCCTTCTCGGGGTGTAGATGACCCCGAGCCATAAGCGACAACTAATGTGATTCAGTGTCCTCAGCTGTTTAGTCTCTATTGAAGAATGTTGATTATTACACTCTGAACTAACCCTCCTGTTACATTCAGGGTCAAATTGACCCGTTTGAAAGTTTGAAAATCTACGAAAAATACTTTAAAGTATTTTTTTGTATGAAACTTCTTCTCCTTACCTTAATTAGTGCAATAAACAAGTACAATTAAAATGGTTCATGTCATGCATTTGGAACCCCCCCCTACATGTCTATATCACAGAGATGGTATTTGGGTCAATCTGACCCGGCAGTGCAAGTGGAGGCTAAAAGGACACACACACACACACACACACACACACACACACACACACACACACACACACACACACACACACACACACACACACACACACACACACACACACACACACACACACACACACACACACACACACACACACACACACACACACACACACACACACACACACACACACACACACACACACACACACACACACACACACACACACACACACACACACACACACACACACACACACACACACACACACACACACACACACACACACACACACACACACACACACACACACACACACACACACACACACACACACACTACAAATCCTTATGACTCATTTGGCTTGATTCTAAGTGAACGGGTCAATTTGACCCTGAACAGAAGAGGTGTCTCGTCTCTATTTATCAACATCAACCAATTGGAAAAAAAAGTTGGAACATTTTAAAAGTAATTTAAAAAATGTTATGTTATGCAAAACTAATGTATTTTATATCAAGGTTTTTCCAATGTAAAAAAGAAAATAGAAAAATGTGTTTGAATGTATATGTTTTGTGAAAAACGAGTGACTTATTCTAATGGAACCATGATCTGTGAGAGGTGAATAACACAATTGCACTAAATATTGATTTCATTGATAGTAATAAAAGGTACAAACTATGTACCAAAAAAAATCTGGATTTTGGGGCTTCTGACCATTTTTGGATAATTAAACATGCACTGGGTCAAATTGACCCACGAATATTATTGCTGTTACAAAAAACGAATATAACAGGAGGGTTAAAACCTCGAGCGACAGGAGGGCTCTTCAGAATTGATTGTGGCATCTCTACCATGTGGTCAACTCGTGGCCCGTGACATGTCTTGTGAATTCTCCGGCCGAAGCTCCAAATAAACCGCCAGTGTTTGCCATCAAAGCTCCAGCTCTCCTCGTGTCTCTCTGAGTCTCCATTGCTTCAGAAGTTTCCCTCACAGTATGTATATATTCTTATATATTGGACTGAATATCCAATATAATTGACATGCAACCAATGTTTTGTTTTATATTGATATGCTAGTGTTATTACTATTGATTCATTTCAGTTAAATGTTGTCTTGTGTGGCCAAATACAGTTAGTGCAGAAACACTAACAGAGAATGAAAATAAAACTTTTTAAAACAACAAGCTGTATGGTTCCAGAAATTAAATTTTTGTATATATCATAAATAAAATAATGCAAATAAATGTGTTTTGTCTTGTTTTTGTTAGGTTGTCCGTGTTTGTATTGTCTTGTATCCTTTAAAGGTGGGGTAGGTAATTTTGGAGAAACCAGCTCGAGTGCGCTAGAATTTGAAAATACACAACCGGAAGAAATCTGTCACTTCCTTACAGAGCCCCTCCTCCAACACACACGAACGCGCACATGACCAATGAGGGCACGAGATAAGTTTGTGCACAGATGGAAGGCTGACAGGCAGGTAGGCCATCCAGTTATTTTAGCCGGGCCGGCTCAAATGATTGGTCGTGCTTTTTACAGTACTACGGCTTCCACAGATGACATTTTTTATGGATTTTTTGTCAAAGCACTTCAGATATTCATTGCTATCGGGATGTTAAGAGCATTCCATGTAATATAACAACAAGTGTATCTCGAGCCGGTTTCTCAAACTTACCTACCCCACCTTTAATTATGGTAACCCATATGTTGAAATATGTTTTATTTAAAAAAGGGATGTTAATATATGATAATTATAACAACACGTACGTCGTCCACGTTCCCCGTGGTGCGGTCCTTCCAGCAGAAGTGGATGAGCGAGTCGTCCGTCTGCTGGATGTAAACCTGACCCTTCCTCTTGTCCGGAGTCACCGTGCTGCTCTTCATCGTCATCTTCCCCGCTCTGAACTCCACCAGGTACTTACTGGAAGAACCTCGAGAGCCAGAGACCATGGAGGGGAACAGAGCACCTGACGCCATGCTGAGGAAGAGGAGGAGGGGGGAGGGGGGGGGTGGAGGAGGAGGAGGAGGAGATAGAGGGAGAGGAAATTATTATATTGTATACATACTTTAATATGATTTATTTCCTACTTTTTTAACATATTTATTTGTTTTATTGTATTGTTTTCTTTGTATACGTTTTTTGTCTATTTTGTTGTTGTTGTTATTGTTATTGTTGTTATTGTTAGGCGAGGGCTGTTGTGTAATTAACATATTAACATATACAGCCAATACAAATACATGCAAAACACTGCAAAAGCCAAAAGAAATATAGAAAAATGACAATAAAATACAATAGCAATGTCTACATAGCTATATGATTGGCTTCCAGGGAGTGGGTACGCTCTTAATAAATAACAAATAAAGCAGAGCCTATAATAAAAGCACACGGCTCCTATAATGAATTATTTACTAAATTATAATATAGAACAAAGAAAAATAGAATACTAAAAGAAAGAAACATATTAAATATGTACAGGTAATCATATGTTATTTTCTCACGCGCTACTCAGGGTTTATTAGTCTGTATTAAACAGAGACCATAATAAGGGCAGGTTGTAGCGCACCACGCTCCATGATAAACAGATGACTCTGCATCCTGTCGAGATGAACCTCTCTCCGGCTCCACGAGCTCACAGAGCCTCGTTTTAACCTCACACACACCTGGATTAAACACACACCTGTTCAATATGTTAATAATGAAGAACATGAATCAAAAATAAAGATATTTATACATACATTTACTGAGTGAGATGTCGTTCCGCCGCAGAACAAGCTAACCCGCTGAGGATGATTGTGATTGGCTGACTGGCTCCGGGGCTTCACTGTGATTGGTCGAGCCGTGTGTCAATCGGGAGGGGTTTAAATGCTCCACGAGCTCACACAGAGCCTCGTTTTAACCTCACACACACCTGGATTAAACACACACCTGGTCAATATGTTAATAAGGATAAACATGAACCAGAAATAAAGATATTAATACTTACATTTACTGAGTGAGATGCCGTTCCGCCGGAGAACAAGCTAACCCGCGGAGGATGATTGTGATTGGCTGACTGGCTCCGGTGCTTGACTGTGATTGGTCGAACCGTGTGTCAATCGGGAGGGGTTTAAATGTCCATGAGTATGTTCGGTAGAGATGACACAGCAGGTTTATTCTACTGAATGCATTTTTTTTATTTCAGCAGGCTCTGTTTTTCATACATTTTGAAACAGTTATACCAATACAATTAAATGTAATTGTAATTATATATTATATATTTGTTACATATTTGTTTTATGATTAAGGTCATTTTTTTAAATAGTTTTAGTTATGGTAAATGTTATGACAACATTAATAAATATTATTTATATTTAATATTTCTCTTGCTTTTTAGTACAAACCTATTTCTATTATATGTAATTCAATTATATATTTGCTTCAATATTTCAGATTTATTTTAATGATTATTAATTAAAAATATACTACTTTTCTATTTTATGTGATCAGTCATATAGGTTATTGTACATTAATGTTTACAAGCTAAATAGATTAGGAAACAGTCAAAATGTGGTATTATAACGAGGGTCTTTCTTCCAGCTTTTGCTTCTCATTCAAATTAGGATAAAATCATGAGGTGGCAAAGCAGGAGACATTTTAAAGCTCATATCATGTCAGAGGACATTGTGATTTAATGGTGTATATTCCCAAATCAGAGAATATTAGAGTGGTGCAGTGACGAGTCCTAAAACCCGGAAGTGAGTCAGCATTTCCCCACTTCCTGTTCCCTCGTCTCAGAGCCAATCTCTCCATAGGATTTCTGAAAATATCTGAAAATAAGGTCTGTGGTTGAGACACATTGAAGAGACGGATCACGTTTTGTTCTACGACATTAAATCCATCAGCAGTGACCCCACTGGTGATTTCTGAAGAGTTGACGTGTCTGAAAAACGATGGTTGTTACCAAGTGGCTGAATAGGACTACAGAAGTCGTGGAGGCCGTTGTACGTCATTACGCCGAACACGTAAACACTCCTCTAAGGTTGTTTGCCCTGTTCTGCTTGAAAGCAAGTACCTGCCTCCTGCAAACTGTTCAAACAAACGCTTCAACTCGTACCATTTAGAATCTGTGTGTTTGAATATGGATCTGAAGTTGGCGTGACGCTGAAGTCGTGCTGCTGGACTCGGCTGTAGTTCCTTTATAGCATAACATTAGAATTTTTTCTGTTCATTAGATTTATGATTCGAACATTATAAAAGTAGGGTAGACATGTGGAGATTATCCGGCTGAACAAAACGTGCATTTATCAAACAGGTTCGTTTCCCACAGACCTTATTTTGAGCTATTTTCCAAAATCCTCTGGAGAAATGCCGTTGCTTTTTAGTCGAGGGAACCAGCAGCTTACTTCGGGGTAAATACGTCCTCCCTGCACCTCTCTATTGAGGTCCAAAGAGGTAAAAGGTCCCCAGTTTTCACAAGAGATAAAATAAGATTATAGAAGGAGAATGTGGGGTTGTTTTCTACTCTTTAAGCACCACCATGTGAAAAGGCTGTTAAAAGGGTTCTATTATACCATTTGCATATCCCAGAGAAACTCCCTCTGGAGGATCACAGGGATTTTAGCCTCTGCAGACCGTTTACATGCACTAACACCAAACATAACACGCCACAGGAGAGAGGGGGAAAACCCCCCCAAAAAGCAGAATAATCGGGCTCTTAAAGAGTTAAAAGAGATTCTTCAAACAACGACAGGGCTGGTTCTTTTCAATAGTCCATAATTTATTTCTCAAATATGGCACGTATGTTTGTACGTTGATAACAGAATGAGGAGAGAACAAATAAACAACAACAACAAGAGGTCAGATCAGCGAACAAACATGTAAACATTTGAGATGCTAAACACGAGGGGAGAGAGGGTGAAGTCAGAGCAGGAGGTGCTTTGAGTACAAACACAACGGAGGGTTCATATCGATCTACAGGTGTCAATCAATCAATCAATCAATCAATCAATCAAGATGTGGACTAATTGAACGTGGTTAAAACACACCTTTTTACGCCGTCTAACGAGCGTCTTATCTTCAGCGCAGGTGAGTCTGCAGCACAAACAGGATACAGACTACGCTTCACATTTCAGGAGAGGATGATAAAACCACATCTGGTGATCCATTTCAGAAATCTGATCCAAAGAGTTTGCTCTCCTGTGTTTAGGAATTCAATAAAACTAGCATATTCGTCACAAGAGGCTCCATGTTTTAAATATTAAACAAGATTCATGTTATCTCCATGATCTCTAAACACAAGATGCAAGCTTTCTTTCAGCTAGAAATCTATTTGTAATCGAGTGTCATCCGCGTCTTTTAGTCTCATTTTGAACATGGCGTAGTGGTGGACCAAGTGGCGATCCTAGAGTCGGTGGGGGCCCTAGGCAAACATTCACTGGGGGCCCCTCGAACCAGCTTTTCATCACCACGCACAGCCGACAGCTGGACCCAAAAGTACACGCATACAAAATGGATCACCAGAATTATTTTCACTATTTTCCTCTCCTGTTTTTCTTTTAATGGACGGATCATTTGCATAGTTCAGAGTCCTGGGTTTTGATGATTTTTGGACGGATGAGAAATGAGTTAAATGAGTTGCTCACTATGTGTGAAAACAATCACCCTCTTGATCCAGAGTCAGTAGCAAACACAGACTTCTCTTTAACCCATGTGTACCCAAAACGTTCCTTAAAGAGGAAAGGAATCTGCATCATTTCCCAAAAATGAATTAAAAAGATTCTCTCTTTTTTTCCCGGAAAATCTCAGAATTCTGACTTTAATTTCAGAACTAAACAAAAAAAAATCACTTTCTGTCAGATGTAATATATTCACATGTTGCTCTACACCTCTTCTGTATTTCTCACACATTTTTTATTTTAAATGCAACACCTTCAAAAAAGCGTTTTCCCTTAATGGTGTTTTTTGTACTGAACTGTAATGTAAAGAAAAATGTACAGTTAAATATTTGCCTCGAGTATTTCCGTACCAGATTTAAAGACTTTTTAAACCACGTTTTTGATGATCATACTTAAAGGTGGGGTAGGTAAGTTTGAGAAACCGGCTCGAGATACACTTTTTGTTATATTAACATCCTGATAGCAATGAATATCTGAAGTGCTTTGACAAAAAATCCATAAAAAAGTGTCATCTGTGGAAGCCGTAGTACTGTAAAAAGCACGACCAATCATCTGAGCCGGCCCGGCTAAAATAACTGGATGGCCTACCTGCCTGTCAGCCTTCCATCTGTGCACAAACTTATCTCGTGCCCTCATTGGTCATGTGCGCGTTCGTGTGTGTTGGAGGAGGGGCTCTGTAAGGAAGTGGCAGATTTTCTCCGGTTGTGTATTTTCAAATTCTAGCGATCTCGAGCTGGTTTCTCCAAAATGACCTACCCCACCTTTAATGAAGTATTTGGGCACAAAAGGGTTAAATAAGAAGTTATCTAAATGTGCATCAGCATTGGGCCTCTGGATCCCTCAAAAAAGCCAAAATCAAATTAAATATATATATTTTGTATATAAATTACGCTTAAAGTAAAAAGACCCTCCTTATAAACGTTGCCTGAGAATCATCATGTTTTCCACTTCTCTCGAGTATAAAAGTCACTCAGTGAAAGATATCTGCAGATGTTTACGCGTACAATGCAAACACGAAGGGAATTCGGCAACCTATAACGGAGTACATTTGCCAAAATAAGCAAATAAACGTTAAAATAACACATCCTAAGTGTCTTCCTGGGAGTATTATACTTCCTGTTTACAGTTAGTGTGTTTTCGAGATAGACAAAGAATAATAATAGGAGTTATAAAATGCTTTAATATTGTTAATATATTCATTATTATTTAGACTGTATGGCTCAGAGTGTCGCATCAATATTCTCATAGTGTTAGAAAAACACAAAATGCTCCTGTGTTTACAGATTTATATTTAGTGCAGAAAATATGGCTTTAAATAATCCTCTTCATGCATGCACCAAATATCATTATTATTATACAGTATCTATGTAACAGTGGAGAATACGGTGTTTACTGTGTCGGTAAACATGATTATTATTATTATTATTATTATAAGCAGCTTTCATCCCTACGTCTCCATTCAGAGAAAGGGTGAAAATACACATCTAATATTCAAATTGTTGTTGTTTATATATCTATACAAGAAGCAGATGTGTTTAAACGACCCCTGAAATCTGAACGCTAACGGGTGAGAAGTGTTTGGAAAGACGACGAACCCGAACCAAAAAGGATTGACAGTCAAGAGCTTTGTGTTCTGCAGCAGCATGGTCACCACACACACTCTCTCTCTCATATACACACACACATGTCCACACACACACGTCCACACACACACACACACACGTCCACACACACACACACACAGGTGACTGTTTAAAAACCCCTCGTTTGTGAGTAACTAAATATAACGTGTCTCCCGTGGTTCACAGTCGGTCGATTTGAAATCAGGACACGCACACAGAACCGTGAGCGTCTGGACGTCACACACACGTTCACACACACGTTCACATACACACACACAGACACACACACAACCGAGAGTCTCTGGACGTCACACACACACACACACGTTCACACACACGTTCACGTACACACACACAGACACACACACAACCGAGAGTGTCTGGACGTCACACACACACACACGTACACACACACGCGTTCACACACACACACAGAACCGTGAGCGTCTGGACGTCACACACACACGTTCACACACACGTTCACGTACACATACACACACACACACACAACCGAGTGTCTGGACGTCACACACACACACGCGTTCACGTACACACACAGACACACACACACACACACACACACACACACAGGTGACTGTTTAAAAACCCCTCGTTTGTGAGTGACACACATGTGGACTATTATCATTATTAAAGATGTCATGTACAGTAAGTAAACTAAATGTAACGTTTCTCCCGTGGTTCACAGTCGGTCGATTTGAAATCAGGACACACACAGAACCGTGAGCGTCTGGACGTCACACACACACACACACACACACACACATTAGATCTGCGGAGGAGGAGGTGTGTGTCAATAAATGTTGGGAGAGTCCGAGTAGTTTCGGTCAAAGTATCCACCTGAGTAGAGCCAATCCTCCGCTCCCGTGTGAGGGTTCGTTCCCAACTGGAACCACCTGAGGAGGAAACACACACACACTGGGTTCTGAGATGTTCAGAGAAGACATTTGGGATTAAAGTCAGAATCCAGACCTTATTATATATCAGGGTTTTTTTCTCGATGATATAGTACGAGTACTGTGGCGCTGATCTTGTTCATAAGATATATCAATTCTGCCGAGAACATGACGCTCGTAAACAAGATGTCTCCTAACGTAAACAACAACAACACGGCGGAGCTCTCACCATCTTCATATTTTAATTATACAGTTTTTAACGAACAGAAATATTGTTTTCTGGCAGCACATTTTACAGGGGAAATCTGCATTTTGGTTTGAGAGCGCAGCAGTGGCGGTTCCAGACCAATTGGACTGGGGGGGCCAGGCTGGGACCAGTTGTTTTCTGAGGGGGGCACAATCAATGCAGGACGAATAAGACAAAGACAGTATGAAGTAATTGCGCATAAGAAAACAATGCAATACAGTTATTGCTATTTGTTTCAGTACACATATTTATTTCAGATACTTATAGTTTTACGCTCTAATGGGTCCGACTAGAATAACAAATAGCGTTAGTTCCACCTATTCCGTCAGCCAAGAAATCGTCAATCATAAACTTTTTTTTTGCCCTCCCCAAATATTATTTAATTCTTAGAAAGTAGGAATCCTGACATGTGTGTAGTAACGTGTGTTGTTTGCATTTTATTGTTCTCTTTTATCCTTTCGCCTCTATCTACTTGTCTTTCATTCTTTCTCTTTAACTAACTGTTGATGTTTTGTGATTTTAAAAAGGTGTTTATTATCATCTGGGCCGGGGACAACAGCTGGAAATTAGCAATGTTGGCTAAGACCCCATTTACACGCAAACGCAAACGCAAACGAACCGAATACGATATCAAAAAAGTAATCCTTTACAGAAAGCGCTGGAGACGCTGTAGTACATATGCCGGGCCTGTAAGTGGCGCTGTACTTCCGCCACTAAATACACCAAAAGCAGCGAAGAAGACCCCCCGAGTATGGTTGCCATGGCTACCCTTCTGTTTATGCCCCGCGGTGGATTTAGCAACATGTAGTTCATGTAGTTCTCCATGTCCACTTGTTGCTGATGGTTGTGGTAGAGGAGCTGTAGATGTTGCACTAACATCTGTAGCATGGTCAGTAGCAGTAGCACTAGCAGTAGCTAATGACAGTAGCTACTGACCATGCTACAGCAGTGAGCAGCAGAGGTGGGGAGAGGCGGGGCTATGGCTTCATCGTTATCAGGATATGATCTTATAGGCAGGGCTCTCAACTAACTTTTTTCACCATCCTCCCGGAACCGTCCCGAAATTAATGTGGACCGTCCCGAATTTAAAATATTTGTTTTTCTACATTATCATTAGTTAAAATCATTCAAAGTGACCTTTAACATAAATAAAACATCATACAAATCATTAGATGATAATTCATCAACCTTTTTATTTGAGTAAATCAGTCAAACACATAAACAAAGGCCAAATATATTAAAAAAAAACACACAAGCGAGAAAGTTGCTCTAATATTGAATCCAATCAAGTCCCATCCGATTAACAACAAAATCCAACACTCTGTCCTGAAGACAGAACCCAGAAGTAACCACTAACCAGGATGACAGTCTGTAACACAGTCAGGAGACCTTTACAAACTGCACCACCCCCTCGCACACAGACGGGCGAAACTAAAACTGCAATATAATGTTCATGTAGCAGTAATACATATGACATATGTTTTAAATGTCTCCAGTACCGATAAAAAGACCACTGTTGGTACCACTGTCTTTAATAATTCCGGCCGGGGCCCGTTTAATACCGGGGCTCGGTACCCATCCCTACATGGGGAGAGGCGCAGCATATTGCTAAGGACTAAATGCGATGGAGAGTTCTCATCTCAGCTGCAATGACATGTCTGGAAACCCCCTCTCGGGTGCCCTATGCATAGCGCGCCGTCAAAAGCTGCTTCATAAGTTAAGTTTCGTTTCTCCGCACCACTCCGGGGTAAAAAAATGGTAGTTACATCACAGCTGTGCGGCTGGCTGACAGCTGTAGCTAAGTACTGTGTGTGTGTGTATTTCGCGGGTTGCTAAATGCTTTGTGTGTGTTTATGTTGACAAGGAGGTTTAATAACTGTGTGCTACACAAAACGTGCAGTCAGTTTCATTTTCATCGCCGTTCGTAGTAGAGTTAGCAGGGTATTTTTATTTTAACTCTCGTCCCAAATTCGTCCCAAAATTCATTTGTATCCTCCCCGACCCGATTCTTTTCGGCCCCGGGACGACGGGACGTCCTTAAGCTCGAGCCCTGCTTATAGGGAGTACAAACGGAGCCCCCCCCCCCCCAGAGCGTTCCGTTTGCAGATCTATCCACCTTGGGACCCGTTATCGTTTGAGGGGTCCGTTTCCGCGGTTCCGTTACGGCCTCGTGTGAACGAACGGGCTATACGAAAGAGAAAAGTAGCAGATACCACCGTTTGCGTTCTCGTGTAAACAGCACCTAAAGCTAATGCCCCATTTACAGTTTTTTGTGACAAGGGGGTTCAAGGTTCTTTATTAGTCATACCACCATAGCTACAGAGTAGTTATGTCGATGAAATTCTTAAGTCACAGGCTTCTCCAGCAATGCAACACAATATTACAGACAGTTGATTAATGGGGACTGTCCACGAGGTCTCAAAATAACAGTCACACGGGCTCTTATCCTCTTCCAGAGTTTACAGATTGTTGACACCACACATTCATTTCATATAAGAATCAATCTCTCACCTGGTGCACCACTCCTCCTCCTCCACGGAGCGATCTCTGCGCGACGTCCTTTGTTTGTCCTCTAGCCGCTCTTTCTCTGAATTCGATAATTCTATGAAATGATATGTTGATATGAGACGACACGTTATAGTCTGTGTAGTACTGTTTTGTCTTGCATCACAGCAGCTCCATTTGCAACATTAACAAAAGACAAATATTAAGACAGGGTAACAGACATTAAACACAACGTACATTTGTAAGAATTCATATTCAGAGACAATGCAACCCATTTGTTTTGTATTTAAATGCTGCTTGTATGCCCTATCATTTGAGATATCATTAAACCACCTTTATTTTAAGAACAACAGGTTTTCGTGTTGCTTCGTACACTTACAAGTGTGTAAGGAGTGTCTGTCTGAGTGTCTGAGTGTCTGAGTGTCTGAGTGAGTGAGTGAGTGAGTGAGTGAGTGAGTGAGTGAGTGAGTGAGTGAGTGAGTGAGTGAGTGAGTGTGTGTGTGTGTGTGTGTGTGTGTGTGTGTCTGCAAGGAGGGTTCTGCTCAGCATGAAGCAGTCTGAGATCAAGCAGCACTGGTGTGGACTCAGATTACAGGGAAAGCTAGCCTGTTTGGGGTTTGCTGACCACTCAGTCTCACACTCAGTGTTTAAGAACGCCGCTGTTGGTGAGGATGTTCTGACATTTACCATCAAAGCAAGACTGCAGGTATTACCCACTAAGTACAATCTGTCCACCTGGTACCCTCACATTCACACTCCATTCTGTTTAAACCACCAGGATTCACAACAACACCGAGAATCCATTGCACACATAACAAATGGATGTCATGCATACAAACGCCTGTACATAGCCCGTCTTGACCGCATTGTGGACATTGTGTCTGATGCGGTACAAAACATCTTACCATCTAGTGCAGCAATGTACAAGCACACTAGAGTGTTACCAGAATGGTTTGGTTTTACCAATGATGTCTTTGCTAACATCCCAAATACACCTGATGTTGTTTTTGTTGACACCAACCACAGGGAGGTGCTAATATTAGAAGTAGGCTGTGCCTTTGACCTGTACATGGACCAGGCTTTCCAGGACAAGTATATCAAATACCAACCACTGCTCCATGTCATAACCAGCTTTGGGTACAAGTGTAGATATAGCATACTCATATTCGGAAGTCTTGGCCATGTATATAAATACACCATGATTGGTCTGAGAATTGCTGGAATGTCAAAGAGAAAAGCCAAACAAATTGCCAAATATTGCTCTGTTTCAGCTATTATTGGCAGCTTAGCCGTGTGGAGAAGGAGATGCTATGTGTTCCCTTAAGTGTTCTGTGCTGCTTAGCCCCGATATATTTGATTCCCTGTCTTATGTAATATAATTTGTGGAACCAAATAAAGTATTCAAATGTGTTACCCATGTCTCCGTTCTCCATGGCTCTGATATCCGGTCTCAGCCGGCAGTCGGTCGGCGGCAGCAGCGTCTCCGGCTCCATCTCGTTCAGAGTCATGGCGAAGCTCGTGAAGTTATACATCTACACAGAAACAAGATGGAGGATCAGAAGGTGAACGAGCAGGAGGGAGAATCAACCGATCCAAATAACGGTGATATTTTTAACTCTCTTTTTGACATGAAAGGTCACCTATTATGTAAAATCCACTTGTTCACGTCTTTTCTACATCAACATGTGTCCCCTCTGTCTGTCTGTCTGTCTGTCTGTCTGTCTGTCTGTCTGTCTGTCTGTCTGTCTGTCTGTCTGTCTGTCTGTCTGTCTGTCTGTCTGTCTGTCTGTCTGTCTGTCTGTCTGTCTGTCTGTCTGTCTGTCTGTGTGTGTGTGTGTGTGTGTGTGTGTGTTGGATACTGACCTGTGCAGAGTCAGCAGGTCTCGGTGATATCCTCCACAGTAAGGCACTTCCTGGTATCACAGTCACAGTTTCTTGGACGTCCGGCATCTCGTCCGCCTCCTCAGCTTCACAACTACGTCCCTACACACACACACACACACACACACACACACACACACACACACACACACCAGACACACACACACACACACACACACACACACAATGAGTCTAACGGCCTAACGATGTGTGTCTCACAGTATGTGCAGAACTACAACTTTGCCACAGACTCAACACAGTGCGAGTCATTGCAGGACGGCTGAGTGCAATGCTCTACACTAACAGCACTGATAACAACACACACACACACACACACACACACACACACACACTAAACTGCACCTTATCTTCCACTAATGCACTGCATGTTATCGTGGAAGGAAAACCATTTGAGAGAAAGGATTTAGAGCCACACATTGACTTCATGAGGACAGATAAACACATCAGAGACATGGTCAGCTGGACTCAGGAAAAACCCCCAAGTATATTTCAAAAGTTTGCTTAAAAAACATCCTCTTATCATAAAGCATAATTAAAATGTGTCTGTGGGAATATGTATTATTGATGTGTGACTGTGTGTGTGCGGACCCCAGGAAGAATAGCTCATGCTAACAGGGATCCTAAAGACTGAGCAGCTTTATCTCAGAGCGTCTCTCACCTTTTTCAGCTTCTTCGAGTCTGCCGCCGTTTTCTTTTCAGACTTTTTGTGAGCGTCGTACACTTTGGGGTCGATGCTGTACATGCACTCTGTCCACTTCCCGTACAGAACTCGCCTCTTCTTCTTACTGCAGAGAGCAACATCAGTTAGGAGGTAATTCATCTCAACCATTGGCTATGAATTACAAATGCACTGATTGTGTCCGCAGCTGATATTGCACTGATTTATGGTATAAATATCAACTTTTGGTAAAAAAAAGATTTTAATTGATCGTTTTTTTACCATAAGTGAATGCTGACTCCTCAGTCTTTTCTCCTTAAAGGTGGGGTAGGTCATTTTGGAGAAACCGGCTCGAGATCGCTAGAATTTGAAAATACACAACCGGAGAAAATCTGCCACTTCCTTACAGAGCCCCTCCTCCAACACACACGAGCGCGCACATGACCAATGAGGGCACGAGATAAGTTTGTGCACAGATGGAAGGCTGACAGGCAGGTAGGCCATCCAGTTATTTTAGCCGGGCCGGCTCAGATGATTGGTCGTGCTTTTTACAGTACTACGGCTTCCACTGATGATATTTCTTTATGGATTTATTGTCAAAGCATTTAATATATTCATTGCTATCGGGATGTTAAGAGCATTCCATGGAATATAACAAAAAGTGTTTCTGAAGTGAATTACCCACCCCACCTTTAAGTGATCAACACATGCTTTCTGTAGGAAAACATATTTCTGGCAATTAACTAAACTAATATCAAGCAAACCTATTCAGTTGCAGGCTAATTGCCTTTGTTGTTGCTCAAAAAAACGGACATCAATAGATACGCTTGGTTTCAATTCAAACTGGAACTTCTAAATCAACTGTGCACTTACTTGATTTGATTTTAAGCTCACCTTTGCCATGTTTCGTTTGAAATGGCACATCATTGACAACATGCAAGCGGCAAGTACATTTGCATCAACATGTGAATTATTAGGTTAAAGTGGACCTATCATGCTATATTTGAATAATATAGTGTAGGACCATACCTATATAAGGCATATTTATATATATATTTTTTTCAAAATACCAAACAGATCATGCATTTTAGCCATGCCTCATTTTGCTCAATTTGACAATTTTTAGCTCTGTTTTAGCAAGGGTTGATTCAGTGAGAACAGCACCACCTACAGGCCTGGCATATGTACTACAGCGTCTCCAGCGCTTTCGAACGGCAATGGCCGTGGCTGATTGGTGGAGTTGGCCCAATAGCCGTAGCGCCACCGTCCTGACGTCAGGACAGTGTTCAAATCTGGATCAGTTTTTATCAGATCCGTTGCAGCCCCTTTTTTAGAGATTTGGGTATGGAGGAAAATAGAGAGGGTTGTGTTTTCTGACACTTGGTGAGTTCCCTGGAACACCGGGGACACATATTCATGTAGAAAAGACGTACAAAAGTGCATTTTGCATGATAGGTCCCCTTTAAGTAGTTGCTGTCAACCTTCTATGAATTGGTATTTAACTTGTGATTTTTATGTTTTATAAACTTCATCTCCTCTGCAGACCAGCTCAGTGAATTGATATCTTTCAGATCTACATGAAATCTTTTCCATTTGTTCAGAATGTCTTGAGATGCTTAGCACTGTGTGTGAGTCGCTTCGACCTTTATTGTTTTCTGTCTGCATCGCTGTGCGTTTGACGTTAAGAGTTGTGCAGATCATGTGTTGTTGTGCCGTTACCTTTTGTCCTGGATGTGACCCTCCACTCTGTGCAGCTCTTTCCCAAACATGCCCACCGGTTTGAAGTTCAACACACACTTATCTCCCGTGCTGATGAAGTACAAAATGAAAATATGTCATGTAAACAACCAATAATCGGACCAGTGTGTGATTCTGCATTTATCTTTGCTCACCTGTGGTTGATTATCTCCACGGTTCCGTACTGCTCGATCCAGAGTTTTCCCAGGATGATGTTGTGCACGCAGCACATCGGGTTCGTCCACGTGTACGCTTCTTTATGTCTGCAGGAAATACATACCGTTAGAGCCAGTATTTTGTTTTTATAAGAAAGGCCACCTAATCGTGACGTCTGTAGTCAACCAGAGTATAAAAGACTACAATTCCCACGCCACCTCCTCTGAAGTGACAGATGGCAAACCTGTCTGTTCTTACATTTTGAACACAAATACCTGTACTTTCTACTTCTTACATTTTGAACCCAAATACCTGTACTTTCTACTTCTTACATTTTGAACCCAAATACCTGTACTTTCTACTTCTCTCATTTTCCAAACAGGCTGGTTCCTTTAGTTTGAATGTGTGTTTGGTGGCGTGATCATTATTATTTAGAGTCATTGCGTGCCTATTGATTTGAACACGATCCGTGTATCCATCATTTCCTGGTCTTCTCTAAAGAAGAGGGACCAATGAAAACGTTGTCATGTTGCCGTTGTTCAGCATGGAAACATTCATTAGCTAACAATGACATTATTGTTCTATTAATATAAAGGGAGGTCAGGTACTCTTTAAAACAGCTGCTAGTTATGGGTACTTTTTACTGAAGTACATTTCAAAGCCCTCTTTACTTTTACTTGAGTAAAGAAGTTTAGTCAGTACTTCTACTTTCACCAGAGTATTTTTAAGTATCTGTACTTCTACTTGAGTAAAGGATGCGTGTACTTTTCACTCACTTGAGCAGCTCCAGGGTCATGGTGCCTTTGGGCTCGGCCTCCACACTTTTTCCCCAGAACTTGAGTTTGGGGTCGATGGATCCGTGAAACTCGAACTCGTGCTTCAGAGACTGAGCGTGGAAAGCACTGACGGGGGGGGTGGTGGCTCACCTGCTCCGAGATCAACTTGTAGCCCTCCTCCTCCCTGTGAAAAACACAAGTGTTATTATTATATTACCTTTTCACAGAAATAATGCCCCCACTGGACTATAACTCCCCACACACTCAGACACTCAATTCCAGCACCAGACACTTTTTTCTACGCTGCTATGGACAATCTTGCACTAACGTACATTCCCAAAGATATGGAAGTGACTGTTATTTTGTATATATTGATTGTTGTGTTTTCATCTTAATGTGTGCATATGTGTCTGTTGATTGTATATATATATATATAGGATATTAGGGGTGGGGGAAATAATCGATACAGCATAGTATCGCGATACTTTGCGTGGCGATATTGTATCGATATTTTATTATATAAACTGTAGCATATCCCTCCGAAAGATGGTTAAACATAAACATAACACATTTACATAAACTATTCATATTGCAAATACATTTTTTAACCAGGAAGGGAAGACTGACATGGATATGAGCCATGTGATTTGCAATATCGCAATATATTGTATCGCAATACTTAGCATATCGTAGAATCGCAATACCATCGTAGCATGGCTTAAGTATCGCGATAGTATCGTATTGTGGCTTAAGAATCGCAATACTATTGAATCGTGGCTTAAGAATCGCAATACTATTGTATCGTGGCTTAAGTATTGCAATACTATTGTATCGTGGCTTAAGTATCGCGATAATATCGTATTGTGGCTTAAGTATTGCGATAGTATCGTATTGTGGCTTAAGAATCGCAATACTATTGAATCGTGGCTTAAGAATCGCAATACTATTGTATCGTGGCTTAAGTATCGCAATACTATTGTATCATGGCTTAAGTATCGCGATAATATCGTATTGTGGCTTAAGTATTGCGATAGTATCATATTGTGGCTTAAGAATCGCAATACTATTGAATCGTGGCTTAAGAATCGCAATACTATTGTATCATGGCTTAAGTATCGCAATACTATTGTATCGTGGCTTAAGTATCGCGATAGTATTGTATTGTGGCTTAAGTATCGCGATACTATTGTATCGTGGCTTAAGTATCGCGATAGTATTGTATTGTGGCTTAATTATCGCGATAGTATCGTATTGTGACTTAAGAATCGCAATACTATTGTATTGTGGCTTAAGTATCGCAATACTATTGTAGTGTGGCTTAAGTATCGCGATACTATTGTATTGTGGCTTAAGTATCGCGATACTATTGTATCGTGGCTTAAGTATCGCGATAGTATCGTATCGTGGCTTAAGAATCGCAATACTATTGTATCGTGGCCGATAGTATCGTATCGTGGCTTAAGAATCGCAATACTATTGTATCGTGGCTTAAGAATCGCAATACTATTGTAGCGTGGCTTAAGTATCGCGATAGTATTGTATCGTGGCTTAAGAATCGCAATACTATTGTATCTTGGCTTAAGTATCGCAATACTATCGTATCGTGGGGAGCCTGGTGATTCCCACCCCTATAGGATATACATATTTTATACATATTTTATACATATTTGTATATTTGTATAATTGAATTTTTGTATTCGGGATTGTTGGAAACTTTATTTCGATCTCTCTGTCTGTACACACAAACTGAAAGATTGACATTAAAGTTGACTTTGACATATAATTCACAAAGTGCTTCACAAGTAAGAACAAAAGTTAAAATTAAGACCAGAAGGTTAACATAAAAACAAAACACAGACCACGTGGATTCCCGAAAGGAACAAACATAAGAGCAGAACACATCACACACATCTCAAGTAGTAACAGAAGCCAATGAGATAATGTTCTATAAAGTGTTAAGAAGTGCTCTCGGATACCTCATGAGTTCGTACGTTTCCCCCAGTAAAGGATTAAATGGTTTTCCAGTCCGTTCCGATTGAGATGCTACTGCCGACACAGCAAACGCAGCAACAACCTGTCACACAGTCATCAAGAGATAACATTAATAATCGTTTTCATGGACCCTGAAATACCAAAGATGTCCTTCTTGTATCTTATCAATTTTTTCGGCACCACTTTACACTAAGCCCCTTATAAAGGGTTTACGAATAGTTAGTAATTCATTTATTAATTAGGTTGTGAACACTTTATAAATCATTAATAAGCTTTTATAAGACATGAGATAAACAGGGCGACTGTGACCGGTTGCTTGCCAAATAGTGAGCCCACATTTATCTGTACTGCTAAGCCTTATATTGGCTACCTAGCTTACTTCGTCTCCTTCATCAGCAAGCATCCTTGGTGTCTGTTGTCCACTAAGTTGATTCCCCCCCCATCCATCTTGATGTTTCTTGACATCTCTTATGACCATTTATGAATGAGTTACTAACATTTATAACGACTGAAAGGGTGCGTTGTTTTTAAGTTTAATACACATGTCCATTTATGAATGAGTTATAACATTCACGCTTACCTAATACACATTTTTCACATGAAATGCAAAGTAAGATGCAACAGAACCAAGCAAAACATTTTAAGTAGCCAATATAAGGCTTAGTCATCTTGCCAAATAGTGAGCCCACATTTATCTGTACTGCCAAGCCTTATATTGGCTACCTAGCTTACTTCGTCTTCTTCATCAGCCAGCATCCTTGGTGTCTGTTGCTCACTGAGTTGATTCTCGCTAAGTAGCCAATATAAGGCTTAGTCATCTTGCCAAATAGTGAACCCACATTTATCTGTACTGCTAAGCCTTATATTGGCTACCTAGCTACTTCGTCATCAGCCAGCATCCTTGGTATCTGTTGCTCACTGAGTTGATTCTCGCTAAGTAGCCAATATAAGGCTTAGTCATCTTGCCAAATAGTGAGCCTGTGTTGATGTATGAAAACTATGTTAGAAGTGGTTCATAAATGGTTCTTAATGATCAATAAAGTGTTTACAACCTAATTAATAACCTAATTATAAACCCTTTATTAGGGTAGTCTTATTGTAAAGTGGTACCCTTTTTTCTAATGTAAAAGCAGGCTATTTGAACTTGGTTTATAGAAAGGTTATGCTTCATTTTGTTTTACTTCTGAGCTTTTAACGACCAGTTACTCCATAAAGAATTATTATTATTATTATCTGTTAAATTAATAGTTGGTTATCGGCTTACTAGTTTCAAGTTTTCCTCATGCATTTGATCTACTCTTTGCACTTTCTGGCAAACTGCCTTTCGTTGTGCAATGTACTTAAAGTTGAATCTAATCCAATCTAATCTAATAATCACAGACTAATCAATAAATTAAATGTATTTTTCATGAGAAAATGTGAAAAGAATGCCGCTTAAAACCTCTTAAATATAAAGATTTCCTGTTTCTGTGTGTTTTGAATCATACTAAAGTGAATATCTTTGGGTTTTGAACTGACAAAAAATGACTTCTGAAGACATTACCTTGGACTTTGAGAAACTGGGAGGTTAGATTTCACTATTTTTGGACATTTTATCCACAAAACCTAGAAAATATATGTATCTTTAGCCATGAAATCAATGCAAGCTGCCCAGGTGAGTTATAACAAGGCAGTTTGAGATATATATGAAATGTTCTTACTTCTCAAATGGGATGATTTGCAGATTTACTGAATATATTTAGATTCTGAACTTGGTTGAATATGTCCCGCTCAGTTTATAGGAGACTTTATGTTTAATGATCACAATTTTCTACCAATTTAAGAACCAATTAATCAATAAAGAAGATAATTGTTAGCTGAGGAGCTGCTGCAACACGTTGACTTATAATTAGTTGCTTGAGAGATAGTCATTTCCAATCTTTCCATCTTTAAAATCGATTATTTGGTCTTTTTTTATATAAAAATACTTCAGCTATTTAGATTTGTGTCTTTTCTCTGTTTAATATAATTTTAAATTACATTTCTTTGGGTTTTGAACTGACAAAAAGTGACTTCTGAAGACATTACCTAGGACTTAGAGAAACTGGGAGGTTAGATTTCACTATTTTTGGACATTTTATCCACAAAACCTAGAAAATATATGTATCTTTAGCCATGAAATCAATGCAAGCTGCCCAGGTGTGTTATAACAAGGCAGTTTGAGATATCCATTCAGAGTCCTACCTGCATGCGGTCCATGGAGTCCGACAGGCTGCAGGCCTGGTGGATGAGCTGCGTGTGCTCCATGTATTCTGAGATTCTCTGCAGGAAACTCAGCGGCTCGTTAAACACCACCGGCATCGCGATTTTAGAAAGCTCCTGCGAGAGCACAGGGGAACAAACACAGAGAAGAACGGACACATATATCTCAATATCAGATTTAAAGTGTGACAATGTTGGACAAAATACAAAACAAATATTCTCTGCCTTTCAGCTGTAAGACAAGTGTTTCAGATAAACGTAAGTGTCATGTTTGAGTAGGGGTGGTTACCGAGCCCCGGTATTAAACGGGCCCCGGGGCTGAATTATTAAAGACAGTGGTACCGTTAAGCTCTGACGTTATCGGTCTTTTTATCGGTACTGGAGACATTTCAAATATATGTCATATGTATTATTGCTACACAAACATTATATTGCAGTTTTAGTGTCGCCAACTCCGTTTCTAATACGCAAAATGTAGGGGCAGTTTACACGCACACACGCACGCACGCACGCACGTCTTCAAAAGAACCGATAAGAGTACCGTTAAAGGACCGGATCGATAAGCGGTATCGATATAAGTAGTAGTACCGTTAAAACCTTAACGATACCCATCCCTATGTTTATGTAAGCTATTTTCTTTCAGATGACAAAGAAAATGCAATCTAATAATAGCCAGCATCGCAGAGAGAAGAACTGACTCATCTTGTCTCAGCTCGATGAAAGCTTAGGCACTTATTTAATTATAAAACAACTGGACCCAGAATCAGACCTCAGCGTGTTGGTGGGAGATATGAAGATTGTCATTCAGATGAAATTAGACGCAGGTATCATCACTCACCATGCCGATGCATTTCTTCAGTATGCTCCACACACTGAAGTTGTTTCTGGAGATCATCTCAGCAGGCAGGGTTTTCCTGGAGAGAGATTAAAAAATAATGTGAAATAAGATCAAACGTTTCATTATTACTCCATTAGAAAGTGGCAGAGTATCATCACAGAGCACAGAGCCGCATCAAAGTCCAGATGTTTCTAAAGCTGAATCAAAGTCCTGACTAGCTTCACAAATGCTCTGCGGAGGCAGTGCACAGAGATGTGTTCGCTCTGCTCCCACGTGTTAGTACAGGCACAATAACCCCCTGAAGCCCCTCACCCTAAAGCATGATGCTATAAAACTATCCAAATGATGTTCAAAGCTGCAAATCAACGATTACCTCATAATGTCCAGGGACTTTTCACACGGAGAGAAAACATACACGTGTTGAGAGGAAACTGCATTTCTTTTAAAAACCACCCATACGAACAAATTCCAAACTTCATTGCATCTCATCAAAAGGTGTTGATGAGTAACTGAACCGATGAGCTGACATACTGTGCAACTTTATCTAAACTAAAACTATTATTTAAAAACCAAATCCTGAATGGTTATGAGCAGGGAATCCTTTGCCCTGCATGTCCTCCTCCTTCGCCCTCTGACGCAGATGCCCTAACCCTTGAGCAGCCGCTATCTCCCATAAGGAGGGGCTGCCCTAGCATTTTGTTGATGTTACCAGTTTGTGACCGGGCAGCTCTCGGTCAGAGATAGTTATTGTTGTGGGACACCTGGAACACATCCTTCTCGGGGTGTAGATGACCCCGAGCCATAAGAGACAACAAATGTGATTCAGTGTCCTCAGCTGTTTAGTCTCTATTGAAGAATGTTGATTATTACACTCTGAACTAGTGATGGCAGTTTGACACTGAAGCTTTGAACGGAGCTTCAACCCTGGACTTCTTATTCCATAGAAGCAGTGCTTCGAAGCTTGCTTCAAATCACGTGACATATGACGTCCGAACCAGCAACTGCTTCAAATCACGTGACATGTGACGTCCGAACCAGCAACTGCTTCAAATCACGTGACATATGACGTCCGAACCAGCAACTGCTTCAAATCACGTGACATGTGACGTCCGAACCAGCAACTGCTTCATTTCCTGAATGAATCACTTGACTGGTTCGCGGTCCAATCAGGCGATTCAATGCACTGCCTCGTCTCTATTCTGACAGGTGACAGGTTGAAACAGTTTAGAATTTGAGCGCTTCAACACTTTATAACCGCTCTAAACAATGCGCAATGTGTGGGTTGTTTGCGTTGTTGCTGTTGAGTTGTTGTTGGTATTGCATTTTAATTGGATCATTAGAGAGCAAGCCAGGAAGAAAGATAGGTCGTTCTGGCTCGGGAAACACTTCGAAATGTGGAGAACTTGTGAACAAAAAGACAGTTAACACTAATATAAAAAACATGTAAATAACTTAAGGTATAGATAGCCCAGTGGATAGAGCCGGCGGCCCGAAGCGGCGATGTCCTCCGCGCAGCTGGTTCAAAGCCCGGAACAGATGAACTTTTAATCATTCCTTTTCAACTTTAATACTTTAATAACTGATAAAAGGCCCTCTCCGCCCAAAAAAAAAAATGTCCAGCACTCTCTAGTCTCTTCTCAATAACCCAATACACACAATTATCAATCTTTAATTGCAAATAGAACATGATATTCAGTCTTGTGTGTGTGCATCGAATATTTTTCAAGGCAAAGATACGTTAAACCCACTGCAGCCTTGCACTTCGCCAGGAGAGGTCGCTGTAACTGAAGCTTCGAGAAATGAACCTATTTCCGACTCAATTGTCCAAGTGGTTCGATGCTTCATTCAAAGCTTCATTTTTCCATCACTACTCTGAACTAGTTCAAACCTGGAGCTACAGGGGGGTTCTTGAGGATTGATTGTGGCATCTCTACCGTGTGGTCAGACCTCTGGCCCGTGACATGTCTTGTGTAAACCCTCAATGTTTGACGTCAAAGCTCCAGCTCTCCTCGTGTCTCTCTGAGTCTCCATTGCTTCAGAAGTTTCCCCCACAGTTATGAGCAGGAGCGGTGAACTCATGCTTGCTATTTCTTGTCATTGTAAAAGTTATTTATTTTTGGTTGTTTTGTACCAAAGAAAGTATTTGTTACTTTAAACCCATAAGGACCCACAGGTGTCACATGACCTTTCAATGTTCTGGAAAGTTCCTTCTACAGCTTTAGTCTTTATTTTATCTCATGAAGTCCCAACACACTGAACAGTCAGCTGGGTCCTGGTCCAGGTCATGTGACTTTGTGTTCCCATGACAACATGTCCAAGATGTCCATGTGCGATGCTAACACATGTGACCGAACGAGCAACATTTCAAAAGCTTTTTTTTGTTGCTAAAGGTCAAATTCAAGCTATTTAATAATTAAAATGCTTACATAACATGTCCTTTATCACATTGAACCTGTTGTGGAAACATTTATTGATCAAATTGATATGAAACAAATGAGACAAACATCGCTGTGACACTGATCGGGACTTTCACAGTAAACCCAAAGTGACATATATGCACAATTAGAAATATGATTACGATCTGTTAATTTAGCTGATTCAATTATATTTAGTTAATATATTCTTTATTCTTCAATTCAAAAATCATTAATGAAGTTATAAATAAGAGTTATTTTACCATGGTTTTCTCAAAATGAGTTTTTTCTCCTATTCGGAGTGAGACATTTCCACTTCAGTAGCAGTTACATACACCAAACCTTCCAGTTATATTCCTATCAATATTCTGAAGGTTTTTACTGAAGGGTTTGTTCATATATCGTTCATAGCCTGAATTATATAACATTTTATACCTAAAAACATGGCGAAAATAGATATTTTAGGGCTGTTGACAGTATTTTCTGATTTATGGAGTGATACAAAGAGATATCCAAAATCCCTTCTGTAAAAACTGTAGATTCTATTATGACTACAAAATGAAACAAGAATTTTAAACCTGGCTTTATCAAATGTTCAGATTTGTGTTCCTGAAATGTATTAAAATATGCGCATATTTAATGAGATTATGGCTCATTTGCATATTTAAACATGCTATTTCAGAAAACTTGTAATACAAAAAACAATTGTCTTAGGCCCCGCTCACACGGGACCGTTTGCGTTTCTGCACAGTATGCGTATTCAAAAAAGTCTTCCGTTCACATGCATTTGTTTCATTTAACGTGTCTGTTTAAACGAGGCTGCTGGAAACGCTGTAGTACATATGCTGGGACTGTAAGTGGCGCTGTAACTTCCGCCAAAATACACCAAAAGCCGCGAAGAAGAGCAGCCTGGAGCAGCCCCGCAGCAATGTTGCCATGGCTACCCTTCTGTTTAAGCCCTGAAACTGAAACTGAAAGAAACCGAATCTGTTGTTGCTGATGGTTGTGGTAGAGGAGCTGTATATTTTTGCACTAATATCTGTAGCATGGTCAGTAGCAGTAGCACTAGCAGTAGCTACTGACAGGAGGAAGTCAGTGTGTGTGGCGATTGCTGGTATTCAGCGGGATATAGTCATTTCCTCAGCATATGGATAAATGCAACGGGGAAGTTAACTGAAAGAAACCAAGAAGCACGTCTCTGTGGATATTGCATCGAGAGGACGGCTCAGAAAGAGAGATATTCTCTACAAACACCGGGTGAGATGCACCTTTGTCAATATAATGGATCAATGCATGAAATCTGACTCTGTTTATTTTGTTTAAGGAGTATATTGGGCGTTAACAATTCTGGTTTGCCTTTTATAATATTATTTCATTCAAGAATCCCTTGTGCGTTTAATTAACACAGCTATTTTTGATAGTTGCTACAGCAGTGAGCAGGAGAGGCGGGGCTATCCTATTTTTCGAGGAAATATTCGTATAGAGGTGATTACACGGACTCGGTTGACCCCCCAGAGCGTTTCGTTTGCAAATCTATCCACCTTGGGACCCGTTATTGTTTGTGGGGTCAGTTTCTATCGGCCTCGTGTAAATAATAGGGCTATACGCACGCGAAACTATGCAGATACAAGCAGTTTTCTCCTCGTGTAAACGGCGCCTTAATGTAAGTAATTAACTGGAAACATTTCTAGCTGATATCTTTAAGTTACAAAAATGACCCTATTCACCTGTAGTGTCTCGCCTTAAAGCCCAATGGGACATATACGTCACTTTTCAGATATTTGACCCTAGGGGGGGTTACTTGTCAGAAATGTGTTGTACGTGGTCTATTTAGTCTAAATTAAGTTCCTCTTAATTTCCCAAAAAGTAGAAATGGGTCCGGCTTCTTATGGGTTAAGACAATGAAGCCAATATCACGGATGACGATGACCTAATCTTTTATTTTCAAGAAAAATGTACGCTAGAGGGAGGACCAGCAAAGCTTCTTCTTCTTGCTCCTTTTGAACATGACGGAACATTTATTTAAAACCGCTTTACAGAGATAGTGAAAAGAAAAGAAACAACAAATAAATATAGTTAAAGTCAAATTAAAATCAAGCGATACAACAACCACACGTTAGAAGCCAGACTGAAGAGGTGAGTTTGTGCACGTTTCCTCACCTGCGCTCCCAAACTCCATTCTCCTGTTCGCCGTCCGTCACCTGCTTGTTTTCGAACACCAGGGCGTCTTTAAAACTGACCTCACAGGAATCATCGGACTCCAGCCCTGACGGAGAAAACAAGATACGTTTTACTGGAACAGGTTGACTTGTAATTAGTTCTTTGAGAGACACATTATTTGGTCATTTTTTATATATAAAAAGGCCTTGAAATGCTGTTTTCACCTTCAGATATTAAGATTTGTTGCTTTTCTCTGTTAAATATCATTTTTAATGACATTTCTTTGGGTTTTGAACTGACAAAAAGTGACTTCTGAAGACATTACCTTGGACTTTGAGAAACTGGGAGGTTAGATTTCACTATTTTTCGATATTTTATACACAAAACCTGGAAATATAAAAATGTTTTGTTTGTTTAAGTTTCACTGTCCTACTTAGGGTTACAACGAAAGCTAAAAAATGACAATAGGATGTCGGTATGTCTTTAATCTAAATATATATAAAGCCCTACATACATATATTTATAAAAGCACTGTGTGTAAAAGAAAGTGAAAAAGCATTATCATTAATTAAATATTACCTACATAGATAGAAAAGAAGGATGACTCAATGCAACAGACCCGTACACACTACGGGATAAAGTGGTGAGATAATTTACTCGTAAAATTACAACAGTGTCAGAAGCAGAGGTAGGAAGTAACTAAGTACATTTACTCAAGTACTGTACTTAATATAAGTACAATGTTGAGATACTTGTACTTTACTTGAGTATGTCCATGTTATGCTACTTTGTTCTTCTACTCCACTACAATTCAGAGGTACATGTTGTACTTTTCCTCCACTACATGTATTTAATCCCTTTAGTTACTTCACAGATGTGGATGAATGATGTGAAATATAATCAAGTGTTAAATCAGACTTTAGTTCCACCTGGAGTAAATCCACAAGCTACCCTGCAGTATACAAAGTCATTCAAACTAGCTGCACCTTTACCAGCTTTGAGAACACTTTCATGATCAATCATTATAAAACATATCATATATATTATTCTGAAATGGACCAATCTGCACAATGACTACTTTTACTGTCGCTACTTTAACTATATTTTGATGAGAATACTTTTCTACTTTTACTTGAGGAACATTTTGAATGCAGGACTTTTACTGAAACAGAGTATTCCTACACTCTGGTACTTCTACTTTTACTCAAGTACAAGATCTGAGTACTTGTACTTTTACTCAAGTACAAGATCTGAGTACTTTTTCCACCTCTGTTAAAGTAAGTATCTCAAAATTGTACTTAAGTACAGTACTTGAGTACATGTATTCAGTTACTTTAAACCACTGTAATTTAAAGTACCTAGTTACTCAGTTTCCACCAGTGATACAATATGAAGCGGGAGTGTGAATAAAAGAAAGGAAAGACACCACAGGCACAAGGATGTGATTATGTTCCTGAATGCAGACGCCTCTCACCTGTCTCAGCATCGTAAAACTCCTCCTCGCTGTTCATCCTGACAGTAAATCAGTCACCTGTTTCTGCAGCACCGAGCATCACATCCGGCCAGAAACACCTGCAACAGCAGCGACCCGTTACACACAAGCAGGGGCAGCAAAACACCAGCAAATGCATGTTAAAAAACTAACAAAAAGCAGCTGTTTGGCTCCCTGTCAGCAGCTTTGCTAACCAAAACAAAACCAGCTAGCTGCTAGCTCGGATTAGCTAACCAGCCGTTAGCATAGCTGCTTCTAAGCTAAATTAAACATTTAGCTGGAGGAAGTGCTGCAAACAAAGCTAACAATATACACATAGATACTGTAGAGAAGATTTGAACATCGTTTGATTTAATATACCTGTGAATAAAGGTCAAATTATTGCTCAATCGAAGAGTAAACTCAATCGAAGAGTAAACTGTGTCTAACAGAGCGGAAGTGGGCGGGAAGGACACCGTGATTGACAGATCCAGCAGCCAATCAGCGCGTCCTCTCCGCCCACTTCCGGCCTGTCTTGTTCTCCATTGTTTATGTCACTGAATCAAATGAAAAAAAGTTCTAAAAATAGATGTTTTTTAATCAGATTCAATAATATGACCTTAAATCAGATATACAAACAATAGTTAAATACAGGCTGAGGATTCCTGACAAAAGAGTGTATTATTAGTTGTTATTGTGTGTTCTTCTTATGTCTACACTATGTTTGTTTATTATAATAAAGAAGCTTTGGGATCAGTTTTCTGTCCTATAAACTAGCATCTGCTTCATTGCATGGTCTTGCACACTAAATGTGAATAATATCCCACTTTTATATTGTGTTGGCTCTAATTTAACCGTCTATAGAGTTTTATTCGTCAGATAATTTACATATTTTTACTTTTAGTTGTTTTATTTTTTCTATTTTGAGATGTGTATAATTGTTTATGTTCTACTCTTGCTACTAACTGCAGTATTTTTGACTTGTTTTGAACATTTTAATTATCCAGAATGTTTATAGAGAGGCGAAGTCCCTCCCTTTCCGATGGACCACCATGTGACCTTATTTCGGAAAAATTATGTATTGAAGTCTGGAGAGAGAAAGATTATCTTTCGATCCCGTTTGAATTGTGCCATGAATTACACATATGATGTTTGTCAATTTAAAAAATAATTTCCATGTCAAAAAAGTCACAGTTTGTCGTAAAACTGTTGAAATATAAGACTATGAAAAATACGCAACTAGAAAGACTACAAATCCCAGAATCCCAGTCCTGCATGCTGGCTCTTAGGAACCGACTAACTCCCCTTGTGTGTATGTACAGCTCTCAACATGCCCAGACTTGGAGTGATTTTCACCTCTTTTAATACTTTTCGCCTCATTCTGAAAGAAAGAAGTGAAATGTGCCAACGTGACGGCCGTCTTGGTGTGTGGTGCGAGACGGGAGATGTAGTTCATTGAGCGGATTCACACACAAAAAAGTGTTACTTCACAGTTTTACGACACATTTTAATTTTTTTGACTTGTAAAATTATCTTTTAAATTGACAAACATCATATGTGTGATTCGTGGCACAATTCAAACGGGATCGTTTCACCCCATTGACTTCAATACATACTTTTTCTGAAATAAGGTCCCATGGAGGTCCCCGGGAAAGGGAGGGACTTCGCCTCTCTATACTGTTGTTAATATTTGATATAATCTTTTTCATTTTATTTGTACTTTTAATTTGTTGTTATTAATTCTCTGTTCCACTTTTTAACTATTTTTTATTTTATGTCTGAACACACTGATGTAACAAATGTAGGCAGTGGCTCATTCAGTAGGGGCTTGGACTGTGAGCCGTAGGGTCGCCGGTTCAAGTCCCCCGACCAGACCTAAATATGGGGTGTTTCTCAATCGCGAGTACGCTTGCTTGGTAGCACATGTCTGCCGAGCATCTTGCTTCAGAAGCGAGTCAAGAATACTTCCTGACATTCGGAAAACAAAGAGAGGAACACGCTAGCAAGTGTGCAGGTGTGCCTTACATCTTCCGTCACAGATTTGGGGAAATTGGTCCGTGCGCAAAGCATTGTGGGGATTTTAAGACCGCGAAGTCTACTCATGTGCACACACTCGATATTTCTCCAAACGGAGTACGCCGGGCTCGGTAGATTTCCAAGTATACTGGAGATTGGAACAGTACTTCGGCGGCACTCGATGACGTAGTATGCTTGAAATAGTGGCTCTGAAGCAGCTTTACTCGCGATTTACTAGACTCCTGGTACTAGGATGGGTTAAATGCAGAGAACACATGTCACTGTGTGCTGGGTGCTCTGCATGTGTGACCATTACAGAGGGTTTTGTATTTAGCTGTAGTTCCATTATGAATCCACAAGGTGGCAGCTTTGGACCTTTTAACAATTACCCCTTACTTACACGAGTCAATATTTAGGGATTAAGTTGTAACATTATAAAGATGCTTGGCAAATATAGAAAACATTATACTATAGGATTCCATTTTAAGTTACCATAGATGTCAACAATCAACCTGTTGGTTTCTGTTCAAATTGGTCCAGTTCTAGAAAACGAAATGAAAATAATTTGTTGTTTTCTTCTTATTATCTTATAAAATAAACAGTTTGGAAAAAGAAGAATAGTGCGGGAAATGTGGTTTAATGTGAAAACAATAAAGAAGTTAGACAGCGTCATCCAGAGTGAATGACAGAGTTTTATTTTGGAATTGGGGACCGGAAGTCATTAAAAAGCCAGGTTACTCCCACACTGCCGGTGACTCTCTGCGCATTTTGGGAAAGTTTTAGTCTTCGGGATGGAGAGCAACCAGTCGGATGTCTCTCAGTCACGCTTAAGCTTCTGATTCAACACCTTTTATAGAGCTGTGGAACCATAATGATCATTTTTTAACTAAAGTAACTGAATAACTTAAAAGAAGAAGTAGGAACAAGTCGTGATGTCTGCGCTCCGGAGTCAGAAACAACCCAAGGCGCAGCAGCCGGTTTACGCGCAGAGGAAGAAGAAAGATTATTCCAGAGAAGCTCACAGTGGCTCTCAGGAGGGGAAAGAGGGGAAAGCACCGGGGAAAGGACCAGGGAAAGGACCAGGGAAAGAGGGGAAAGAGTCCTCCGGTTGCCCCGCAGAGAGGAAGCTGTCCGACGCCTCCAACACCTCGGAGGATCTGAGCAAAGACTCCGGCTGTGCGTCCGGGAAACTCTCCTCCTCCTCGGACAGCAGCTCTGAGATCTCGGATTCTTCCCCCTCGGAGGGAAACAGTAAAGAGTCTCCGAGCAGAGATTTAAGCTGGATCGACAGAGGAGCTTATCTGTGGAGGAGTGATGGGAACCCGTGCGTAAAGGGAGACTCCCAGCCGCTCAGCATGCTCCAGTCTCCGGGGGGTTTTATGGATCTCATGATGGGGGAGACCACCGAGGATCTGGTGCGCGAGGTGGAGGATTTGAGATCAGAGAACGAGTATTTGAAGGTGAGTTTGATTTAAGGTGTTTATTCTGTTTGCGTAAATATAAGTGGGAGAAGTATTTAGAGTTTTGACTTAAATTAACGAGTACAATGATTCTGTTAAAAAGATGAAGTATGTATATTTGTCTCTGACACCATCAGCAGGGTTAAAGGACATGAGCAACCAAGGTTACCAAATAAAATACATAGAATCAAATGCAAAATCAGTCAGAAAGGGATGCAAAATGACCCTAACCCAAAACAAGTCACACAACTGATGGACACAAAACAAAACTCACAAAGACTAGAAAGAGGTGAGAAATCTGTTCAATATTTAATATTTAATATTAATATTCCTTCTGTCATATATTTATGTATATATATATTTGTATATATAATACCATTCAACATATATATTTTGTACTTTCTTGATTATTTCTTTGAAGTGTTATTGTATTGTACATTGCCTTGTCTTCTTATGCTGCTGTAACACAAAAATGTCCCAAATTGGGATCAATAAAGTACCATCTTATCTTATCTTATCTTAAAATGAGCCTTAAAGGTAGGGTAGGTCATTTTGGAGAAACCGGCTCGAGATCGCTAGAATTTGAAAATACACAGCCGGAGAAAATCTGCCACTTCCTTACAGAGCCCCTCCTCCAACACACACGAACGCGCACATGACCAATGAGGGCACGAGATAAGTTTGTGCACAGATGGAAGGCTGACAGGCAGGTAGGCCATCCAGTTACTTTAGCCGGGCCGGCTCAGATGATTGGTCGTGCTTTTTACAGTACTACAGCTTCCACAGATGACATTTTTTATGGATTTATTGTCAAAGCACTTCAGATATTCATTGCTATCGGGATGTTAAGAGCATTCCATGGAATATAACAAAAAGTGTATCTCGAGCCGGTTTCTCAAACTTACCTACCCCACCTTTAAGGTAAGAAGAAAATTAAACTATAAACTCCCACCAAAATTAGATCTAATTTCCAAAAGGGACGCGAAATGAGACACAAAAACCCGCCAATTGGGAGGCTAAATTAGATACAGAACAGGACATACAATGGGCTGCAAAAAAGAAAACAAATGGCCAAACAAATGAGACGAGAATTCAGAAGAAAATGAGGCAAACTACCACATAGCAAAACAATAAGCAAGCAACCCAGTCTCACGGTATTTCATGTATTAGTCACGAAATTAATTTAATCTATTGATTCGTGTTCACCAACACGATTTTCACATTTTTTTCGTGTCACACAGAAAGATTTTAAATGCAATGTATTTCTATTGGTAGTATGTTTCGTGCCTGCAACACGTCTTTTTGTCCGGTCGGGTCTTGGAAGACCAGAAGCTGTGTGGTTCATAAAAACATGTTCTTACTCAATATCTTACCCTAAGCCTAACCCTATCCCTTTTATTTTAAATTGTATAATGTCTGAGTTTTGTTGCCGTCAGTGAGGAAAAGAAATGGCTCAGAGCCTCAGAATACTGACATCTGTATTTTATGTCATCTTTTTTAGATTCTAATTTGTTATTATTTGATGCAGGCACGAAACATACTACCAATATAAATACATTGCTTCTAAAATCGTTCTGTGTCAGAATACTTAAATCTGTATTTTTTTGTATCTGTTTTTCCTTCTAATTTGTTATTATTTACATTGCTTTTAAAATCGTTCTGTGTGACACGAAAAAAATGGCGAAATCGTGTTGGTGGACACGAATCAATAGATTAATTTCGTGACTATAACACGAAATGCCGCGAGACTGTGTTGAAGCAAGGTAAGCAACATTTGACTCAAAACAAGACACCAGACAATTAGAAATTAGCATAAATGGACGCAAAATGAGACAATCACCCAAATGGGATGCCAAATGAGATACAAAAGAAAAGAGGACACAAAATGGGCTGCAAAACCAGATGAGAATTGAGAAGACAATTAGACAAACTACCACCAAGGGAAGGTAAGCAACATTTGACACAA
Organism: Trematomus bernacchii; assembly: GCF_902827165.1. Taxonomy (NCBI): domain Eukaryota; kingdom Metazoa; phylum Chordata; class Actinopteri; order Perciformes; family Nototheniidae; genus Trematomus; species Trematomus bernacchii. The sequence goes on from NW_022987613.1 coordinate 128,766, forward strand.
AAGGAGATACCAAACAAATTCAAAACAGACTCAAAGAAAGTAGATCAAATTTCGAAAGAGGGATGCAAAATGAGACGCAAAAAATAACCACAAAGAAGCAAAACTTCCTTTATTTTGAGTCCAATTGGTCGCATTATTTATCTAATATATCATATTCCAATTACTTGTATATAGACTCTCCTTGCTCTATTGTATCTGTTTTATTGCGTTGCACTGTTGGAGGAGGAGCCTGTGACCTCAGATTGTCATTGCTATATCTGTAGCTATGATCACATGACAATAAAAGCCTTGAATCTTGAATCTTCCTCTTTCTCCCTCAGGTCTTGTGTGCAGTAATGAAAGTTGTTGTTGTGTTGCAGGATGAGGTGGAGGAGCTGCGCTGTGAGATGCTGGAGATGCGCGACCTGTTCCAGGAGGAGGAGGTTTACCAGCTGCAGAGCCTGAAGCTGCAGCTGGACCAAACTAGCAAGACCTGCCGCGTCCTGCAGTACCGGCTCCGCAAGGCCGAGCGCCGCAGCCTCCGAGTGGCCCAGAGCGGGGGGGCGGACGGGGAGCTGGTGCGCAGCCTGGAGCACGACAACAAGGTCAGAGGTCATTAGTTTATCCTCTGCAAAGGACTTAATACAAACAAACAGAGATGGTAGAAGTACACACATCCTTTACTGAAGTAGAAGTACAGATACTCGTGTTTAAAAATACTCTGGTGAAAGTAGAAGTACTGACTAAACTTCTTTACTCAAGTCAAAGTAAAGAGGGCTTTGAAATGTACTTCAGTAAAAAGTACCCATAACTAGCAGCTGTTTTAAAGAGTACCTGACCTCCCTTTATATTAATAGAACAATCATGTCATTGTTAGCTAATGAATGTTTCCATGCTGAACAACGGCAACATGACAACGTTTTCATTGGTCCCTCTTCTTTAGAGAAGACCAGGAAATGATGGATACACGGATCGTGTTCAAATCAATAGGCACGCAATGACTCTAAATAATAATGATCACGCCACCAAACACACATTCAAACTAAAGGAACCAGCCTGTTTGGGAAATGTAAGAAGTAGAAAGTACAGGTATTTGGGTTCAACATGTAAGAAGTAGAAAGTACAGGTATTTGGGTTCAACATGTAAGAAGTAGAAAGTACAGGTATTTGTGTTCAACATGTAAGAAGTAGAAAGTACAGGTATTTGTGTTCAACATGTAAGAAGTAGAAAGTACAGGTATTTGTGTTCAACATGTAAGAAGTAGAAAGTACAGGTATTTGTGTTCAAAGAAAAGTTGACACAAAATATCTAGAAAAAAGGCGCAAAAATGTGACTCAGATGAGAATAAAAAACAAGTTGCAAACTGACTTGAAAAGGGACGCAAACTAGTTGAAAAATGGTCTAGAAATAAGTAGAAAATATTATGCAACACCTCTAGAAAAAAAACGCAAAACGGGGACTCAAATGAGACAAAAGCAAAATGAGACGCAAAACTCAAAAACCTAAACTCCAACACAAGATGCAAAACCACCAGAAAGGGAGGCAAATGAGAAGCTTCTAGATCTAGAAGAATGGGCAAAACTAAGCTCACATGAGACTGAAGAACAAAATGCAAAAGGACTGAAAAAGAGACGCAAATCAAGTAACAAATCGTTTAGAAGAAGGTAGCAAAACGAGTACAAACGGATGCGAAATGAAGCGATCGAGCAAGAGGCGGAAAATTAGAGGCCAAATGGCCACGAAGGGTTAATGTCTGGCTTTGGACTGAATGACTGCGATTCCCGTCGGACTGTATTTATTCGACAGCAGCCTGACTCACTGAGCTGTAAAACACTTCCCGCTGGCCACAGAAGCGCCATTAGTTCAAAGTGTCTTCATCACGCAAGCTGCTTTTATTTTAGTCGTACTCTGGTGTAATTATGTGGTGAGCTTTCTCCCTCAGCAGGAAACTAAAATGGAAAGAGAAATCTGAATCACGGCAGCTCTGAGGTGGCAGCCGGACTCAGGGTGTGTGTGTGTGTGTGTGTGTGTGTGTGTGTGTGTGTGTGTGTGTGTGTGTGTGTGTGTGTGTGTGTGTGTGTGTGTGTGTGTGTGTGTGTGTGTGTGTGTGTGTGTGTGTGTGTGTGTGTGTGTGTGTGTGTGTGGTGTGTGTGTGTGTGTGTGTGTGTGTGTGTGTGTGTGTGTGTGTGTGTGTGTGTGTGTGTGGTGTAGGATTCCCAACAGCCTCACCCTCTCACACACTCATATGGTGAATTCCTGTCACAGGCTTGTCCTTGTAAAGCCTTGTGCTGATGTTTTTGCCTGATTGGAGCCAGAGATCAGGAGTGTGTGTGTGTGTGTGTGTGTGTGTGTGTGTGTGTTTGAAGTGAGTGTTAACATCTCTATAGGAAATTAGATCAAACAACTACTTAAGAGGCATCAAAGAACTTCAGTGAGGAGATATACAACCAGTGATAAAAGGCCACGAACAAACACAGTTCAGCTGCAAAGCGATGCAAATAGAGACGGAGAAAGCAAGATACAAAAAAGGGGCAAAACGACTAAAAAATGAGGCCAGAAAGAAGGTATGAAGAGGTACAAAATGAGAAGCAAAACTAGTCACAAAGGAAAACAAAAGAGATGGTTTAGAACGAGGCGGCAAACCAGACGTAAGAAACAGAAAACATCGTAAAGGATATACAAAACGAGAGGCCAAACCAGGAGCAAAAGGCCACAAAAGAAACAAAGAACAGGTCTGACGGGGTGCAATCTGAGAAGCAAAACGAGACAAAGAGACACCATGCAAAACGACTAAAAAGGGATGCATAATAGCTAGAAATGGCAACGTGAGACAAAAAGAGACTCAAAAGGAGCTGCAAAACGACACTAGACATAAAACAAGAGACCAAACATTACAAAGAAACATTAAGCATTACAAAAAGGCTAAATAAGACTCAAAATGAAACTCCAATAAGATACAAAACATCAGTCAGACATCAAAGACTAGAGATTCAAAACTTCCTCAAAAAGACTAAAAAATAAGTTATTCTGTTTCGAGGGCTGTTAGAAAAATCTCCCTCGTCCCCGGCTTGAGCTTCAACCTCAGGATCCATGTATTTGTGATCCTCTCCAGAATGGAAGTAGTCATCACATACAGAGCATCAACTAGTTCCTGAACAGTGTCCTTCACATGCTGATATCCAAGAGAGGGAGTTACACAGTCACAAGATGGAGGAATAGAAAGCAGTATTCAATGTTTACTTCAGATTAGCTCCACGTCAGAAATGATCATGCTTGTCATATGTCTATCTCCATAGAGGCTAAATCATCATGTTAATCACATAGCTATCATGTGCCTCAAACAGTCCTGATGCTCTTCTAGGTAATCATACATCCTGTCATGAACACAGCTACAGTTGGGATACCTTTGTTATCATGTTACTCTCACATTGGAAGAGGCCGTTCAGTATGTTCCCAACAAGGTGCTCGTAGTCTCATAATCTCCACTGTCTGCTGGTTTTGTTGTCAGGTTGCAAAGAGCGTGTCTCTGCGGCTGTACAGCGAGCTGGAGGCGCTGCAGAAGAAGGAGGCGGCGCTGCAGTGGGAGAACGAGGCGCTGAGGGAGAAAACTCAAGAGCTGGAGGTCGCTAAACAAGTGCTGCAAGCCGAGGTGGACAAAACCAGAGAGGTAAATACACTTTGGTTTATTCCCATTTCACCCCTTTCCCATTTCGCCCCCTGTCCCATGCAGCCCCAACAACAGCCTCTGATTCGTCAACAGACTTCCTGCAATGCTTCATGGGATGCATCATTAGATCTATAAACTCTAACCGTAACCCTAACCCGAAGACCCACGACCAAGCAAAACAAGTATCATTTCTTATCTGGCCTAATGTAAAAAAGGGGCGAAATGGAAAGGGGCGAAATGGGAAGACACCATACACTTTAATGTGCTTCATTGTAATGAAGAATGATGAGGGTTTTTGTACGGGGTGATAAGTCAATCTGTTTATTGATTCAGAAATTCAAAACGTGACCCAAGCTAGACACAAAACAAGATGTAAAATGAGTTGAAAGTAAGTACTACAAAAACTCGAAATCTTACAAAGTACATTTGTCTAATATCTAGTCAGAATATGTCTCTACACTTGCTATAACGGAACGTCCACACGGCTCCGTCGCGTTGAAGCTTGCCGGTGGGCGTGTCTGCCGTGCGACCAACAACCAATCACATTAATCTCCCGCCCCGGACACACAAGCACACGGTTTGATTGGCTAGAGCTTGTCCTGGCATATGATTTGATTGGCTGACGCTTCCGTCGACGCTTGAAAAATTGAACTTTTCTCAACTTTCGAAGCGAGCAACGGAGGAGGCAAAGTGACGCGACGGAACCACAATGCAGTTCGGCAAAGCTTGACGTCACCCCATTCAAAGTGAATGGGAAGCGTCTCCGTTGAAGCACGTGACGGAGCCGTGTGGACGTACCGTAAGACATCATAACTTCAGAAGTAACACTGCAGTGAGATATCAGGTCTTGTTTTTAGACAATGCATCATCTTGTTAAGTCAAAAAAATCTTATTTTGAGTCGTATCTCACATGAAACACATATTTACTAACGTATTTATTAGAAAATCATCAACTAACATCAGAACACAGAAACACCTTTGAGCATTAGCGGCTTATTTTATAACACAACAATTCCTGATTCTGGTGAAATATAGTTCAGAATGAGTTCTCCAGCTGATTACAAGATGTGATTTATCTAAATATCCCTTCTTATTTCAAGAAATCTTACCAAGCAAACTTTCACTTGTTCTATTGGCAGATTTTTTTACTTATTTCAAGTGAAAACACCTTGTTTTTATTATTGTTTAACTTGTTTTTGGAGCAGCATTTTTTTCCAGTGAGGTGAAATACACTTTATTACATACAGAAAGGAAAGCAAAAAGAGACGCAAAACAAGATATATATGTATATATAATGTCCTACATGTATATTTTCAAAAAGAAATTATTGTGATTTCTAGTCTTTTAATTTGTATTGTACAATTCCATGTCTTTGTATGCTGCTGCAATGCAAACATTTCCCAAATTGGGATCAATAAAGTACTTTTACTTATCTTCTTATCTTATCTTATCTTGAATAACACAAGAATAAGATGCCAAGGGACAGAAACCAAATCACAAAACGAGACCCCACAAACTCAAACTGAAATGAGACACACCCAAAGATGCTTCACAAAGAGCTGCTGACCCACAGCTGCAGCCAGCTGTCGCCTCAGAGACACATGACCCGGGTCAAATATTAGGGGGTTGGGGGGGGCAGCTGACATCCTCAGAGAAACAGAGAATCTTAAATAGACTTTCTGCTCTTATTAAGCTAAAGGCTAAATCTGGATCATTGCGTATTGTGTAGGGGTGGAGGAAGTACTCAGATATTTCTATAAGTAAAAGGGTTCATGTGACCGTGCTGTAGTTCCTTTATAGCCCAACATTAGCCGCCTTTAGCTTAGCGGTGGTGACGTGAAGTCATGTGACCGTGCTGTAGTTCCTTTATAGCCCAACATTAGCCGCCTTTAGCTTAGCGGTGGTAACGTGAAGTCATGTGACCGTGCTGTAGTTCCTTTATAGCCCAACATTAGCCGCCTTTAGCTTAGCGGTGGTGACGTGAAGTCATGTGACCGTGCTGTAGTTCCTTTATAGCCCAACATTAGCCGCCTTTAGCTTAGCGGTGGTGAAGTGAAGTCATGTGATCGTGCTGTAGTTCCTTTATAGCCCAACATTAGCCGCCTTTAGCTTAGCGGTGGTGACGTGAAGTCATGTGACCGTGCTGTAGTTCCTTTATGGCCCAACATTAGCCGCCTTTAGCTTAGCGGTGGTGAAGTGAAGTCATGTGATCGTGCTGTAGTTCCTTTATAGCCCAACATTAGCCGCCTTTAGCTTAGCGGTGGTGACGTGAAGTCATGTGACCGTGCTGTAGTTCCTTTACAGCCCAACATTAGCCACCTTTAGCTTAGCGGTGGCTACGTGAAGTCATGTGACCGTGCTCTAGTTCCTTTATAGCCCAACATTAGCCACCTTTAGCTTAGCGGTAGTGAAGTGATGTCATGTGACCGTGCTGTAGTTCCTTTATAGCCCAACATTAGCCACCTTTAGCTTAGCGGTGGTTACGTGAAGTCATGTGACCGTACTGTAGTTCCTTTACAGCCCAACATTAGCCTCCTTTAGCTTAGCGGAGGTGACGTGAAGTCATGTGACCATGCTGTAGTTCCTTTACAGCCCAACATTAGCCTCCTTTAGCTTAGCGGTGGTGACGTGAAGTCATGTGACCATGCTGTAGTTCCTTTATAGCCCAACATTAGCCTCCTTTAGCTTAGCGGTGGTGACGTGAAGTCATGTGACCGTGCTGTAGTTCCTTTACAGCCCAACATTAGCCTCCTTTAGCTTAGCGGTGGTGACGTGAAGTCATGTGACCATGCTGTAGTTCCTTTATAGCCCAACATTAGCCTCCTTTAGCTTAGCGGTGGTGACGTGAAGTCATGTGACCGTGCTGTAGTTCCTTTATAGCCCAACATTAGCCTCCTTTAGCTTAGCGGTGGTGACGTGAAGTCATGTGACCCCTGCTGTAGTTTTGTTTATAGCCTAACGTCAGCTTTTTACTTCAGAATTAATAAAGTGGTGTTAATATGTGAAGATAATTTATAACACAAATATAAATGAACTTAGTGACATTACATCACTGGCATTCAAAGTGTTTTTTATGCTCAGACACACTGACCCACGGCCGTCCTTTGCTTTGATGAAACTACCAAACCCCAGCAGTGAATGTCAGCCACTCTCGCGCCCCCTCCTCTCTGCACTCTGTGACTCGGTTTAATCCAGGATTCGCTGCCTGCCTTGGCGTGAGCTCAGACTTCGGCTCAGCTGCTCGTCCCTTTGATCCCAGTGAGGAAATCCACTTAGATTGACTAATCTAGAGCTAGAAAACACACGTCTGATGGATGTGGAGAGGGAGGGACGCTTCAGAAACTGAAACATGTCCGTCTGTGACTGTCTGTGACCTGCAGATTCATGAATAATCAGAAACCTATCAAATAAGACTCAAACCGCACTTTTATTTTGATAATCCACACAATTTATGGACATTTTAGTTCGAGAAAGGCCGATATGGAGTTCTTTCTCTTACTTTTATCACATCTAAGGTCACAAGATAGTAACTATACAGCCTGCAGGCTCACTGACCTTTCATTTAGAAAACACTGTTGGCACTTTTTGTGTTTGTCACTTTAAAAAGAGACGAAAATTGGCCACAAAAAGGCACAAGATACAAAAATATTTAAAAGAGACGTAAGAATTACCTTAAAGAGACGGCAAAAGAACTACAAAAAGACACAAGCCAACTAAAGAGAGGAATAATGACTACAAAGAGATATAAAATGACGGAAGACAACTACCAAGAGACGCAAAATGAGCATAGAGAGACATCAAACATCCACAAAAAAGTAAAAAACCTCTTAAGAAAGTCAGAAAATCAACCACTAGGAGACCCAGATTGACCACAGTGAAGCCCACTGACCTTGAATTGAAAACCCATGACTAGAATTTGACCGTGCACTCTTTACGTTTCCCACCTCTCGTCTGGAGGAGATATTATTAACGCTGTGACATCCTGTCTGGACACAAAGCTGCAGATAGAAACTCACATTCCTCTCATGCTCAGACCAGAAGGGCTCGGATGTTAGGAAACGTTAGGACTGTTTTGGGTATTTTAAGCATCTCTGAAAGCACCAGGGCATGATGATCAGCTCAAAATATATTAATTTAAAGGAATCGTTTGATAATTTGGGAAATACACTTTTGCGTGTAGTGAGAAAGCCAGCTGTCCGTTAGCTTAGCTTAGCATAAGGACTGGGAAACAGCTAGTCTTTGCACCTCTGAAGCTCAACAATAAAACACATTCTTAATTTGTTTTAGGTGTACTTAAAGGTCCCATGTCATGCTTTTCTGGTTATTACCCGTCCCCTTGTGTTATGTAGCTTTTTCTGCATGTAAACGGTCTGCAGAGTCTCAAACCCTCAAAGTACACCCTGTAGCGAGTACAACTCTAACACAGAAAATACCGGTCTATGCTGCCTCAGAACGCCTCGTTGGAGATTTCTCTTTTTCCATTGTTTTCTTCCTGGGTACAGTGACGTGCCCATACCCAAATGGACCAATCCGTGGAGCCGTTACATTACGTCCGCAGAGCCGTTAAGACTTCCTCACACACACACACACTCAATCTTTTCTCAGCTGCATCTCCGCCGATTTCTCCTCCCTGAGACGGCGGGACGCGGCGAGGCTGTGAGTCGGTGTGTGTGTTCGGGCTGGGTTTTGCTGTGTCTCGCTGTGTCTCGCTGTCTCGCAGACGGCCACTGGGCTCATAGGGAGGGGGGGGGAGCTCCAACAAGCCGTTTAGGACAGAGAGTGAATACACATACTATACAGAGATGCTGTATGAGAATCCAATGTGAGTTTGGAACATTTAACAATATAAATCTATTCTAGTATACCTCAACAATGGAATTATGATCAGTGGAAATGGCCATGACACGGGACCTTTAATATGCTTCTACTATATGTATATATATTAAAGGACATACTAGTGGAAACCCCCCAAAGAAGAGCCGAGTCTAGTAGAGCTGATCCATGAAGTCTTCTTGACTTAATTGTACTCCAGTATACTTTTTGGGCATAATGGATGACCTTGGGATCTGTGTTGTTAGTTTTTAGGATTCTTTATAAATAATTGAATATGTTTTGATCCCTCAGAGCACTCTGAAGAGGAAGAGCCTCCGATCTTCATCCAGCCGAGCAGAGAAGAGGCTCTCTCAGCAGATCGAGGTTTGATACGTTTCTTATTTCAATCTGATTGCAAATCTTGTGGCAAAGCAGTTTGAATCTATTTTGTTGTTGTTGTTGTTGTTGTTGTTGTTGGAACACTATTGTCCTTTTAAGATAAGATGATAAGATGTACTTTACTGATCACAAGTTGGGACATTTTTGATGTACAAGTAAGTATAAATATGGAAAATAAATTAAAGCTGCATGTTGCGTTGGGTTGTCACAATCTGAAACCAGAGCCCAGTCTGCTCTGATTGGTTAGCTGGCCGGCTCTGTTGGGATTGGTCAACCGCTTAGACAGATGTCCCGCCCCTTAGCCAATCACGTACAATGTGACAAATTTGTATCCTAGCCAATAGAAGCTGTAGAGAAACTCCATCTTGAGGAAACACAGGGATTTTAGCCTTTACAGACCATTTACATGCACTAACATCTATAGAACAGGAGAGGGAACACGCTAAGAAAGCATAATAGGGCCTCTTTGACGCATATTAAAGTAATTGCTAAACCCTTAATGTTGCAGTAAATGTATTTATCCTGATATCTTTTATTGTTAAACCCTTAAAGGTAGGGTAGGTAAGAATGGAGAAACCAGCTCGAGTGCGCTAGAATTTGAAAGTACGTAGCCGAAAAGAATCTGCCCCTTCCTTCAGACTTCCTTATAGAGCCCCTCCTCCAACACACACGAACGCGCACATGACCAATGAGGGCACGAGATAAGTTTGTGCACAGATGGAAGGCTGACAGGCAGGTAGGCCATCCAGTTATTTTAGCCGGGCCGGCTCAGATGATTGGTCGTGCTTTTTACAGTACCACGGCTTCCACAGATGATATTTTTTAATGGATTTATTGTCAAAGCATTTAAGATATTCATTGCTATCGGGATGTTAAGAGCATTCCATGGAATATAACAACAAGTGTTTCTGAAGTGAATTACCTACCCCACCTTTAAAGTTGCAGTAAATGTACTTATCCTCCTCGTCTGACTCATATATCCTTTATTGTTTCGCTGCAGGACGACAGCGCTGATCTCCGCTGCCAGCTACACTTTGCCAAAGAGGAATTATCTCTGATGTGCAAGAAGCTCTCCAAGCTGGTGTCGGAGAGCGAGATCCTTCGGGAGGAGCTCTGCAGATATCAATCACCAGAGGGCCGACAAACCTCCGCTCACAGCAGGGAGGCCGAGGTCAAAGTTCACCTGAGGCTGGTGGAGGAGGAGGCCACGCTGCTGAGCCGACGCATCGTGGAGCTGGAGGTGGAGAACCGAGGACTGAGGGCGGAGATGAGCGACATGAGGGAGAAAACAGGAAGAGGGGGCGAGGAAGAGGAGGAAATGGCGTGGAAGGAAAGAGAGGAAAGTTTGAAGCAGGTAGAGGAAGGTAGAAGCGATGAGGAGAATATTCAGATTACACGAGAGGGTCCTGTGGGAGGGGAGTGGGACCCGGCAGACGCTCAGGAAAACGAGAAAAACCCCGACAGACGAGGGGTGATAGTGAAGGAATATGAAACTCTTCTCGCTCTCAGGGATCATTCCTCCATGTTGGGCTCGGCCATCCTGCTCATGACGCCAAAGAACAGCCACCGATCGCCTACCTTTATTTCTCAGACGGAGGATTTCGACATGAAGAGTTTTTACGATGCGTTGGAGCTTCTGCAGGCCATGCTGTCGGCTTTCATCGGACACGTGGAGACGCTTCTGTCAGCAGAAGATTTGGGGAAAAAGGATGCTTGGGATTCCCAGACGTTATCCTTTCTCTGTGGAGATTTTGACATCCAAGAGTCTCAAAGTAAGCAGGAGTTCGTAGAAGATCTCCGCACCTCGGAGGTTAAGGAGAGGGAAAAACAAACGAGACAATCGACTTGTTTCCAGTTGGATCTGATGCAAAGCTGCAGGGACCCGAAGATGCGACTGTCCCTTCAGATTCTGAGGATCCTCCATCAGTGGTGCCAAGTCAAAGGACTGGAGGAGGGGAACGAGGTAATTCTTCTCTCCTTTTGCAGAAGTATTCAACATGTGTGTCAAATGCAAATATACTCTCCTTTTAAAATAGGCTGGTACAAAGACAAGAATTATTTTTATGTGTTATGTCGGGAAACAGCAATCTGGAAAGCAATTAAAGAACAGAATAGCTAGAATGACTTCCCCCAAACCCAATGATGCATCCATGTGATGGTTTCTATGATCGGAGTACGCATTGTAAACATCAATATTGCAAACCATTGTTTATACTTAACTGAGGTAAGCTAAAAGCATGTTCAATTACTCGTGCAACTCTTTCAAAAGGCAATGCATAATGAAAATCCAACCAATGGTGCATTCAGGTACTCCTCTAATGGCGCATTTCCACTGCAGGGCCTCGCTCGGCTTAGTACGGTATGGCTAGGCCTCGTTAGGCCTTGTTAGGCCAGGCTCACTTTATGCTGCGTTTCCATTACAGTTTAGTAGCTGGGGCAGTAACTATAGTAACGCAGTGTAGGCGGAGCCGTGACGTCATCTTCAATGAGCACCACAAAACCAACATCAGCCGTTAGCTGTTAGCACTCAGAGCTCACAGCTCCTCATATCTGTTCAGAAACTAGACAAAAGTTAAACAAGTACAAACCACAGACTGCCTGTGTCATGGTGAATACAGTCGCTGCTTTATTTATGTCTGTATAGGCCGTTGTTGTGAGTGTGGACGGTCGGAGCATATACAACGTTAGCTTAGCCGATCTCCATTCAGAAAACACGCATTTTAAAAGGTGTTTCTCCTGCCGTCTGTCTGCAGACTTGTCAAAGCATTAATTCATGGTTTTTACTAACCGGTATCAGTATGTTGTTACTTCGGCATCATTTTGAAACGTGTATTACAATTAAATCACGGTCAAATATGTTCATTTAGTTGTAGTTGCCAGCGATTCTCTCACTAGTTTAGCATACTCAGCCCGGTTGTTGGCCCGGAAAGAACCACGATTTTGGAGAGCCAGAAAACTGTGAAAAAGTACCCGCTAGCCGGAACTACGCCTAGTGGAAATGCAACCAAAAACGGGCACGGCACGGAACGGCACGGAACGGCACGCTTAAACTGCGCTCTGCGCTGTAGTGGAAATGCGCCATAATAGTCCCATTTCCAGAGTTGGGAAGTCTTTTTTCTGAGTTGGTGTGTTCCTGAGCTTTAATGTGGAAACAACGAGGCGCTATAAAGAAGATGTGTTGTATTTCATTGCTTAGATTATTGATCTGTTTCCTTACATTTCCAAGTCCAGTTTCTGAGTCTTGTGAATGCACTAGAGTCCCATCTGTTCCCCCTGATGATAAAGAAAGCTAAACTTAGTTGACATTTCCCCACCGTAATTTGGATCCGCTCCAAATTGTTGTGGGTTCTTTGTTTGCATAAGATATACCCATCCACCAAGTTTTATGAAAATCGGGACAATAGTTTTTATGTAATCTTTTGACAAACCGACAGACGAAACATGAGGAGGTTCAACTGCATGCTATATTGTGTCTCAAATTTTCGAAACAAACTAAATAAATAAGTTTCTTTGCGAGATTTAACTTCTTCCACAATACCTGAACAAAGTGTTCTTGATGCATTTGAGAAAGACCTTGACAAGTGCATTGGACTTTCTTTGAAAATACTTTTTGGAAGGGGTTGAGTTACATTTTGGTTCTTAAAGCTCACCTATTCTGCAAAATCCTCTTCTTCATGTCTCTTCTACATCAACATGTGTCCCCTCTTCTTCATGTCTCTTCTACATCAACATGTGTCCCCTCTTCTTCATGTCTCTTCTACATCAACATGTGTCCCCTCTTCTTCATGTCTCTTCTACATCAACATGTGTCCCCTCTTCTTCATGTCTCTTCTACATCAACATGTGTCCCCTCTTCTTCATGTCTCTTCTTCATCAACATGTGTCCCCTCTTCTTCATGTCTCTTCTACATCAACATGTGTCCCCTCTTCTTCATGTCTCTTCTTCATCAACATGTGTCCCCTCTTCTTCATGTCTCTTCTTCATCAACATGTTTCCCCTCTTCTTCATGTCTCTTCTACATCAACATGTGTCCCCTCTTCTTCATGTCTCTTCTACATCAACATGTGTCCCCTCTTCTTCATGTCTCTTCTACATCAACATGTGTCCCCTCTTCTTCATGTCTCTTCTTCATCAACATGTGTCCCCTCTTCTTCATGTCTCTTCTACATCAACATGTGTCCCCTCTTCTTCATGTCTCTTCTTCATCAACATGTGTCCCCTCTTCTTCATGTCTCTTCTACATCAACATGTGTCCCCCTCTTCTTCATGTCTCTTCTACATCAACATGTGTCCCCTCTTCTTCATGTCTCTTCTACATCAACATGTGTCCCCTCTTCTTCATGTCTCTTCTTCATCAACATGTGTCCCCTCTTCTTCATGTCTCTTCTACATCAACATGTGTCCCCTCTTCTTCATGTCTCTTCTTACATCAACATGTGTCCCCTCTTCTTCATGTCTCTTCTTCATCAACATGTGTCCCCTCTTCTTCATGTCTCTTCTACATCAACATGTGTCCCCTCTTCTTCATGTCTCTTCTTCATCAACATGTGTCCCCTCTTCTTCATGTCTCTTCTACATCAACATGTGTCCCCTCTTCTTCATGTCTCTTCTACATCAACATGTGTCCCCTCTTCTTCATGTCTCTTCTTCATCAACATGTGTCCCCTCTTCTTCATGTCTCTTCTACATCAACATGTGTCCCCTCTTCTTCATGTCTCTTCTACATCAACATGTGTCCCCTCTTCTTCATGTCTCTTCTTCATCAACATGTGTCCCCTCTTCTTCATGTCTCTTCTTCATCAGCATGTGTCCCCTCTGTGGAAAGAGACTCTGAAAGTTTCAGGAACAAAGATTCTCTCTCTTTTTGATCCATTTATATAAAAACCTGTCAGAAAACGAGCTGATCAGATTTTGGCCACTTGATGATGTCATAACGATGTTTTGTCTTGTGTAACCATTAGCCAATCAGCAACCAAGGTAACCCCCCCCCCCCCCCCTTTATCACCTGGATCTCCTCCTAGAGCACCATTGTGTTCTTTGTAACCAAATGTCTCTCAGAGGGGCGTGGGGAGGGGCTCCTTATTTTCATCTAAAGTAACAGACAGAGAATCAGCACTTTGGAAACAGGGCTGAAACAGAGGGGATTATGGGTAATGCTGCAATGATCTGTTTGGTGTTTCAGCCAATCAGAGACAGGCTCTGTATATATCTGAGACCTGTGAGATATTGATGAGAAACAGTATAATAGGGGACCTTTAAATCAGCACACCGTCTCTAAATATATCTGTTTTTCTTTACAGGGTGCAGACAGAACCAGGTTTGTGCTGCAGGGTCTTCTTCAGGACCTCGCTGCAGAGCTTCAGGACGAGCTGATTGATCTGGACGGCGAGGCGAAAGCGACACACAGCAGGGCAGCCGAGGTAAACACACTGTTGACTCGGCAGGAGTGTGTTTCTCCTGCAGGGATCTGTAGAGCTCTCACGATGATCCGTCTCCCTGGCCTCGTCTCACTCGGGCATCATGAAACAGACTCAGGACGGAGTATTTAGGCTAATCTCTCGTCGGGGCTGCAGCCAAACGGGTCAGGCGTGATCAGATCTGCTGCAGGAAAACACTCTCTGCATCGCACCGTGCGGGAGAAGTGAGAACAGTGTGTCAAGCTGTAAATGCAAAAGTTCAAATGCACGACAAAAAGTCAATTTAATCTCATATTTGAGATGTCAGCACTGTCAAGTTTTTAGTCTTTTTCTTTCTTTGCACAGCATGATCAGATCAGGGCCGGATTTATTTCTTTAATGTGTGTTTTTCCTCCTTATTCCACTGACTGTAATCCGTCTTGAGGCACATTTAATATGCCAGGAGTCTTCAGTCTGTACAAATGGTGGGTGGCTTTTCCATCAAAGGTCTGCAATCAGAGCTAGAAATGAACCTGTTCAAGTACAACAAGTCGTAAAAAATGTTTGCAATGTAAGTGGATAACAACGCATAACGCACCGTAGAAACATGTCCATAGATAGTGGGACAGAGATGTTGAAATGACTGATATAATTGTAAACAAAGTAGTCAGAAGTGCTAATAAATAGTTTGTAACTACAGCTTTCACACTGGGCACCCATTCTGGATTATGAGGTCGGGGTTGGTGAAGATCTCCCGGACGTCCGGCGTTCCCGTTTAAATGTTGTTTTTGTGATTATTTCCCTGTAGATCGGCTTATCTTTTAGTTTGCATATTACAGGGTGTAGCCTTGATATCAACATCCATCTAAAATATTTCTCATAAATCTCCGATAAATCAAAGTTGGCACTCTAATGATACAGAACAGCCAAAAAAAACTAAAATAATCGTCAATGTAATGCTGGGTTTCTGGGTAAAGTGTTAGGATGTTTACAATGAAATGTAGTCGTAAAAAGGTCTTAAATTTGATAATATAATATAATATAATTCTGCATTATACTTGTTACTGGACATTTGTATTTCCACATGTATATATATATTTTTTAACTTTGTAATGCTATTTCATTTCTATATCAGAAATATGTTGGACTCTCTTATGTACATTGCCTTGTCAACCTGCCTGTCTACCTGTCTACCTGTCTACCTACCTGTCTACCTGTCTACCTACCTACCTACCTACCTACCTACCTACCTAACATGTGTTCTGTCTTTCCTCAGGGTGGCATCTCTCACCATGAAGCTATCAGGTGAGTGTTTATCAAGCGTTCACATCTCTTTAGTCCCTAAAGTCCTCCAGTTCTGATCCATTCGTGTTTTTCACAGAACCTGCATCTCTAAAAGACTCAGGCGTCCGTTTTCTCCACGCGGCTGCAAGAAGAAGAAGAACTGGTGTTATCTGAGTGCGGATGCCGAGCAGCTGGACCGTGAAAACCCCGTGAAGACTTGGGATCACCTCATCATGCCGCGTAGCTTCCCAGACTTTGACCTCGAGAAGATATCTGCGGGGAGAAGCCACACCGCCCCGGAAAAGTCGACTCAACGCATCTACTTCAGCCCGCCGTCGGCACGAAGGGTCCATCAGTCTCAGCTAAAGCACAACCCCGAGTCCGTGACCTCCATCTCGCCCTGGTGCTCGAACCTCAGCGACGACATGAAGGAGATGACGGCAGGTTGGAGGTCGGATAGGAAGGTTCAGTATCAGGATGTCGATGTTGCTTGTTCCGGCACTCAGACGACCAAGAAGCCGAAGATGGTGAGCGTCGCTCTGCAAACGGAGGGTGTGGTTAGCGTTAGGAGTCCGACTCGAGGCCTGAGCTCCTCTCTGGTCTCCAACAGATCGAACCACATCTCCACCTCGTTGGATGGAGTCCCGGGAAGAATCAGATCCACCGTATCGTCCTCTTCACCAAAACTCTACCGGAGACACTCTACATCCGGAGTGTCTTCTTCCGCCAACTCCTCGTGTACTTCGTCCAGAGATCGAGGCCTGTGGAGCCCGAACTCGCAAAGCAACACCAGCCTCACGTGGACCAGACAAAAACCCGCATCAGGAAATAACCCCGGGGCCAAGCCTCCCACTAAACCTGCAGCTGGTAACAGGTACGCAGAGATGGCAAAAGTACACACATCCTTTACTCAAGTAGAAGTACAGATGCTCATTTTCATTGGTCCCTCTTCTTTAGAGAAGACCAGGAAATGATGGATACACGGATCGTGTTCAAATCAATAGGCACGCAATTACTCTAAATGATAATGATCACGCCACCAAACACACATTCAAACTAAAGGAACCAGCCTGTTTGGAAAATGCAAGAAAAATGTGCTTAAGTACAGTAACGAAATATTTGTACTCCACTTCTTCCCACCTCTGCAGGTACGGCATGGTGACAGAGTTCCTGCGCAGGGTGAGTGGCCGGGTGGAGAAACCGGTGCCAGGGTTAGCACAGAAGACGAAGACCGGGTTGAAAAACCTGGAGAGGATCCCAACGAGGCCTCCAGCCGCCGCCTCGCTGCACAGGAACGACAGCGTGACCCGGATCGTCAACCAGAGGTTCATGACGCAGCGAGAAGAGAAAAGTGGTGGGATAAACCACGGCGTCCGACAGAGTCCGAGTACCGGGACATCAGAGGTGAGCAAGACAGTCATTTTCAGTGCTGTAGTTCCTTTATAACCCAACATTAGCCGCCTTTAGCTTAGTGGTGGTGACGTGAAGTCATGTGACCGTGCTGTAGTTCCTTTATAGCCCAACATTAGCCTCCTTTAGCTTAGCGGTGGTGACGTGAAGTCATGTGACCGTGCTGTAGTTACTTTATAACTCAACATTAGCCACCTTTAGCTTAGCGGTGGAGACGTGAAGTCATGTGACCGTGCTGTAGTTCCTTTATAACCCAACATTAGCCGCCTTTAGCTTAGCGGTGGTGACGTGAAGTCATGTGACCGTGCTGTAGTTCCTTTATAACCCAACATTAGCCGCCTTTAGCTTAGCGGTGGAGACGTGAAGTCATGTGACCGTGCTGTAGTTCCTTTATAACCCAACATTAGCCGCCTTTAGCTTAACGGTGGTGACGTGAAGTCATGTGACCGTGCTGTAGTTCCTTTATAGCCCAACATTAGCCGCCTTTAGCTTAGCGGTGGTGACGTGAAGTCATGTGACCGTGCTGTAGTTCCTTTATAGCCCAACATTAGCTGCCTTTAGCTTAGCATTGGGGACAATGTTTGTGAACATCAAAAATGTATGAAAACATTTGTTTAATATATTTCTTTCTGACCAGGAGGGAAACTACGACTGCAGCTCCGGCGGCTCGTTGACCTTCTGCTTCGCTCGTCCGTCCCGCTCGTCTCAGAAACAAACGTTGACTCAGAACAAACTGCAGAGACAGAGATTCTCCCCGCCATCGAGCGTCGCTGCAGACTGAATGAGAAACACGGAAACTTCTGGAAAACTGAGAGCGGGAAGGAAATTTAAATATAAATATAATATCCAAATGTAAACCTGCTTTTCTCAGGATGGTGGAACTGTGTGGGATGTTTTAGGAATTATATCTCAGTATTTATGTTTTGGTGCAATTTATACTTTTATCTCTTTACAAATGGACAAATCTTCAATGGCAATGCATAACACAGTGTTTCAACTTTTTCTAAAACTGCTTTTGCACTTATATTGTAAACTGCAAATGTACTTTATATTATCCTTGTAGTATTTCATAGAGAGTAACCTCATGTATTTATTGAATAAACATTTAACATCTGATTAACAAAATGAACTGTGATGTTATTCATCTTCATCGTGGATGGATAAAGAAATGTCAGGGACCCTCTGGCCTTCACCTTCAAAATGTCACTAAAAAAGACACATGCGAACCTAAAAGACACTCCAAATGCATTCAAAATGATTTAAATGACAGCAAAACAACAACAAAAATAGACAAACTTACCACAAGGAGACTCAAAATGACCAGAAAGAGACAGAATAGGACTATTAAGGGTCATACAATTACCATAAAAACACACAAACCCAACTCTCAAAAAAACCATCTAGAAAGAGACTAAAAATTACCAGAAAAAGACACACATTTTTTTACCAAAACGTTCAAAACGAGGGCAAAGTGACTCAAAATGACTAGAAAAAGACACAAATCAACTACAAGGAGACTCCAAATGACCAGAAAGAGACACAATATGACTAGAAAAGATTCATAAAATGACAGAAGAGACACAAAACGACTACCACGTCACACAAAATAACTACAAAGAGACTCAAAATTACCACAAAATTACTAAAGACTCACATAAGAACTATAGAGCGATACAGAATGTGTGTGTGTGTGTGTGTGTGTGTGTGTGTGTGTGTGTGTGTGTGTGTGTGTGTGTGTGTGTGTGGGCCCTTTGTCTCTTAAGCTAATCTGCAGAGCCTTGTTTACCGTGCAGAGATCAGCTGTTACGTCAAACGCTCAAAAAAGAAGAGTGAGGGCTGAGTCGATAATGAGATGAGATTTCCTCTCCTGTCAGATCCTCTCTGAGATCACGAGCCTCTCCACTTTCTCTCAAAACATATATAAATAAACCTGAAGTAGTTTCCTGACTTTGTGATTTTAAATGTGAGATGGTAAAGATTTTTCTTTGAGTGCTGCTGAAATATCTTTTGGTGGCGCCTGGCAGCAGCTGTCTGTCACACAATAACACAGTGTCAAGTTTCTGCCACACACACGCACACAGAGAAACACACACACACACACACACACACACACACGCACACGCACAGAGAAACACACACACACACACACACACACACACACAAGAAACACACACAGAGAAATGCACACACACACATACACAGAGAAACACAGACACACACACATACACAAAGAAACACACACATACACAGAGAAACACACACACACAGACAAACACACACACATACACAGAGAAATGCACACACACACATACACAGAGAAACACACACACAGACACACACACATACACAAAGAAACACACACACAGACACACACACATACAGAGAAACACACACATACACAGAGAAACACACACACACAGACAAACACAGACACACACACATACACAGAGACACACACACACACATACACACAGAAACACACACATACAGACACACACACATACACAGAGAAACACACACACACAGACACACACACATACACAGAGAAACAGACACACACACACACACACACACACACACACACACACACACACACACACACACACACACACACACACACACACACACACACACACACACACACACACACACACACACACACACACACACACACACACACACACACACATATATTTTTAGCATTATGATCTTGCACATTGATCTGAAAAAACATTATGTATATTGTTATCATTATTTATGGACTCCTTTTTTGTGTATACTCAATTATATACAATAGATGTTTTTAATTAAAAATGGTAAAAAGGAGAGCAGAAAGGGGGAAATGTTTGCTTTCTTTTATATAACTGGTTTCCCTGTTTAATTTAGTGCAATTTGCAAACTGAAAACCAATAATTAAACTATTAAAGAACAACTTAAATTGCACAACCTCTGAGAAATACTACTTGTATTTAAAGAATAATGGATGTGCAAAAGTTACCAACAATGGCTGACAATATTCA
This sequence comes from Trematomus bernacchii, assembly GCF_902827165.1. NCBI lineage: Eukaryota > Metazoa > Chordata > Actinopteri > Perciformes > Nototheniidae > Trematomus > Trematomus bernacchii. The sequence continues at coordinate 148,735 of NW_022987613.1, forward strand.
CTGTTTTTTAACATGCAAACTTCATTATGAGTCCTGAAACTAAAAGAGAACATATTTCAATTTTTGTGTGTGTTTTTAAATATATTCCACGATTAAGAAATAAAATGTTTAAACGACATTTATTTTTTTAATTAAAATACAGGGTGTGATTACCCTCCCGTCCGGCAGGGGGCGCTGCATACTTTTCTCTCCGCTGATTTTCCTGCTTTAACACGTTTGTTAGAGCGGAATAACAACAGAGCCAGGCTGCTGCACACAGACACCGGATTCTGATGAAACATTATCACATAAATTGAAGTAATTCACAGATGAAATGGAGCCGGTTTTCCTGAGGTTTCACTCGTTTGACTTTGAGTCTGATCAGAGGTTTCAGGAGGGACTGAAGGATTTAAATAAAACCTGCAGAGAGGAGAAACTGCTGCAGCTGAAACTCTTCTTCTACAACAGGTAGGACACACCTGGGAGGAAACACCTGCAAGTACTCTCTTTAAGTACACATGCACTGTATCTACTTTACTGCATGTTTCTGACAGCTGCTGCTACTTTATACATTCAGAATGATGCAGAAAAATACTTTCTACTTGCAAGGAATCTATTGGCTGAAATGTATTTAAATCCTTCATCTACCTTGGTGTTTGTTGCATAACATACATATACAAATAGAACTTAACTATAGAGAAGAAAACTACAATAACAATGAAAACTGCAGAGAGGAGAAGCTCTTCTGCACCTGAGAGGAAATACCTGCATTTACTAAAGTACTGCCAATAAGTACACATGTATAGTTCTGTCTTAATTACTCTACTGCATGTATCTGACAGCTTCAGTTACTTTATACATTCAGATGTCTTCACTTGCAAATAATCTACCTTGGTGTTTAGTGCTTAACAATATATATATATATATACAAATATAACAAATAAGAGGCGAGGTAATGCAACATTTAAGGACATAACTATAGAGAAAAAAGACTAGATGAACATTAGAGTTTGATGCAAATACTGTTTTTTTTCTTTATACAACTCAAATTGGACACACACACACACACACACACACACACACACACACACACACACACACACACACACACACACACACACACACACACACGGTGCAGTACCTGACTAAATGTGATGCTTGTCTGCAGGTTTGTGGAGCCCATCGACCGGACGAGATACAGAGAGTGGAGGAAACACCAGGACTCTGAGAACAGCGAGGAGCAGAGAGGAGGAACATCTGCAGGAACATCTACTGGAACATCAGGAGAAACATCTGGAGAACCTACAGGAACATCTACTACAGGAACATCTACTACAGGAACATCCACAGGAACTTCTACAGGAACACCTGGAGAACCTAGAGAAACATATACAGGAACATCTGCAGAACTAAGAGAAAGGTCCACAGGAACATCTGCAGAACTAAGAGAAAGGTCCACAGGAACATCTGCAGAACTAAGAGAAAGGTCCACAGGAACATCTGCAGAACTAAGAGAAAGGTCCACAGGAACATCTGCAGAACTAAGAGAAAGATCCACAGGAACATCTGGAGAACCAAGAGAAAGATCCACAGGAACATCTGGAGAACCAGGAGAAAGATCCACAGAAACATCTGGACCGAAGGAGGAGAAGCAGCTCTCCTTTGCCGAGGTGATGCGATTCGTTCAGGCGGGACAGGAAGTGCCCGGAGCCGCCAACCTGGAAATAAAACCAACGAACAAGAGTCCCACTGCCTCTCAGATGGAGAGGAGGCTCAAACCCTGGGAGACGTAAACAGTTTGAGTGACTTTGAACTTTAAAATCAGTATTTTTGTTATGAAGCGTGAACTTCTCCGACTCAATGACATGTAAATAGAGATCAGTAACCAGGTAAATGTCACCTCAGAATAATTATTTACTGACTAATAATTGAGCTTCTACTTTCCATTTGTATTTTACACGAGTGTGTCTGTCTCATGCAACCTTATATTTCTACATTGAAGAGAAAATAAAGCAAATAAACTGACAAAGGCACAGAAAATGACTAGAAAATAACACAAAATGACTATTCAGAGACCAAATGACCCGTTAGACGCTTCAAACAAACGCGTTTCCCTTCAATCATGCTTCCATCTTAAACACTTGCAGGTGTGACTCATGGATGTTTAATAAGAACTGGATACAACGTCAGAGGCGGGGTCTCGTTCTTGCCTATGAGAGCTGCTCATTGGCGCATGAAGGCACTTTTGAGAGAGCGAAACGTCACAGATTACCCATCATGCCTAGCTGTCAGAGCAGAAGAACCCGTATGTGCGCTCACAGAGCATGCGCCCCTTAAGCCCCGCCCCCCGAGCTCCCACTCTCGGCTCAGTGGAATGAATGGAGACAGAAAATAAATCTAGATTCGGCTTTTAGTGCATTTTACAACTTTAAGGACCGAATGATTCTAATAAGGGATATAAAATAGTTCATACTGGGTAATTTATTTAGTTAAAAAAAAAAGTATCCGCTGATTTACAGACGTCTCTTTCCCAATGTTAGTAAATGGGCAAAAGTCTTTCTGGGCCCAGTGACGTCAAATTGTAGTACCGCCGTTTGGACACTACGAATATTTTCATCAGAGTCCGGCGCACTTCCTGGGGGCTTGGTGTGACTCGGGGTGTTTCTCAATGTCGAGGACGCTTGCTTGGTAGCACATGTCTTCCGAGCAGTGGCGAGCCGTGAGCTTTATACCTAGGCCCTCTGACCCCCACCAATTCCCTCGAAAAAAAGAAGAAAAAAATAGTTATTACGTCACAGCGTATACTTCAGCGAAATATCAAAACAACGGCCCAGGGTGCAAAACGCATCAACGACAGCGACCCTCTACCACACAAAACAACACCTGTGAACCCAATTTGTGTTCTTTGACATTGAAAATGATATTGCATTGTGTTTGTTACTTTCGTTGCAGTTGTATGTCTTAAGTGTAATTTGGCATGCTTTTATTTTGAAGGCGAGTTCACGCTGTTGACAGGAAGTTGTTGTTGCTATGGAAACAAGAAAAGTTTCACAGCGGGCGGAACTAGTCATAAAGTCCGCGATAATAAAACCCACCCATTTAGAGGGAAGATATGATTGGTCAATTGTACTGTCATTTGACATTACTCTCTCGTTCAGTTACTATAGCGGGCCCTCTGTGAATCGCAGAGAGGGCCAGACGAGCTTCTTTCATGTCTTCACATTCAACAGAGACTGAACAGGCAGATTCGAAGGATTTATTTCTTTGGAAATGTTATTTTAAATACAATTAAATCAAGTTTTTTTTCGGTAAAACTAATGAAAAATATAACAAAAATAATATTAAAAAAATATATATTTAAAAAAAATATATATTTTTAAAATGTTTTTAAATATTATTTTTTAGAATATCTTAGGCCCTCACAGAGGGCCTAGAGGGCCCTGACGGCTCGCCACTGCTTCCGAGTCACTTGCTTCAGAAGCGAGGCAAGAATCCTTCCTAGCCTCGGAAAACAAAGAATGGTGGAACAGGCTAGCAGGTGTGCGTCATATGCGAGGCCCCGCCTTGAATGGAGCGCGATTTCCGCCAAAGATTTGGAAATTGGTCCGTGCGCAAAGCATTGTGGGGATTTTAAGACCGCAGAGTCTACACATTTGCAGCCTCAAAATTTCTCGCTACGAAGTACGCCGGCCTCGGTAGAATTCCAAGTATGCTGGACATTGGAACAGTCCTTCGGCGGGACTCGATGACGTAGTATGCTTGCAGTGGCGTTTTTATATGTACAAAAGTGGTGGGGCACAAAAAACTTAGATGTCTATATATAAGCTTCTGCAGTGACGTGCAGTGAGGTTCATGGCTGGTGAGGCACTGGCACTGACTCTTCAGGTTTACAAATATTATATTTTGACCTAAACCAAAATATAATATTATTTTCAAAAGCTTTTTTTGTCTGATGCTTCGATTAATTTTAAACAGACAGTTCAACAAAAGGATACCCAAAAAATGTAATTTTATCATTTAAATATTGAATTGTTCTCTCTTAGTAAGATCCCATTTTCAATAAAATGGCGGTCTTACCTTGACTTGAAGATGAAGTCCATTTTCCTATCCTTCTGGACAAACATTTCTATTACTTTTTTGTAAAAGTCCTCCTTATCTTCTTGTAGTTTCAAAAGTCTATCATAAATCTAATCCATAGATTTATGATAAAAAAATTATAAAAGTAGGGTAGACATGTGGATGTTATCCGGCTAATCAAAACGTGCATTTATCTAACAGGTACGTTTCCCACAGATCTTATTTTGAGCTATTTTCTAAAATCCTCTGGAGAAATCTCATTGCTTTTTTGTGCTTACTTCCTGGTTTTAGGACGCGTCACTGCAGCTCTCTCGTCTCCTCTTCACACAGCACACTTTTCGCGGCACACGTACTTACAGCCAATCAGCTCTGAATGATTTGAGATGACGTATGGTGGGGATGGTAGCTCCATGCCCCTCTGGTCATTATTTTTTTGCCACACACATTACATTACAAAATACTCTGAGCATGCGCAGTGTAGTTTTTACAGTCACGTTGACTTCACAGCGAGAGGAAGGGGCATAATCAGGTTTTGTCCCACATGGCTCTAAACAGCTCAATAGGCACACACTGTGACTGTAGACACTAATTAGAAGAACACAGACTAAAACAGCAATGTACAGACGAATCAGATGATTAAACATGATCTTAAAATATATTTTATATATTTTTTTTTTTTTTTTTTTGCATTTTTGTAATCATTATTTGTAATACTTTCTGCTGACACTAGGTGGGGCTGTGCCCCACCTGCCCCTAATGACCAGTCGCCACTGTATGCTTGAAATAGTGGCTCTGGAGCAGCCTTCCTCGACATTGAGAAACACCCCGGATCCACACGATCTACCGGAAGATGACACAATGATATACTGCAGCACAACGGCGCCCTCTTGTGGTGGAATCATGACATTGCACTTGATACATAAATTAACTCCATGAACAATATGATAAAGAGAAATAAGAAAAAACATCTGGGGGAACTCCATCTTGCATGTATGTGTTTAATTAGTCACAGTAAAAACAATAAAGTCCTGAACAGGAAACAGATCCCATGAAAATCCCTCTTGCACTTTTAATCATCAATTTGTTTACATCACACTAATATTTACTGATATCACTTTATCATTTCATAAAAAACAAACAATCAACACACAGAAAAACAACAACAAACTACAAGAAATTCATTTTGAGCTGCGGCCCATTAAAAAACAAACTGTACATGCAAGCTTAGCACCGTTAGCTTAGCGCCGTTAGCTTAGCACCATCAGGAATTAAAACACCCAAAAGAATGAGGTAAAAAGAGACTCAGAAATTTGACTCCAGTTAAAATGTTGAAAACACTGCAGGGGAAATCCCAGATTCACACTGAAGGCAGCGCAAATATCTTAATATAACGACAAAAACACAAGTGACATTAAAACCCTAAATCAGGCACAGATGAGCAGCACTGTTGATGATTTAAGAGTTAATTTTAAGGCTAAAATAAGACTTTTAGTTAGTTAAAACACACATGTTGTATTTCTCACAGACCATATCAGTGTTTGTTTTTGCTAAATAAACGTTATTACGGGTTTAAACAAAGATTAAGGCTTTGGATGTCACATTCAAAGCTTCTATAAAGGACTGTCATCATATCAAAATCCTTAATTTTGAATGAAAGGCATTCAGGGGATCCAATTAAGTCTTTTTTTGCATTTAAAGGTAAGTTTGAGAAACCGGCTCGAGATACACTTTTTGTTATATTCCATGGAATGCTCTTAACATCCCGATAGCAACGAATATCTGAAGTGCTTTGACAAAAAAATCCATAAAAAAATGTCATCTGTGGAAGCTGTAGTACTGTAAAAAGCACGACCAATCATTTTAGCCGGCCCGGCTCTGAAAGGAAGTGGCAGATTTTTTCCGGCTGTGTATTTTCAAATTCTAGCGATCTCGAGCTGGTTTCTCCAAACTTACCTACCCCACCTTTAAATCAACATTCAATTGTGATTCTCAGTGCGAATAAGGCCACGGCCCTTAAGAAGCTCCTACTTTGTTTGTATCAAAGCTGCAAATAGTCAAAGTATTTTGGGGATTTTACTTTAATAACAAATGTGCATCAGATGTCTTCATGCTGTCCAACGAGCATAGACATATTTGAGCCGTATCTTTTGTAGTTTTACACATTATTGGTTAATTTAACGCCAGAAATGACTGAAAACTGAACGTAAAGAGGTCAAGTTAAATGCGTTAATTGTTATTTCAATTATTTCTTCAGATTATTTACCTTGTACTTTTATTACAGTAGCTGCTGGTGTTTCTCTACTTCTAAAAATGAAACTAATATAATATTTTTTTACGAGATTTTTAGCATTTTATTCATTATTTTTCCTCATTTTTATTTCCTTTCTTTTTCATATTGTGTTTTTTTTTAATTAATTTTTTTACATTTCACCCTCTTTATCTAAAACAAAATCAATCGTGCCAAATGGCTTCAAAAAAACAAAAAGAGACACATGACTGTATTAGTTGGTATCTTCCAGTAGAAATGGTTTGTTCCTGAGGTGGAACCGAGCTGGTCTTTAATATTCACTTTAATAAAAAAGCTCTTTAACACGCCTTGGTTTGTTCTCCATGATTAGACAGAACATATTTTTGGTATTAAAAGCAGACATTATAATAGAATAATGGAGGATAATAAGAGTTTAGCACCAACCAGTGAGTGATTCTGTAAAGAACCAGAGAGATGAATGTCATTTGCATAAAACGTATACAAAAATCAGCTGATAATGAACATGTTTGGATCAAAACCTGGTCAAATATTACGGTAAAAATACAGAAATACTGACTGATGGATGTTGAGGTAGAGCCTGAAGCACAGAGCGAGATCAACGGGATAAAACATGATGCTGAATACCAGATAATCACTAAATATATATTATATGTATTCAACGTGATCGGCTTGAGAATGAAATAGGGAGTCGTAGAAATGAGGGCTGTACTGAATGTCTTTTAGTTTTCACATTCAAATGATTCTTTGAAAGGTTTTTCTCAAATTAAATGTATTTAAAGAAAATGTTGTTTTAAAAAGGCTAAATGTCAACAAATAATACTAGTGTAGTCTTATCTACATTAAGCACATTTAATAGACATTTGCAGCATTTAAATGTTAATTTATAATCCAAATATCCAGCTATGAATGGTTACACAAGTTCCTACTTTAACATTACAAGCTTTAAAAAAACAAATTATTTAACGAAAATGTTGTTTTTTAGGGTTTTAGGCAGGGTGTCCGCGGGGTCTTAACAAGCATTAAAAGTTTAAAATGAAGGCTATTAAAAAGTATTAAACGAAATTTTCCAAGGTATTACATTTTGTAGCTTGTTTTCAATAAGTATATAAATTGTCCAAAGAGGTTGTATTCTACAGTTTGCCTGTAAACAACATCGTTATGGGGAAATGCAAGTTTGCGTCCAAATGGTTGGAAGATAAGGAGGAAAGACAATCAATACTGTATATAGTAAATGTGAGGTAAAGTGTGTCGCCAAGGTAACCGGTTAAAACTCAAAGTGGCGATGAGGTCTTAAAAAAAGGCCGTTTCCGTTAGTCGGACGACGAAGCGTGCCCTGTCGCCCAAACTCAATTTGGTGTGTCCCGCACCGTCGGCCGTGACACGCCTTATTTGGCCTTTCATGGCCGACGCACGGCCGATTCAACACGTTGAATCGGCCGTGGCAGGCAGTCGGACAAAGAAATCACTCTGATTGGCTGTTCAGCTAGCGAATCAGTGCATGAGAAGCGAAACGGTTGCTTGAGAATGTCTTCCACAAGCAACACTCCAATGGCTGATAGCTCCAGTACCGCACGAAACATGTTTTCGATGGACGAGAGTGAAAATGGAACGCACACGCTATTTGTTGTTTGTATATATCACGCAGTCTGTTCTTCTTCTCTGTCTTCCGGTTGTTGCCTATTTTGAATGACGAATACACACTACCGCCGCCTGCTGGTAAGGAGAGTTATTGCCACTCACGCATGCGCAGTTCGTACGTGCTCGGCTGAAGTCTTTGCGGTGTGTTCCAGTGCGACACATGGCCAAGACGCATAAGTATTACTAAGGCTTTTTTCTAATGATGATCCAACAATAATGGATAGAAGTAAAGCTCTGCCTCAATTAACCTGATTATTTATTATAATGGTAGGCAAAAACATTTCTTAACTGCTTCGTTAAAAACCGAGTGATTCCTGTAGGAATTGTGACTTTTTACACCTGAGCTGATCGGTCAGGAAAAGTTTTTTTTAACCATCTTTGTGACAACAGATAACCTGAGATTAGCCCAAAAGAAAGATAGTTAACCCCTCGTTAATCTCGCCTTGTGGTTCAGGAGTAGATTATAGTTTGATCAACGCACCGAGAGGAGGTAAGTAAAACCGGAAATGTCGGTGCCTGCTGGTGAGAGCGGATAAAAACGATGATAAAAACACGTCTAAAAGTCAAACAGTGAATCAGGACAGATTAAATACTGTGGTGTTTGTAAGGCAGGATCAGCTGTTCACAGTTGTTGTTGTTCACAGTTGTTGTTGTTTACAGTTGTTGTTCACAGTTGTTGTTCACATTCAAAGTAGTCCTTCAGCGGGGCGAACAGGTGTCGGATCACCGGGACGCTCCAGGATCTCCCGAGCACTCGCTGCCTCTGAGCTCGACCCATGTTGTTCACATCGGTGTAGTGTTTGGGGAAGCCGAAGATCCTGGAGGAGGAAGAAGAAATACAGAGTGAGTGAGAGGCAGGTTTAATTAGACAGCACGTTTCAACACAAGGCAATTCAAAGTGCTTTACAACAATGAAAGACATTAAGAGCACATTAGAAACATCATAATTGAGCCGTCCCTTATAGATACGATCTCTTTACGTATTAGTGATGGGAATCTTTCGGCTCCTAAAGAGCTCTTCATGTTACCACAGTTTACCACGGAGCCTCAGTTTCGCCGCTGCGAGGCTCCGACGTTCACGCGCGTGCTCCACTTGCACCCCCCGCCAAGGCTCGCCGGCAGTACACTTTCCGTCACAGGAACACGCTTTGCTGGCGGCGAAAAGCATCCCACCAGACTCCTTTGCTCCAACAGAGGGATGTCCTTGTCCTTTTTCCTTTTCGTCATTACAAGCGATAAAAACTCTCGATCTTCTCTCGAATTTTTTTTTGGACGCCCTCGGCTCGAGTTCAGGGCGTTCCGAGCTGAATAAGGGCGTCAAATGACGGCAAGACGCCCCCCTGGCGGAAACGCTGACCCCTAGTCTTCCTGTGAAATTATAGTTCTTCTGACACTTTTCTAACCTCTTTATATTCCTTTCATCCTTCTTTTTCAATCATGTTGCATCCCCAGACAACACATGTTCCTGTTTTACTGTTACCTGAACCCATCTTTGATCTTTAAACACACTTTTCTTTTCAATTCCCACAATTAGGATATTTGAACCCGTGGTGCAGGAATAGCCGCCGTATTTAGTCCCGGCACTTATGACCCCAGGGTGCTTAGTACAGATCGCGTTCACACCGGAGTACTTTTCCCTGAGGGAAGATTACACAAATGAGCCGCTGACGTCACTTCGTCTTCTTCTGCTTTGGGTTTACTGGCAGGCAGCAAACAACTTCACGGCGTATACTGCCACCCGGAGTCCCCGGCCGGAAGTCCCCGGAGTTGGGGACTGGCTTCAGTAGAAGCTGCTGGGACTCCCAGCAGCTTCTACTGAAGCCTTCCGAGTAAATCGCCAGAACGCCGACACCTCCTCATCTCCACTGCTCCCATGTTTTATTTTGTGTTGCCATAAGTTAGTCTCTCTGCGTTTCTGCGCTGGGCGAATGCTAATGCTAATAATGCTAATGCGAGCATAATAAAATGGCGGCTCTTCAAAACATTTCAGAGTTGTACGGGCGTGGTTTGCAATTCGCCCAGCCAATCAGAACTGGGGCACTTTTCTCCCCCAGGAAAGTACCATCTCTCAGCAGGCACTAAAAATGGGGGTAAAAGTTCCCGGCTTGAAGTGCTCTTTTTGGAGTGAACGCGACATAAGGGGTACTAACGGAACTAAACGCGAAAAGTACTCCGGTGTGAACGCGGCTAATGAGTCCTAAATGAGTCAGCTTTTTACCACTTCCCTTGGTCAGGAACTTGTGGTGTAAAGTCGGATTGGTTAGTCGTAGAAATTAGGGCTGTACCAAATGTATTTTTGTGGTTTCAAAAAACTAAAGTAACCAGCCTGTTTTGAAAATGTAAGAAGTAGAAAGTAAAAAGTGGTCCAAAAAATAAGTAGTGGAGTAAAGTACTGATACCAGAACAATGTGCTTAAGTATAGTAACAAAGTATTTGTACTCCACTACTTCCCACTTCTGGGTATAAGGACTAGACCCAGGATAAAAACATCTTCAGAATATCTTACTGTTCCATCTCCGTGCACCACAGGTAATCCTCTTTTCCGTTCATGGTGACGGGCAGCGGGCCCATCTTCCCCTGCCGGATCGAGTTGGACTTTGTTGTGATGGTGCGGACCTTTTCAAACTGCAGGAAGAAACGACAATCAGAATCAGGAAGCACCGAGTTTAACTGAGACGACTTGAAGGACATGAGAAGGACATTTAAATGCACAATATTACATTTTCTACAAATACGGGTCTCCTGCTCTCTCTGATATAAAAAGTTAGGATTAAGAGCGGTAGAGGACTCTTTAAAGTAGAGACACTACATACTGATATACACCTGAACATCAGCAGGAGAGGACTCTTTAAAGTAGAGACACTACATACTGATATACACCTGAACATCAGCAGGAGAGGACTCTTTAAAGTAGAGACACTACATACTGATATACACCTGAACATCAGCAGGAGAGGACTCTTTAAAGTAGAGACACTACATACTGATATACACCTGAACATCAGCAGGAGAGGACTCTTTAAAGTAGAGACACTACATACTGATATACACCTGAACATCAGCAGGAGAGGACTCTTTAAAGTAGAGACACTACATACTGATATACACCTGAACATCAGCAGGAGAGGACTCTTAGTAGAGACACTACATACTGATATACACCTGACATCAGCAGGAGAGGACTCTTTAAAGTAGAGACACTACATACTGATATACACCTGAACATCAGCAGGAGAGGACTCTTTAAAGTAGAGACACTACATACTGATATACACCTGAACATCAGCAGGAGAGGACTCTTTAAAGTAGAGACACTACATACTGATATACACCTGAACATCAGCAGGAGAGGACTCTTTAAAGTAGAGACACTACATACTGATATACACCTGAACATCAGCAGGAGAGGACTCTTTAAAGTAGAGACACTACATACTGATATACACCTGAACATCAGCAGGAGAGGACTCTTTAAAGTAGAGACACTACATACTGATATACACCTGAACATCAGCAGGAGAGGACTCTTTAAAGTAGAGACACTACATTCTGATATACACCTGAACATCAGCAGGAGAGGACTCTTTAAAGTAGAGACACTACATACTGATATACACCTGAACATCAGCAGGAGAGGACTCTTTAAAGTAGAGACACTACATACGGATATACACCTGAACATCAGCAGGAAGAGGACTCTTTAAAGTAGAGACACTACATACTGATATACAACTGAACATCAGCAGGAGAGGACGCTTTAAAGTAGAGACACTACATACTGATATACACCTGAACATCAGCAGGAGCAGGACTCTTTAAAGTAGAGTACCACACATACTGAATATACACTGAACATCCAGCAGGAAGAGGACTCTTTAAAGTAGAGACACTACATACTGATATACACCTGAACATCAGCAGGAGAGGACTCTTTAAAGTAGAGACACTACATACTGATATACACCTGAACATCGCAGAGGTAGAGGACTCTTTAAAGTAGAGACACTACATACTGATATACACCTGAACAATCAGCAGGAGAGGACTCTTTAAAGTAGAGGACACTACATACTGATATACACCTGAACATCAGCAGGAGAGGACTCTTAAAGTAGAGACACTACATACTGATATACACCTGAACATCAGCAGGAGAGGACTCTTTAAAGTAGAGACACTACATACTGATATACACCTGAACATCAGCAGGAGAGGACTCTTTAAAAGTAGAGACACTACATACTGATATACACTGAACACAGCAGGAGAGGACTCTTTAAAGTAGAGACACTACATACTGATATACACCTGAACATCAGCAGGAGAGACTCTTAAAGTAGAGACACTACATACTGATATACACCTGAACATCAGCAGGAGAGGACTCTTTAAAGTAGAGACACTACATACTGATATACACCTGAACATCAGCAGGAGAGGACTCTTTAAAGTAGAGACACTACATACTGATATACACCTGAACATCAGCAGGAGAGGACTCTTTAAAAGTAGAGACACATACATACTGATATACACCTGAACATCAGCAGGAGAGGACTCTTTAAAGTAGAGACACTACATACTGATATACACCTGAACATCAGCAGGAGAGGACTCTTTAAAGTAGAGACACTACATACTGATATACACCTGAACATCAGCAGGAGAGGACTCTTTAAAGTAGAGACACTACATACTGATATACACCTGAACATCAGCAGGAGAGGACTCTTTAAAGTAGAGACACTACATACTGATATACACCTGAACATCAGCAGGAGAGGACTCTTTAAAGTAGAGACACTACATACTGATATACACCTGAACATCAGCAGGAGAGGACTCTTTAAAGTAGAGACACTACATACTGATATACACCTGAACATCAGCAGGAGAGGACTCTTTAAAGTAGAGACACTACATACTGATATACACCTGAACATCAGCAGGAGAGGACTCTTTAAAGTAGAGACACTACATACTGATATACACCTGAACATCAGCAGAGAGAGGACTCTTTAAAGTAGAGACACTACATACTGATATACACCTGAACATCAGCAGGAGAGGACTCTTTAAAGTAGAGACACTACATACTGATATACACCTGAACATCAGCAGGAGAGGACTCTTTAAAGTAGAGACACTACATACTGATATACACCTGAACATCAGCAGGAGAGGACTCTTTAAAGTAGAGACACTACATACTGATATACACCTGAACATCAGCAGGAGAGGACTCTTTAAAGTAGAGACACTACATACTGATATACACCTGAAACATCAGCAGGAGAGGACTCTTTAAAGTAGAGACACTACATACTGATATACACCTGAACATCAGCAGGAGAGGACTCTTTAAAGTAGAGACACTACATACTGATATACACCTGAACATCAGCAGGAGAGGACTCTTTAAAGTAGAGACACTACATACTGATATACACCTGAACATCAGCAGGAGAGGACTCTTTAAAGTAGAGACACTACATACTGATATACACCTGAACATCAGCAGGAGAGGACTCTTTAAAGTAGAGACACTACATACTGATATACACCTGAACATCAGCAGGAGAGGACTCTTTAAGTAGAGACACTACATACTGATATACACCTGACATCAGCAGGAGAGGACTCTTAAAGTAGAGACACTACATACTGATATACACCTGAACATCAGCAGGAGAGGACTCTTTAAAGTAGAGACACTACATACTGATATACACCTGAACATCAGCAGGAGAGGACTCTTTAAAGTAGAGACACTACATACTGATATACACCTGAACATCAAGCAGGAGAGGACTCTTTAAAGTAGAGACACTACATACTGATATACACCTGAACATCAGCAGGAGAGGACTCTTTAAAGTAGAGACACTACATACTGATATACACCTGAACATCAGCAGGAGAGGACTCTTTAAAGTAGAGACACTACATACTGATATACACTGAACATCAGCAGGAGAGGACTCTTTAAAGTAGAGACACTACATACTGATATACACCTGAACATCAGCAGGAGAGGACTCTTTAAAGTAGAGACACTACATACTGATATACACCTGAACATCAGCAGGAGAGGACTCTTTAAAGTAGAGACACTACATACTGATATACACCTGAACATCAGCAGGAGAGGACTCTTTAAAGTAGAGACACTACATACTGATATACACCTGAACATCAGCAGGAGAGGACTCTTTAAAGTAGAGACACTACATACTGATATACACCTGAACATCAGCAGGAGAGGACTCTTTAAAGTAGAGACACTACATACTGATATACACCTGAACATCAGCAGGAGAGGACTCTTTAAAGTAGAGACACTACATACTGATATACACCTGAACATCAGCAGGAGAGGACTCTTTAAAGTAGAGACACTACATACTGATATACACCTGAACATCAGCAGGAGAGGACTCTTTAAAGTAGAGACACTACATACTGATATACACCTGAACATCAGCAGGAGAGGACTCTTTAAAGTAGAGACACTACATACTGATATACACCTGAACATCAGCAGGAGAGGACTCTTTAAAGTAGAGACACTACAGACTGATATACACCTGAACATCAGCAGGAGAGGACTCTTTAAAGTAGAGACACGACATACTGATATACACCTGAACATCAGCAGGAGAGGACTCTTTAAAGTAGAGACACTACATACTGATATACACCTGAACATCAGCAGGAGAGGACTCTTTAAAGTAGAGACACTACATACTGATATACACCTGAACATCAGCAGGAGAGGACTCTTTAAAGTAGAGACACTACATACTGATATACACCTGAACATCAGCAGGAGAGGACTCTTTAAAGTAGAGACACTACATACTGATATACACCTGAACATCAGCAGGAGAGGACTCTTTAAAGTAGAGGACACTACATACTGATATACACCTGAACATCAGCAGGAGAGGACTCTTTAAAGTAGAGACACTACATACTGATATACACCTGAACATCAGCAGGAGAGGACTCTTTAAGTAGAGACACTACATACTGATATACACCTGAACATCAGCAGAGAGGACTCTTTAAAGTAGAGCACTACATACTGATATACACCTGAACATCAGCAGGAGAGGATCTTAAAGTAGAGGACACTACATACTGATATACACCTGAACATCAGCAGGAAGAGGACTCTTTAAAGTAGAGACACTACATACTGATATACACCTGAACATCAGCAGGAGAGGACTCTTTAAAGTAGAGACACTACATACTGATATACACCTGAACATCAGCAGGAGAGGACTCTTTAAAGTAGAGACACTACATACTGATATACACCTGAACATCAGCAGGAGAGGACTCTTTAAAGTAGAGACACTACATACTGATATACACCTGAACATCAGCAGGAGAGGACTCTTTAAAGTAGAGACACTACATACTGATATACACCTGACATCAGCAGGAGAGACTCTTTAAGTAGAGACACTACATACTGATATACACCGAACATCAGCAGGAGAGGACTCTTAAAGTAGAGACACTACATACTGATATACACCTGAACATCAGCAGGAGATGGACTCTTTAAAGTAGAGACACTACATACTGATATACACCTGAAGCAGGAGGGACTCTTTAAAGTAGAGACACTACATACTATATACACCTGAACATCAGCAGGAGAGACTCTTTAAAGTAGAGACACTACATACTGATATACACCTGAACATCAGCAGGAGAGGACTCTTTAAAGTAGAGACACTACATACTGATATACACCTGAACATCAGCAGGAGAGGACTCTTTAAAGTAGAGACACTACATACTGATATACACCTGAACATCAGCAGGAGAGGACTCTTTAAAGTAGAGACACTACATACTGATATACACCTGAACATCAGCAGGAGAGGACTCTTTAAAGTAGAGACACTACATACTGATATACACCTGAACATCAGCAGGAGAGGACTCTTTAAAGTAGAGACACAACATACTGATATACACCTGAACATCAGCAGGAGAGGACTCTTTAAAGTAGAGACACTACATACTGATATACACCTGAACATCAGCAGGAGAGGACTATTTAAAGTAGAGACACTACATACTGATATACACCTGAACATCAGCAGGAGAGGACTCTTTAAAGTAGAGACACTACATACTGATATACACCTGAACATCAGCAGGAGAGGACTCTTTAAAGTAGAGACACTACATACTGATATACACCTGAACATCAGCAGGAGAGGACTCTTTAAAGTAGAGACACTACATACTGATATACACCTGAACATCAGCAGGAGAGGACTCTTTAAAGTAGAGACACTACATACTGATATACACCTGAACATCAGCAGGAGAGACTCTTTAAAGTAGAGACACTACATACTGATATACACCTGAACATCAGCAGGAGAGGACTCTTTAAAGTAGAGACACTACATACTGATATACACCTGAACATCAGCAGGAGAGGACTCTTTAAAGTAGAGACACTACATACTGATATACACCTGAACATCAGCAGGAGAGGACTCTTTAAAGTAGAGACACTACATACTGATATACACCTGAACATCAGCAGGAGAGGACTCTTTAAAGTAGAGACACTACATACTGATATACACCTAACATCAGCAGGAGAGGGACTCTTTAAAGTAGAGACACAACATACTGATATACACCTGAACATCAGCAGGAGAGGACTCTTTAAAGTAGAGACCACTACATACTGATATACACCTGAACATCAGCAGGAGAGGACTCTTAAAGTAGAGACACTACATACTGATATACACCTGAACATCAGCAGGAGAGGACTCTTTAAAGTAGAGACACTACATACTGATATACACCTGAACATCAGCAGGAGAGGACTCTTTAAAGTAGAGACAGTACATACTGATATACACCTGAACATCAGCAGGAGAGGACTCTTTAAAGTAGAGACACTACATACTGATATACACCTGAACATCAGCAGGAGAGGACCTTTAAAGTAGAGACACTACATACTGATATACACCTGAACATCAGCAGGAGAGGACTCTTTAAAGTAGAGACACTACATACTGATATACACCTGTACATCAGCAGGAGAGGACTCTTTAAAGTAGAGACACTACATACTGATATACACCTGACATCAGCAGGAGAGGACTCTTTAAAGTAGAGACACTACATACTGATATACACCTGAACATCAGCAGGAGAGGACTCTTTAAAGTAGAGACACTACATACTGATATACACCTGAACATCAGCAGGAGAGGACTCTTTAAAGTAGAGACACTACATACTGATATACACCTGAACATCAGCAGGAGAGAACTCTTTAAAGTAGAGACACTACATACTGATATACACCTGAACATCAGCAGGAGAGGACTCTTTAAAGTAGAGGCACTACATACTGATATACACCTGAACATCAGCAGGAGAGGACTCTTTAAAGTAGAGACACTACATACTGATATACACCTGAACATCAGCAGGAGAGGACTCTTTAAAGTAGAGACACTACATACTGATCAGGGATGCAAACTCATCAGGTATGAAAAAGGTGACAAGGATCCAAGCCCACCGACCCCACGGAATATCGGCTTTAAAATGAGGAATAACAGGATTATAGCAGTCAGAACAACTAAAGCAGTTAATAATAACAGAAACGCCAAAGAGTCACATCTAATAGAAATATATAAAAGCATTTATTTTAATTGTGTAGCAGTCAGTTTATAATTTTGGCAGCACTGTTGAGCATTTTGAAAATGTATTTTCATGCCTCTGTGCAAAGCTTAGTCTTTATATCTGTATAGCCAGTGGTGTAAAGTAACTAAGTTCATAAACTCAAGTACTATACTTGGGTACAATTTTGAGATACTTGTACTTTATTTATGCATTTCAATGTTTTGCTACTTTGTTCTTCTACTCCTCTACAGTTCAGAGGTACATGTTGTACTTCTACTCCACTACATGTATTTAATACCTTTAGTTACTTTACAGATGTGGATGAATGATGTGAAATATAATCAAGTGTTAAATCAGACTTTAGTTCCACCTGGAGTAAATCCACAAGCTACCCTGCAGTATACAAAGTCATTCAAACTAGCTGCACCTTTACCAGCTTTGAGAACACTTTCATGATCAATCATTATAAAACATATCATATATATTATTCTGAAATGGACCAATCTGCACAACGACTACTTTTACTGTCGCTACTTTCACTATATTTTGATGATAATACTTTTCTACTTTTACTTGAGGAACATTTTGAATGCAGGACTTTTACTGTAACAGAGTATTCCTACACTCTGGTACTTCTACTTTTACTCAAGTACAAGACCTGAGTACTTCTACTTTGACTCAAGTCCAAGATCTGAGTACTTCTACTTTGACTCAAGTCCAAGATCTGAGTACTTCTACTTTTACTCAAGTACAAGATCTGAGTACTTCTACTTTGACTCAAGTCCAAGATCTGAGTACTTCTACTTTTACTCAAGTACAAGATCTGAGTACTTCTACTTTTACTCAAGTACAAGATCTGAGTACTTCTACTTTTACTCAAGTACAAGATCTGAGTACTTCTACTTTTACTCAAGTACAAGATCTGAGTACTTCTACTTTTACTCAAGTACAAGATCTGAGTACTTCTACTTTTACTGTCGCTACTTTAACTATATTTTGATGATAATACTTTTGTACTTTTATTTGAGGAACATTTTGATTGCAGGATTGTTCCTACACTCTGGTACTTCTACTTTTACTCAAACCTGAGTACTTCTACTTTTAATCAAGTACAAGATCTGAGTGCTTCTACTTTTACTCAAGTACAAGATCTATACTTATACCACCTCTGTTTATAGCCTATGAAAAAAACTATTGGAAAACGAAGGCTAAAGCTAACGTTAGCAGATAGTGACAATGTATGCTAGTTAGCTAGCTCAACGATAATATTGCGACAGGAACACTTTTCAGTGCACATCACGCTCTGCCGCTCCGACAGGGAGCTCTGATCTGAACACCTGAACGGCCCGTTCTAACAGCTGTTCACCAGCGGTGCAGTCTGTGCCACAGTGACTCCGGACTGCACAGTTAATATTAACGAACGCACCCGTAGGTAATGTAGCTGCTGAAGCTAGACCATCATCACGGAGCAGCAGAGCCTTATTATACATCCATGAGCAGAGCCGACAGGCAGGAAGACTCGAGCACACAGCTCGCGCTTCATTATAATATATAAAAAAAGAACACCATGCGTGTCATGATGGCACATAACAGCTCGCGGCCGCAGATTACTCCGGGTCCCAGACCCCCCTCCCCCCCCCCCCCCATACCCCAAAAATATTTTTATTGCAGATCTACATGAATCACACAAACGACCTATTTTGGAATCAAAACGGCGAATTTCGCCGAAAGGTGACAAGTTTGCATCCCTGCTGATATACACCTGAACATCAGCAGGGGAGGACCCTTTAAAGTAGAGACTTTAAAGAGTCCTACAATATGGCCCCTTTAAGACATTTTAAATGCAAAAATGTTACCAAATATATCTATAGAGCACTATATCATATCCTCTTTCTCACACAGGAAACTTTAAGCTCCTACCATTGCCATGCGTCCGCGTTCCAAACAGTCCTGCAGGCCGACTTTATCATCCAGAGCCGAAGCCAGAGGTCTAAAGAGAAACACACACAGAGGCATTTAAACAAAAGAACTGTTTTTAAGGAGCATATACTGAAGAAAGGGAATATTGATTTGAATTATTTACCTGTTCATGCCGGGGAGGTTTCCCCAGAAGTATCGCGCTCTGTGAGCAGGACTGACCTTCACTGCATCGATGAGGATCGGATTACACTGAAGAAATGAAGATAATAATAAGAACAAACTCTGCCATTGAATTGAGAGGATTCTTACAACATGTAGGAGCCAAAAAGCGTATTTTGTCATTGCTTATTATTTATTTTATTATCATTATTTGTTTACATCCTATAGTCGTAATTGGTCACTTCTGGCACGTATCACATGGGTGTGACGAAGGTAATTTAATCCATACGATATTGTAAGAGCAAAGTTAAGCCTATAAGCAACTATTGGGAGTTTAGTTGCCACACACCCGTAAATAAATGTTGGGAAAATCCTGAACGTCCTCTTCCAATAGAGAGTAACATGATAACTAAGGTATCCCAACTGTAGCTGTGTACATGACAGGATGTATGATTACCTAGAAGAGCATCAGGACTGTTTGAGGCATATGATAGCTATGTGATTAACATGATGATTCAGCCTCTATGGAGATAGACATATGACAAGCATGCTCATTTCTGACGTGGAGCTAATCTGAAGTAAACATTGAATACTGCTTTCTATTCCTCCATCTTGTGACTGTGTAACTCCCTCTCTTGGATATCAGCATGTGAAGGACACTGTTCAGGAACTAGTTGATGCTCTGTATGTGATGACTACTTCCATTCTGGAGAGGATCACAAATACATGGATCCTGAGATTGAAGCTCAAGCCGGGAACGAGTGATTATTAACATTTTGAAGTATTCAGAAAAAGTCAGAATTTTGAGATTTTTGAGAAAAAGTCAGAATTTTGAGAAAAATTTAAATTTTTTGAGATTTTTGTGAAAAAGTCAAATCTTTTGAGATTTTTGAGAAAAAGTCATATTTTTTTAGAAAAGTCAGCATTTTTTTGATTTGTGTGTAAAAGTCAGATTTTTGAGATTTTGAGAAAAAGTCAGATCTTTTAGATTTTTTAGAAAAAGTCAGATTTTTTAGATTTTGACTACTTCCATTCTGGAGAGGATCACAAATACATGTATCCTGAGATTGGAGCTCAAGCCGGAGACCAGGGAGATTATCCTAACTATAATAAATAATATAATCACCTCCAGGAATCTGCAGATGTCGGATTTATCGTGGCCACTCATGAACACCACGTTCTCAAACAGCCAGAAGAACGGGCGGTCGTCGCCGTCCTTCGGCTTCATGAGCGTCAGCAGGCGGTAAAACTCAAAGAACAGACGTCCAGTTCCCTCTGCACCACAGAGAGAGAGAGAGGAACACAGAGAGGGTTATCACCAGGGAGAGATAATGTGTGAAGAGGATGCACTCAGCCGCTCTCAATGCCGGTGAACAGGAGGGGTTATATTCAGAAAATAAATAAAACAAAGACAAAACTAAGAATTCTCTGTACAAAAATGTACAATAATATATATTTGGCAATGGGGGAATACTCCTGATTTAGTCCCAGAATCACCATATTATCATAACTCTGCAGATTTTAATAAATGTCTCCTTGAATTGAAACTATTGAGACGAAAACAACAAACCAATTAACATTTTCTCCTAAAAATTACCTTTTTTTCATTCATTAGGGAATTCATAATCTTGGAGAATAATCAAATACTTTGATTGTAAAATGTTGTACGTTGTTTATTGTCTTACATCTACCACTTCGATCTCAGAATTTTGTCTATTTTCTTTAATGTTTTATCTGGGAATAATAATCTTACCCGGCTCTAATTACTTATTTTATTACCCACAAATGCCCTAAAAAGGCCAGATTTATAATAATTGTTCTCCAGTAACTCATCAGCAACCACTTGTTTCCTGTTCCACACGCACTGCTACCAACATGTCTGGAATAACATACCAAATAATCCTTTTCTCAGCGGGTTGACCATGGAGAGGTCGTTGCATGGACTGCCTCCGATCAGAAGGTCAAACGGACCCCACTCAGCCAGCTGCAACACACACACACACACACACACACACACACACACACACACACACACACACACACACACACACACACACACACACACACACACACACACACACACACACACACACACACACACACACACACACACACACACACACACACACACACACACACACACACACACACACACACACACACACACACACACACACACACACACACACACACACACACACACACACACACACACAATTATCTTCATGTTTCTGTGTTGTTTTGTTTTCCTCAGATTCACACTTTTAACTTAAAGTGGACCTATCATGCTATATTTAAATGATATATTGTAGGGCCATACCTATATAAGGTATATTTATACGTTTCTGTTTTCAAAATACCAAACAGATCATGCATTTTAGCCATGCCTCATTTCGCTCTATGTGCTGTTTGCTGTCTACGGGTCTGATTCTGCTGACCACGCCCCCCTGCAGTAGAGGGGAGCCATGCTCTGATCAGCTGCTGGGCTGTCAGAAGAGGGGGAGAAAAAGAGATCTCCGTCCTCCGTGTTTTATTATATAGAGTTGTTATTCATTTGTTTTAAAGCTCAATAAATAACAAAGAAGACATTTGACCGGCACTTTTCTAATTTTGTCCGGAAGATTTAAACTTTAACGGACATCTTGACCCGCGAAAGAAACTGAAACTAAAACTCTGCCGCACGGTCCCCTCGTTCCTTGGAAGAGGCGGAGAGGTGGGTGTTTGTCATCTGCTGGTGGACTAACCGGAGAGAATTACAGTGCTTGCCTCGACGGGGAGGGATTGCATTGAATTAAAGCAGCGGGAGCAAACGCTTGCCTCGGGGAGGGAGAAAGAAAGCCACAGCGGAGAATAAACAGAAGGGTAACCATGGTAACTATGGGCGGGAAGTCTTCTTCGCTGCTTTTGTGGCAGACTACAGCGCCACTTACAGGCCTGGCATATGTACTACAGCGTCTCCAGCGCTTTCGAGCGGCAATGGCCGTGGCTGTCTCCTCCTGATTGGTGGAGTTGGCCCAATAGCCGTAGCGCCACCGTCCTGACGTCAGTAACGTGTTCAAATCTGGATCAGTTTTTATCAGATCCGTTGCAGCCCCTTTTTTAGAGATTTGGGTATGGAGGAAAATAGAGAGGGTTGTGTTTTCTGACACTTGGTGAGTTCCCTGGAACACCGGGGACACATATTCATGTAGAAAAGACGTACACAAGTGCATTTTGCATGATAGGTCCCCTTTAAGCTATCAGCATACAGAGGAGAAGGGGAAGCCCTGTTTACTTTCTAAATATTCCTTTATCTGTAAACCGTAAGAACATATTGAAAAATGTCACATTCAGTTTCTGAAAGTCCAAGTATGTGTTTCAATGTCCAAAGATAGTCACTTTTATTAAGATATAAAGCAGTACATCTCCATATTTAAAAGACAAAACCTATTTTCCACCAGAATTAAAAAAAACATATTTTAGAAAACTCTTTTGTTAAGAACAAGCAATAAAAACAACTCTAGATAAGGTCAGGGTGAACTCACGTGTTTCCTGGTGATGGTTCGAACATCGTTGACGTATTCGATCTTTCCCTCGTGCTTTATCAGCCCCACAGCGATGGAGTCCTCACAGATCTCTGAGGCGATGTAGCGATCGATCTTAAAGCCCAGGTCTTTGAGCACCAGGTAGCCTGTGGGGAAGAATAAACGCATTACATGCACTGTAACTCAAATAAAAGTCTCATTTGTATTCAGACTGGAGCTCCCGGTTCCTCTTCAATAGTAAGTATAGACAAAAAAAGATAACCAACCTGTTGCGATGCCGTCAAAAAGCGAGAGCACTCTGATTGGTCGGCGCTGATCAGCGGGGATGGAGGGGTAAACTCTGTGAGGCTCCTGGGATTAAATAGAAAATACACAAGTTTCAGTAAAGACTGAGTGTTCAGCATTTTTGTGCAAGAGACAGTTGTTGTGAACCGACCGGAGGTTTGTTTCACTATTTAATGAGGGGATAAAAGTGTTAAGAATACTCTATTTCACATTAAGTTGTGCGTGTATTAACTGCAGCTGTGTACATGACAGGATGTATGATTACCTCGAAGAGCATCAGGACTGTTTGAAGCATATGATAGCTATGTGATTAACATGATGATTCAGCCTCTATGGAGATAGACATATGACAAGCATGCTCATTTCTGACGTGGAGCTAATCTGAAGTAAACATTGAATACTGCTTTCTATTCCTCCATCTTGTGACTGTGTAACTCCCTCTCTTGGATATCAGCATGTGAAGGACACTGTTCAGGAACTAGTTGATGCTCTGTATGCGATGACTACTTCCATTCTGGAGAGGATCACAGATACATGGATCCTGAGATTGAAGATCAAGCCGGGGACCAGGGATTATTGACATTTTTAAGTATTCAGAAAAAGTCAGAATTTTTAGATTTTTGAGAAAAGTGAGAATTTTGAGAAAAAGTCATATTTTGAGAAAAGAAAAGTCAGATTTTGGGGAAAAGTCAGTTATTTTGAGAAAAAGTCAGAATTTGTGAGAATAAGTAATATTTTTGAGATTTTTGAGAATAAGTAATATTTTTTTTATTTTTGAGAAGGTCCGAATCTTTTGAATTTTGAGAAAAAATTCAGAATTTTTGAGAAAGTCACATTTTTGAGAAAAAGTCATATTTTTGAGAAAAGAAAAGTCAGATTTTGGGGAAAAGTCAGACATTTTGAGAAAAAGTCAGAATTTGTGAGAATAAGTAATATCTTTTAGATTTTTGAGAATAAGTAATATTTTTTTGATTTTTGAGAAAGTCCGAATTTTTTGAATTTTGAGAAAAAATTCAGAATTTTTGAGAAAGTCACATTTTTGAGAAAAAGTCATATTTTTGAGATTTTTTGAGAAAAAGTCATATTTTTGAAAAAAAGTCAGAATTTAAAGAAAAAAAGTCAGATTTTGAGGGAAAAAGTCAGATTTTTGAGAAAAAGTCAGATATTTGAGAAAAAGTCCGATATTTGAGGAAAAAGTCAGGATTTTGAGATTTTGAGAAAAATACCAACGAATTCTCTTTTTTTGTTTTGACTACTTCCATTCTGGAGAGGATCAGAAACACATGGATCCTGAGATTGAAGCTCAAGCCGGGGACCAGGGAGATATTTCTAACACGTACGAAGGCCATGGCGCTGTTGTTGGCGAAGAAGTCCTGGACCTTGACGCTCCAGTCCGGCCTCAGTTTGAGGTTCCCGGCACACAGAGAGGGTTTACACATGAAGCAGCTCCACGGATCCATATCCTTCAGAATGTCGAAGGTCCCCAGACCCACCAGGATCTCCAGACAGCCCTTACAGAAACACCTGGAGGAGATAAGAAGATAAGATAAGAAGTACTTTATTGATCCCAATTAAACTGAATATATACATGTAAAGGGTGATTTTAAGTCCAAGAGAAGCTGTGGAGCAGAGAGTTCAGAGCGTAAAAGAAAATGCACTTTAGGTCAAATTATTCGAAAGTAAAGGTGACGTTTACCTGCAGCAGCTGGCGTTTCCACACAGAATGACTTCCTGTCCGGCGCAGCACACGGTGCAGTACGACTGGTATCCGTCTTCATCGTAACGGAACAGCGTCTCTGTGAAGTTCTCCTGCAGAAAGAGACGTGAAGGGGTGTTAGGAGCAGCTGAGTTTCAGATGGAGGTTAGACATTGGGAATTGGAAAATACATTAGCCGCTTTCACACCAAGTACTTTGCCGTACTTAGTGGCCAGCACTTAGTTCCCCCATGGCACTAAAGAGCAGATCGCGTTCACACCGGAATAAGTTCCCTGAGGGAGGATTAGGCAAATGAAGCCGCTGACGTCACTTCGTCTTCTTCTGCTTTGGGTTTACTGGCAGGCCGCAAACAACTTCACGGCGTATACTGCCACCCGAAGTCCCCGGCCGGAAGTCCCCGGAGTTGGGGAAGGCTTCAGTAGAAGCTGCTGGGACTCCCAGCAGCTTCTACTGAAGCCTTCCGAGTAAATCGCCAGAAGCGCCGACACCTCCTCATCTCCACCGCTCCCATGTTTTCTTTTGTGTTGCCATAAGTTATTCTCTCTCCATTGGTGCACGGGGCTAATGCTAATGCTAATAATGCTAATGCCAGCAAATACAATGGCGGCATCACAAAACTTGGGGGGGGGGTGTAGTAATCAGCAGCGAACCCCTTCAACACGTGTATTTCGGTTTATTCACAGCATTCATTTTGTTATTCTACAGTATTGTTGTTTTATAGTTATTTGTTAATGTAACCCAATTTGTGTTCTTTGAAATTGAAAAGGATATCGCATTGTGTTTGTTACTTTCGTTGCAGTTGTATACGTCTTAAGTGTAATTTGGCATGGCTTCCTATTTTGTATGGACATGCTTTTATTTTGAAGGAGAGTTAGCGCTGTTGACAGGAAGTTGTTGTTGCTATGGAAACAACGTGACGGAGATTAACGGAGAAAAAGTAATATCTACATATAAAGACGGAGAAAGTAAACGATAACGTTTATGGTTAAGTGTTAGCACCCCCCGAAGAGGCACAAGCTCTTACGTTGATATTGGAGATTTCAATAAATTCAATTTGAAAAAAAAAAACGGGAAGAAAACGAAAAAACAAACAAAACGAATATCCGAATAACGAAATTGAAACCCGAAATACTCCAACGAACGGATATTCGGATACAGCCCTAGAGGGAAGCAGACCAAATAACACGTCAAAAAGACGTATTTATCATTAAATTACCTTGCATCTGAGACAAAGACCACCTTCGAACAACGGGTGCTGCACCTGAAGCTCAGTGGATCCACAAGACAAACAGAAATCTGAAATAACAAACCATTAAGTTAAAATGAAGGATTGTTCGTTTATATAAAATCACACGTCTTCCACACACTCACACACAACTTACCTTCAATTGTTTTGCCCGCCTCTTTGACCTTTTCTCTTATCAATTCTGTAGAAAAGTAGAAAAACAAATCACACATAAGGAATGAAAAAGATTATACTCTGTGACCAAATCTAGTGAGGAACGTTTACTCTTGAAGACATGTGTTTTGGACTAAATGTGGTATATTGTGTACCTCGGTTATAGATGATGGCGGGTGTGATTGCCTTGTTTTTAAAAACATATTTCCTTTTTGGCGGAGGCTGGTAGTCGGACAGGGCCGAGTCAGAAGTTTCCTGAAGAGCGGCGGCATCTTGAAGAAGCAGGAAGAGACGAAATAAGGAGAAAATCAAGAAAAAGCTGGATATGTAACGACTAACAGAGCAAAGACAAAACATTATGGATCATCTTACTATCTTTATGCATATATTATGGGTCTTAGATATATACAAATATATTAAAAACATATCTATGATGTGTTTTGCTCAAAATACCAAACAGCATTTTAGAAATCCCTCATATCCCTCTGTTTCAGCCCTGTTACTAAAGTGCTGATTCTGGGTCTGCATTTTGTATGATAGGAGACCTTTAAACTCCTAATAAAGTGGTGCAGGAATGAGTCCTAAAACCCGGAAGTGAGTCAGCATGTTACCACTTCCTGTCCCCTCGTCTCAGAGTCAACGGGTTTTTTGAACTAGTTTTGTAAAATATCTGTAAATAAGGTCTGAGGTTGAGACACATTGAAGAGACGGGTCACGTTTTGTTCTAGGACATTAAATCCATCAGCAGTGACCCCACTGGTGATTTCTGAAGAGTTGACGTGTCTGAGAAACGATGGTTGTTACCAAGTGGCTGAATAGGACTACAGAAGTCGTGGAGGACGTTGTACGACATTACGCCGAACACGTAAACACTCCTCTAAGTTAGTTTGCCCTGTTCTGCTTGAAAGCAAGTACCTGCCTCCTGCTAACTGTTCAAACAAACGCTTCAACTCGTACCATTTAGAATCTGTGTGTTTGAATATGGATCTGAAGTTGGCGTGACGTTGAAGTCGTGCTGCTGTACTCGCCTGTAGTTCCTTTATAGCATGACGTTAGCATTTTGCTTCTGGAGATTCGATTTATGATTTGAAAATGATAAAAGTAGCGTAGACATGTGGAGATTATCCGGCTGAACAAAACGTGCAGGTTCGTTTTCCACAGATCTTATTTCGAGCTATTTTCCTAAATCCTCTGGAGAGATCCTGTTGCTTTTTGTCGAGGGAACCCATGAGCAGTTTAATTCCGGGTCGGCCTACAAAAATACGTCATCCCTGCACCGCTCTATAGGTAGAGAAATAAAGTAAATGTTGATAACAGTGCTCATACCAGGAGGCAGGAGTCCCTCAGGGCCGGAGGGCAGGAAACCCTCAGAGGCCCAGTCCAGCATCAGCTTCAGCTCCTTCTCCTTAGTTCCTCCTTTTCCAGAGAAAGACTTCCCACAGCGCTCACCAGCCAGCTGCACAACACAAACATTATCTGAGTCAACACAAACATTATCTGAGTCAACACAAACATTATCTGAGTCAACACCAGTGGCGTCGCCTGGCCTGGGCATTCAGGGCTTTAGCCCCGAATGTTTTTTATGTAGCCCCGGACAATTCTCCCTCCAATAATATAATACATTAACCGTGCTTTACGTGAACCTCATCACGACACAAGAGAGGACGGCAGCACTGTAATTTCCCGTGTTCAGTGAATGCAACAGAGGCATGACACCAGACCAATCAGAGAGTTGCATGGAAAATAAACGTGTGCTTGTGTCATTCAAGCTCGGCTCTGTGTGTGTGTGTGTGTGTGTGTGTGTGTGTGTGTGGCAATAGCGCATTTAGTGTGAGAGAGAGAGAGAGAGAGAGAGAGGAGGAGAGAGAGAGAGAGAGAGAGGAGAGAGAGAGAGAGAGAGAGAGAGAGAGAGAGAGAGAGAGAGAGAGAGAGAGGGACCGTGCCAGCATGGACCGTGTTGTTAGCATCTGGTTAGCTAGCTGCACTAACGGACATAAGGAGCTGTTTGTTCCACAAGAAGCTGGAGGAGAGTCCTCTCCTCTCAGACTGAGAGACTCAGGTGAGCTAAAGGACTCTCTGAGTGTTTAGATAGTTAACTTTAGTCTGAGTTATCTCAGTGGGTCTCAAACGGTTTGGTCACAAATTATTCAAAAGATTATTTCCGTGGCACACGTTCATATGATCATTATAGTTATTAAAAAATAAGAGAATAAAGGAAAAACAGTTATGAAATACTATATGGCAGTAAAACAAGAATAGAGTTTAAAAGGGGAGTGATTAGTAAAATATCCATAAAGAAAAAGTACATCTGTTTACAGTTCTGCTTCATATGGGTGTTGAGAGAGGTATCCATAGATCTCTTCATGTTGCTCTCAAAGTGCACCAGATTGATGCATTTAACTTCAATATTTAAAAACAAATCTGAGTCAACACAAACATTATCTGAGTCAACACAACACAGGTAGGTAGATTTAAACAGGAGAATAGTCCGAAAAAGCAGAAGGTATTGGTTACAGGTTAAGTAACAGACAAGAGTTACCAAGGGGAAGCGTACAAAGTAGTAATGACAATTGGTTCAAAATATCTGATTTAGTCGATTGCCCTCGGACGCTGTTTCTTGCAAGATGTTGCATTTTGCCCCCGCCCGCGGGGTTTAAGGCGAGACACTACAGGTGAATAGGGTACGTTTTTTAACTTAAAGATATCAGCAAGACATTTCTCCAGTTAATTACTTATATTAAGGCAATTGTTTTTTGTATTACAAGTATTCTGAAATAGCATGTTTAAATATGCAAATGAGCCATCCTCTCATTATATATGCGCATATTTTAATACATTTCAGGAACACAAATCTGAACATTGGATGAAGCCAGGTTCAAAATTCTTGTTTCATTTTGTAGTCATATTAGAAGCTAAAGTTTTTACAGAAGGGATTTTGGATATCTCTTTGTATCACTCCATAAATCAGAAAATACTGTCAACAATCCTAAAATATCTATTTTCGCCATGTTTTTAGGTATAAAATGTTATATAATTCAGACTATGAATGATATATAAACAAACCCTTCAGTAAAAACCTTCAGAATATTGATAGGAATATAACTGGAAGGTTTGGTGTATGTAATGGCGCGTTTCCACTACACGGCCTCGCTCGGCCCCGCTCGGTATGGCTGGGCCTCGTTAGGACTGGCTCACTTTATGGCGCATTTCCATTACAGTTTAGGAACTGGGGCAGTATCTATAGTAACGCAGTGTAGGCGGAGCCGTGACGTGATCTTCAGAGGACCCCAGAGAAACAACACAGCCGTTAGCTGTTAGCACTCAGAGCTCCTCATATCTGTTCAGAAACTAGACAAAAGTTAAACAAGTACACACCACAGACTGCCTGTGTCATGGTGAATACAGTCGCTGCTTTATTTATGTCTGTATAGGCCGTTGTTGTGAGTGTGGACGGTCGGAGCATATACAACGTTAGCTTAGCCGATCTCCATTTAGAAAACACGCATTTTAAAAGGTTTTTCGCCTGCCGTCTGTCTGCAGACTTGTCAAAGCATTAATTCATGGTTTTTACTAACCGGTATCAGTATGTTGTTACTTCGGCATCATTTTGAAACGTGTATTACAATTAAATCACGGTCAAATATGTCCATCTTGTTGTAGTTGTAGCCCCCTTGCCAGCGATGCTCTCTCTAGTTTAGCATACTCAGCCCGACTCAGCCTCGTTGTCTCTGGCCCTAGACCCGCGATTTTATGAGGCCAGAAAAACTGTGAATTAGGACCCGCCGGCCGGTACTAGGCCAAGTGGAAACGCAACCAAAGACGGGCCGCTGACGTCACAGCCCTCTTAAACCGGGCTGCGCGCTGTAGTGGAAACGCGCCATTAGTGCTACTGAAGTGGACATTTTGCTAACTTTTGGTGAACTTACAGACGCAAATAGACAATCTAGTCAAATAAACACCTAAATGTGTATTTTGTATGTTTTCCTTCCAAAAGCCTGAAAGAAAACATGTTATGGAATCAAAATCAACAGCCGTAGTAAGAAGGGAACATTTACAGATATCAAAATCAATCTTGAGTAACAGGATGTGATAGAAACAGATCATTCGACCTACTGTAAAGATGATAGCGACAGATATCATTTGGGGTCTTACCTCGATGATCTGGTAAATGGCTTCCTTGTAGACGGGCAGGCTGGCGTAGGAGTTTTTGCAGAAGCACTTATTGAAGGCACTGAAGACCATGAGACCCTCCGTGTAGCTCTGCAACAGGAAGCAAAGATGATGGGAAAATGCAATTCAACACATGTGGAGTTTTCTTCACATTTAGTGTTCAATCAATCAATCAATCAATCAAATGTTACACTGTGTGACATAGATAAGATAGCACTTTGTTGTCCAGGTACTCTTTAAAACAGATGGTAGTTATGGGTACTTTTTACTGAAGTACATTTCAAAGCCCTCTTTACTTTTACTTGAGTAAAGAAGTTTAGTCAGTACTTCTACTTTCACCAGAGTATTTTAAACACGAGTATCTGTACTTCTCCTTGAGTAAAGGATGTGTGTACTTTTGCCATCTCTGTTCATAGGTTTAAAAACCAAGAAAAGCGTTCTTCTTACCTCTGAGAACATCCCGTCTCCGAACCACTCGACCCTCCTCATCCCGGGAGGAGAGGATTTACTTTTCCAGGGGATCACCATCCCGGGCCACCAGGAGAAACCCTTCACTTTCCCCCAGATCAACTCTCCGCGCAGGAACCCCTTCCCATCCTGCAGGGGAAACGTGGATTATCATAAACGTTTTTTTGTTGGGAAAATACAGAATGTACTCTTCCAACATGAGAGTAGCATGATAACAAAGGTATCCCAACTGTAGCTGTGAACATGACAGGATGTATGATTACCTAGAAGAGCATCAGGACTGTTTGAGGCATATGATAGCTATGTGATTAACATGATGATTCAGCCTCTATGGAGATAGACATATGACAAGCATGCTCATTTCTGACGTGGAGCTAATCTGAAGTAAACATTGAATACTGCTTTCTATTCCTCCATCTTGTGACTGTGTAACTCCCTCTCTTGGATATCAGCATGTGAAGGACACTGTTCAGGAACTAGTTGATGCTCTGTATGTGATGACTACTTCCATTCTTGAGAGGATCAGAAACACATGGATCCTGAGATTGAAGCTCAAGCCGGGGACCAGGGATTATTGACATTTTGAAGTATTCAGAAAAAGTCAGAATTTTTTGATTTTTGAGAAGTCAGAATTTTGAGAAAAAGTCATATTTTGAGAAAAAAAGTCATATTTTGGGGAAAAGTCCGATATTTTGAGAAAAAGTCCGAATTTGTGAGAATAAGTCATATTTTTGAGAAAGTCCGAATTTTTAGAATTTTGAGAAAAAATTCAGAATTTTTGAGAAAGTCAATTTTTTGAGAAAAAGTCATATTTTTGAAAAAAAAGTCATATTTTTGAAAAAAAGTCATATTTTTGAAAAAAAGTCATATTTTTGAAAAAAAAGTCAGAATTTAGAGGAAAAAAAGTAAAAAAAGTGACTACTTCCATTCTGGAGAGGATCACAGACACATGGATCCAGAGATTGAAGCTCAAGCCGGGGACGAGGGATATTTTTCTAACAGTTTTCCTTCTTAATGTAATTTAAAAGACATGATTCTGTTTTATTCATTACCGTGTAGACGTGTTTCCGGCGATTTCTTGGAGTGGGTTTACTGACCGGAGATGTTTCTTCTGCCTGAGACTTTAAAACATTAAAATAAGTGTCAAACATTTCAGTCAAACATTTAAAAAAAGTAGTTTAGGTGAGGAGGATCTGCGTACTTACAAAATAAAAGCCATAACTGATGTTAGTTAGTTAGAAAATGCACCACAAATCACCAAAATCATTGTGTTACATATTACATTTCAGGTGTCATGGAGGAGAGAATTAGTTCAAAACAAGAGAGCCCTTTTTTCTTAAGATGTATCAATTCCCTCTGATCAACTAATCAAGCTGGAAATATCCAATAAAAACTAAACAGTAGAATCTATTTCCTGTGTTAAATTATCTCAATAGATTTTTAAATGTTGGGGTTGGCATACAGATGATAAGGTCCCTGTTGTGTTTTAGACGACAGATATACTGCTTGTATAGATTTTACGAATAATTCATTATTCTGACATCTGGAGAGAGTCTAGAGTTCTGCGATTTTCTGGAAAAAAAATAGGATTTTCAGAAAAGTGAGAATTTTTCCAATAAAGTGAGAATTCTGAGATTTTCTGGAAAAAGTGAGAATTCTGAGATTTATTAGAAATAAGGTGAGAATTTCCGAAAAAGTGAGCATTTTGGGATTTTCTGAAAAAAGTCAGAATTTTTAGTTTTTAAGTAAAAAGTCAGAATTTTTAGTTTTTAAGTAAAAAGTCATAATTCTGAGATTTCAGAAAAAAACTAAACAGTAGAATCTATTTCACTGTAGTTTTAATTTAAATTATCTAAATAGATTTTTAAATGTCAGGTTATCTTTTTACTTCAGAAATCATAAAGTGGTGTAAATACTATGTGGAGATTATCCTGCTAAACAAAACATGTCTGTATCATAAATATTTGTTTGTCAGAGATTATTTTCTTCAATAAATCAAATCACATGGAGAAATCTTATGCTAACAGAAAAACATCATAACTGCAGGGCTCTATTACGCTATCAGATATGTGTTGTTGTGCAAGGAGCTCACAAGTATCTGCTTTTAGCTAGTTATTTTGTAGTGTTTCAGAGGTCAGAGACATCAGTACACTTGAGTACACCTACCCCCTCTTCCTGGGACTCCAGACCCTTTCTGCTGTCCTGATCAACAGGTTGGGGGGCGGACCAGGTGCTAACACCCGCCTGAAACACTGCGCGGGCCTGAGGTTTCTGCCGCAAGCTGCTCTCCCAGCCATAACTTCCCCTAGTGGTCATCTGAGAGACAACACACTCCCATTACACACTCAAATATCATCACAACACACCGTCATAAAGGGAAAACGTAACCTTATCATGCAAGTGGTTATGATGGCCGTATCAATCATCACAACACACCGTCATAAAGGGAAAACGTAACCTTATCATGCAAGTGGTTATGATGGCCGTATCAATGAAAATATATGAGGTTAGTAAAGGGAAAAGTATGTCAGTAGATGAGGGAAACAACAAATATGATGCAGGAGAAACAATACTTTTTCTGAACAGTTCTGGTCTTTGTTTACTAGTTGAGTGTAAAGCTGAGAAAAGCATCTTGATTGTAGTTTTAAAAAAAATCAGAAGCACGGCAGCGGGATTTCATGAGAAAGAAACTCAAGAAAAACGTTGAAATTCTCAGATTCAAGAGGTAAGTGGTGGTCTAATGGATAGTGAGGTGGGCTGAAGATCGGAAGGTTGTGAGTTCAAATCCCGCCACCACCTCTAGTGTGCCCTTGAGTAAGGCACTTAGCCCTTAGTTACTCCAGGGAGAATGTCCCTCAGGGTTCATATACTTATTCACCAATGACTTTTCCATTACTTCTCCATGACCTTTACCTAATTTTCCATGACCAAAGAAATGACTCTTTCTCAGCGGTACCACTGAAAATGGTTTATTTTAACATGGAACAGGAAAATAAGGTCTGCATATGAAACATGTTGTGCCTATCTGAAAACAAATCAAATAGGCTTACTAGCTTCTACACGCTAAAGCAACTAAAATCTCTCACCAGCAAAACACCTCGTCAGTTAAATGCCATTTTACGTTTCATTACTATACGATACAGTATTTATTATCATTATAGTATTACTATTTTGGCGATTAGATCAAATATAAATTATATTTGATGCAACTTTAGTTAAATTTCCATGACTTTTCCAAAACTTTGGGGAAAATATTGTTTTCCATAACTTTTCCAGGGCCTGGAATTAGCATTTTGAATTTCCATGACTTTTCCAGGTTTTTAATGACCGTAAGAACCCTGGTCCCTGTAACGCGCTTTGGATAAAAGCGTCAGCTAAATGTAATGTAAATATACGGAAATATTTCACAAATTTAAAAGATAAATACTTGAAAATCCTCTGAGATTAAAGTGGTAAATATAGGGGGGGGGGGGGAATCATAAATGTATGAGAAAGAACAAATATTTTCAGAGATTAAAGTGGTAAAAAAAACGTAATTATTTGTGGAAAAAGTATTGGAGGAAAATCACAAATCTCCTAGAAAGTTCTCTGAGATTAAAGTGGTAAATGTACGGGAAAGCAATGTACTAAAAGCTGACAGTTTTCATGTTCAAATAATAAAAATTTTAACATTTTAGCTTTTTTCTCAAAATGTGTGAAGTACCTCTTTGCAATCGTCTCCATTCTCATCGTCTGTTGAAGAAAATATAAAGTAAGTTTGAGCGTTGAAATCTTCAGAAATATGATGGCCATCCTGAACCTGATACAGAAATGCTACGTACCGTTTATCTTTGTGAGGCGGACTTCACAATGCTTTACTTTGAGGCCATTCATTGCTGGAGAAAGAGAGGAACGTGTGATTAACATGTTTGGAGATTTGTCAGAAACAAAACTCAGAATTCTGAGATTTTCAGATTTATTTATCTTCAGACTCGAAAAAATAATGTTTTCATTTTCAGAATTTCCATAGAAAGTAAAAATTCTGCGATTTTCCGGAAAAAGTCATAATTCTGAAATTTCAGGAAAAAGTGAGAATTTCGAGATTTAACCTGTTAAGCTCTGAGCCTGTTTTTCAGGTCTCAGGCTCGAGAATGCCATTCCCAGAACAAATGACCATATCTTCCCTTCTAAAAGGGTTAAATTAATAATCTTTTTTCTCAAAGTAATGATAAACCTGTGAGTTGGATGTAGAAAAGTCAGAATCAATATAGATGTTTTTTATTTTAAAGAAAATTCAGATTTTACATAGTAAAAAACTGTAAATTATAGTGTCCGTCCAAATATTATTTTTTACTTATAGTGAAAACTACCCTTGAATGATGGTAAGGTAGACTAATGGCGCAGTTCCACTACAGCGCGGAGCTCGCTTTAAGCGTGCCGTGTCGTGCCGTGCCCGTTTTTGGTTGCGCTTCCACGAGGCCTAGTTACGGCCCGGCCCGGCCCGGGGCCACTTTTTCACGTCTTTTCTGGCCCGAGAAAATTGTGGTTCTATCGAGGCCAACAAACAGGGCTGAGTCGGGCTGAGTATGCTAAACGAGAGAGGAGCGCTGGCAAGGGGGGTACAACTACAACAAGATGGACATATTTGACCGTGATTTAATTGTAATACACGTTTCAAAATGATGCCGAAGTAACAACATACTGATACCGGTTAGTAAAAACCATGAATTAATGCTTTGTCAAGTCTGCAGACAGACGGCAGGCGAAAAACCTTTTAAAATGCGTGTTTTTCTAGATGGGGATTGGCTAAGCTAACGCAGTATATGCTCCGACCGTCCACACTCACAACAACGGCCTACAGACATAAATAAAGCAGCGACTGTATTCTGAGAATTTCAGAAATTCTTTTAGCATTTCCAGATCTCAAACACTTTTGCATAACATATACATCAAATGAATAATTACTATACCAGCGTGGTACAGTTATCAAATTAGATGCGTATTTATTATCTGGATCATAGGATTCCTCTCACCTTCAGAGTGGATTTGGGGGTCCTTGCAGCGGTTGTTATCAGAGAGAAATCCGTCGGACGTGAGCTCAGAATCACTTTCTGTCAAAGCTTCACTCTCAGAGAACAGCGTGGCCTCTTCAGTTCCCAGAGCCTGAGACACAGCAAGGGCACAATATTAACTAAAATAAACACAATCACAACATGGGCTGTATTACACAACGTCATCAAAACTAAGCTTTTTTCTATCTTAAAAATTAAGTCAGAATTTTGAGATTTCAGAAAAAAGTTGAGAATTTTGCGATTCTTTGATAAAAGTGAGAATTCTGAGATTTTCCACAAAAAAAGGGGAGAATTCTTATATTTTCAGAAAAAGTGAGAATTCTTTTTTTTTTTATAGATTTCTTAGATAAATCTGAATTTTGAGATTATTTGCTAAAAGTCAGAATTCTGAGATTTTTGATAAAAGTCGGAAATCTGAGATTGTCCTGAAAAAAGGTGATAATTTTTGATAAAAGTCAGAATTCTGAGATTTTCTGATAAATCAGAATTTTGAGATATTTGATAAAAGTCAGAAAATCTGAGATTTTCCTGAAAAAAAGTGACAATTTTGCGATTTTTGGATAAAAGTCAGATTTTTGAGATTTTTCTGAAAAAAAGTGAGAATCCTCAGATTTTGAGGTTGAGAGTTTCTGGAAAAAGGTTGAATTTCTTTTTTGAAACACAATGAATAAGCATGCAAAAAAGAACAGAAAAAGCTCCATCAACCAAATGTTAACATCCGAATGTCATGCTAAGAGTACAGCTTTGAAGTATTCATGAGACAACAACATATATTTTGACACGGCTCCTCTGTTCACTGACCTGGGTAAAAACCTGCTGAGCCTCCAGGGGCGGACAGGGCAGAGACAGCAGGGTCAGAACCAGCTTCCTGAACCCTGATCCGGGCTTGGTGTCTTTCAGTACGCTGGCCCAGTGCTCCTCCAGAGGAACCTAAGATCAGAAGATAAGAAGTACTTTTTATGATACCCATTTGGGACATTTTTGCAGTTGCAGCAGCAGCAGCATACAATCGAAATTAAGAGTACAATATCTCAATAGAAATAAAATAGCATTATGAAAAAAAAGTAGAAAATATACATGTTGAATTACACATTTTTATTTGTATTTACTTGCACTATTTTATTGATTTGATTTATTTCGAATGTGTAAAACAATAACACAAAAATCTAACATGAGAATTATTATACAATACAAAATCAATCAGTGTCAAATTGATATACAAAAATATGACTGATTCTAAATTATATATAAACAGATGATCTACTTAATTACACATCCGAGAAGGGGTGGGAAGAAGTTTACACTTATTTAATCCCACCCTTTCTCCCAAAAACTAAATTACTAACATATATATTTGTTTGTTTCTTAAAGGTAGGGTAGGTAAGAATGGAGAAACCAGCTCGAGTGCGCTAGAATTTGAAAGTATGCAGCCGAAAAAAATCTGCCCTGAGTTTTGTATACCTCGGGACTGTGGGAAACAGTATTTTGATCTTTCTGTGTGTCCAAACATATTTTGAGATTGACAATAAAAGCCTTGAACAATGAATTATATATACATAAGTATGTGTACCTCTGCAGAGTTCTCCCCCTCCTCAGCCTTCTGGTACTCCAGGAATTCAGCGATGAGTTTCTCCACCTCCTCCTCGGAGCTGCAGATTCCCAGCGAAGTCCCGAGTTCCCCGACTGATTTCCCCGTCACTTCCCGTCTGCTCCGAGGGTTCAGCAGCTGAGAGATGCTCCGGAGAGTCTCCTCACCGAGAGGAAGCTTCTCTGCAATGCAACCTGCAGGTAACAGGAACATTTATAATGTATAATAAGAGACGCCTCTACATAGTCTGTTCTTAAAACCCGCCTCTTCTCCTTAGCGTTCAACACTTTTTAGCTTTTAAATTGTATATTGCTTTTACTATCTGGCTGTTGTGGTTTTACTTATTTTACGGTACGTCCACACGGCAGCGTGCGTTGAAGCTTGCCGGTGGGCGTGCGACCAACAACCAATCACATTAATCTCCCGCCCCGGACACACAAGCATGCGGTTTGATTGGCTAGAGCTTGTACTGGCATATGATTTGATTGGCTGGCGCTTCCGTCGAAGCTTGAAAAGTTGAACTTTTCTCAGATTTCGAAGCGAGCAACGGAGGCAAAGCAACGCGACGGAACCACAACGCAGTTCGGCAAAGCCTGATGTCACCCCATTCAAAGTGAAGGGGAAGCGTCTCCGTTGAAGCACGTGACGCTGCCGTGTGGACGTACCGTTATGGTTTGTGAGCTGAGCTTTGTGATTTTTGTATTTTATTCTGTTGGTCTTATTTGTATTTTATATCTGTTGGTCTGGAGGTTTTAAAGTGCTTTACCAATAAAACTGTATAATGTCACAACTATGTAAAAGAAAAGAAATGCAACTCACAGTGTTAACCTGAAAATCATCAGAATACTGTTCTTTAAAGTGGACCTATCATGCTATATTTGAATAATATAGGGTAGGACCATACCTATATAAGGCATATTTATACTTTTTTTTTTTCAAAATACCAAACAGATCATGCATTTTAGCCATGCCTCATTTTGCTCAATTTGACATTTTTTAGATCTGTTTTAGCAAGGGCTGATTCTGTGAGAACAGCACCACCTACAGGCCTGGCATATGTACTACAGCGTCTCCAGCGCTTTCGAACGGCAATGGCCGTGGCTGTCTCCTCCTGATTGGTGGAGTTGGCCAAATAGCCGTAGCGCCACCGTCCTGACGCCAGGAAAGTGTTCAAATCTGGATCAGTTTTTATCAGATCCGTTGCAGCCCCTTTTTTAGAGATTTGGGTATGGAGGAAAATAGAGAGGGTTGTGTTTTCTGACACTTGGTGAGTTCCCTGGAACACCGGGGACACATATTCATGTATAAAAGACGTACAAAAGTGCATTTTGCATGATAGGTCCCCTTTAAACAAAACTACTGAAACCCACTGGTACCACTTTAACTTAGAAAGACATAATTATTTTTCTTGCAAACCACGCCAATCTGAATTTTCCAAACAAATTGTCTGTTTTTTAGTGGACATCCTTTTATGTGAAAAAAAAGCTACAATGGCCGTACTATATCAATTGTTTAATGCTCAAATAAAAGACAAGTCGGATTTGTAATCTTGAACATATTAATGATTATCTTTACAATAGAAAATGTGAAGTTTTGGTTGTTGCTGTGTTTTATATATTTTAAGTGTGTTGTTTTTGTGATTTTTAACATGTTAAGTGCCCGAAAAGCGCTCTGTAAATAAAACATATTATTATTACTTTATGGCGATCTGCAATAAGATAACAAATCATCTGATCCGTACCTGTGAGTGCGGCGTAGAAAGACAGCGCCTCCTCCTCGAACAGAGCCTCAGACTCCTTCAGGAAGTCTTCCACTGCTTTCCCTCCCAGATTGATCTCAGCACCAGACAGATGGAAACGCTTGTCTTTAAGGATTTGGGCGTCTCGTTCCTTGAGGAATCGATCAGCAGCTTCAGGACGGAGGAAGTATGAGGTGTAGGTGCTCAGCAGTTTACTGGCCTCCTGCAGGATGAGCGGCATGTCGGCTCGGTCCACTTCCTCCTCCGTCTGCAGGCGACTCTGGAAACTGTGCAGAGGTTTTAAAGCGTGCTGCAGGAACAGAAACGTGGCTCTGACTTTGGGATCCTGCAGCTGGGAGCAGACGGACTTGACTTTCTCATCTTCGCCGTCACAAGACTTAAAGTATACGATGAGATCCGTCCATACTTCCAATATTTTAGTGACTAACAGGCAGAACTTAAGGCAGCCGGAGTTGAGATCAAACGGATCGTCTGCACTGATGTCTGAGCCGAAAACAGCCGCGAGGTCATCGTTCTTCGTAGAGCAGGAGGAGTGGTGGGTGTGCATGTCTACCATCAACTCTTGGACCTGATTGGAGAGCTCCTTGATCCCAGCGTGGCAGGAAGCATCAGCGATGGCGTACAGCCCTCCTATAGCAACTATATTGGGGTTGAGTTCCCTGAGTTGTGTGCAGATCTGCTCCGAATCATCATCAGAATAAACAGCCACGAGGTTATCCGTGTGCAACCCGAACTTCTTCACCGTCTCCACCACCGCCGCGGCTGTTTTTTTCTCTCCGGCGCTATCCTCCGACTGAAGAGCATCTAGAAATTGGAAGCAGTGCCCGGAGGCGTCGACGTCAAAAAACCCAACGAGGACCACGGACACGGTGTCGTCTTTTCCCAGCGGTTCCCCTCCGAAGATGTACAGGCAGTAAGGCGTGTGCTGGCAGGCGGAGGTGATATCTTTGGGATACTGAGACCCCAAACGACAGCGAGCAAAGAGTCGAGCCTTGTGTTCAGATTTAGCAGGGCCGGTGTAGCAGTGCTTGTTGATGAAGCTAATGGCGGCGTCGCTACACGGCAGCGTTTCGGACAGCTGGCTCTGCCTCGCGGTCCTCTGGTAGATTAGAGTCCTTTTCTTGTGTTTGTTAGTGTCCGCATGTCGCCGGAGTTCAACAGGGCCTCTCGCTAATGTCTTCAGGCTGCGTTTGCAGGAGCGGCAGTAGGTGTAGTTATCTCCGAGAGGACTCTGGTCGGCCCAGTCGTAAATATACATCCACTTTTCATTGAAAAGGAAACTACCGGATGAGCTCTGGAAATCCTCTGACAAAGCGAGAGAGAAACATTTCGGTTAATGTGAAAACCACAATGTGCTGCGTCATGTTATAATTAGTACATTTAAATTGCATTTATCTGACTCTAAGGACAACGAGAACAGTGCCGACATATTCACTTGGTTACTAAAACC
The DNA here is from genome assembly GCF_902827165.1 of Trematomus bernacchii. Lineage (NCBI taxonomy): Eukaryota > Metazoa > Chordata > Actinopteri > Perciformes > Nototheniidae > Trematomus > Trematomus bernacchii. The sequence goes on from NW_022987613.1 coordinate 189,872, forward strand.
CTTTATGAACACACTTTTTTAGACTGTAAGTTAGGGCTGTGCAATTAATCGTATTTTAATCGCAATTACGATTTTGGCCTGGCACAATTACGAAAACAACATAATCGAATTAAACAATTATTTTGCTTTGCTAGGTTGTGACAGTGCAACATATTTGATTAATTTTGGTCTAATTTATTTGTATTTACCATATTTTTTATATATGATAAGTAGCTTTTGGAAGTGCGCTCCTAAATATTTGTTGATCTTGTTTATTGGTATTTATTATTTTGATATTATTTATTTAAAGTTTTTCCGTTGAATTATACGTTCAGGGTAATCAACAGTTATAAGATACTGTTCAAATTATTATTTGTATTTGTTTTAAAGTTCAATAAATGGATGTTTTCAAAGTCAATGAATAATCGTATTTAATAATCGTGATATCAATTATTGACCAAAATAATCGTGATTATGATTTTTGCCATAATCGCACAGCCCTACTGTAAGTGTAAATATGCACATTGACATTGAATTTGATCTCATTGCGCTGTCATCGCTACGACCTCTGCTTCTACCACTCTCATTCATTTATTGTGTCTATTTGTTACTGCAGTGAGAGTTGCCAAAGAAATGTCGTTGTACTTCGTATGATGACAATAAATATATATTCTATTCTATTTAAACAAGCAGACCATTGTGAGTGCTGCTGCATCAGTTAAACTCTGAAGTGCTTCTCTATCTAAACAGGTGACACAGTGAAAGAAAGTATAAGTTACCTATAAGCAGGTTAGTGGTTGCGACAGTGGGGCTGATGTTCTTTCCCCCCCGAGCTCTCACAGGGTCGTACCCTTGCCTTTTCTGATTGGCCAGGTAGAGAGCTCTGAACCACTTTATGAACTCGAAGTTGATTTGAGACTCCCCTCGTATGAGCTCCACGATTGGAATTGTCTAAACCAAGACAAAAAGACAACATTTAGGAATTAAAACAACTTCCATATTGCACATCAAGGGTGTAGTTTAACATTGCAGGTAGCATTCGTAGCAGAGAGTTATGGCGCATTTCCACTGCAGGGCCTCGCACTGCTTAGTACGGTATGGTTAGGCCTTGGTAGGCCAGGCTCACTTTATGCTGCGTTTCCATTACAGTTTAGTAGCTGGGGCAGTAACTATAGTAACGCAGTGTAGGCGGAGCCGTGACGTCATCTTCAATGCGAAACACAAAACCAACATCAGCCGTTAGCTGTTAGCACTCAGAGCTCACAGCTCCTCATATATGTTCAGAAACTAGACACAAGTTAAACAAGTACAAACCACAGACTGCCTGTGTCATGGTGAATACAGTCGCTGCTTTATTTATGTCTGTATAGGCCGTTGTTGTGAGTGTGGACGGTCGGAGCATATACAACGTTAGCTTAGCCGATCTCCATTCAGAAAACACGCATTTTAAAAGGTTCTTCGCCTGCCGTCTGTCTGCAGACTTGTCAAAGCATTAATTCATGGTTTTTACTAACCGGTATCAGTATGTTGTTACTTCGGCATCATTTTGAAACGTGTATTACAATTAAATCACATCAAATATGTTCATCTTGTTGTAGCTGCCAGCGATTCTCTCACTAGTTTAGCATACTCAGCCTGGTTGTTGGCCCGGAAAGAACCTCGATTTTGGAAAGCCAGAAAACTGTGAAAAAGTACCCGCTAGCCGGAACTACGCCAAGTGGAAACGCAACCAAAAACGGGCCGGGCACGGCACGCTTAAACCGCGCTGTAGTGGAAATGCGCCATTAGATGAGAGCAACTCATATTTCTGCACCAAGTATTGTTTTATTTGTGATCTGGGGGAATGCACAGCTCCTCCGTCAATCACTTTATTCCTCATTTAACCGTAATTGTACACACAGAGATACTGTGACCACAAACAAAACATTGTGTTCACGCGTTTCTGTGTAACATAACAAAATATGTTGTCATGTTGGTTAACAGAAAGCCTGAACTCCAAGTAGCCCACTTTTAGGTGAACACTTTTCTTGTTTTTTGTTGGGTTAAAGTCTGATATGGTTTCAGCATTTGGTGCCCTCGATAAGATATAGAAAGACAAATAAACAAATTATAAATAGTTTGACATTTTGCCCACACCAAAAAGGCTAGAAACTGGAGGAAACAGTTAGCTAGATTGTAGGTTCAAAGGTATGAAATCTACCAATCAGCACGTCTCAAGAAACTGTAATGTGTCTCTACTAATAAGAGATAGCATACCTTAGAGATGCTGCTCTTGTCGAAAGCCTTGCAGAGGAGACCGAAGTTGTGCATACAGTCGTCGTCACTTTGCACATCAAACTTCACCTGGGTCATGTCCACAGAGTCGGGAACGACCAAGTCCATCATCTGACATTGGCACGCACCTGCAGAATAAACACAGATGGGTTAGAAAGAGGTGTCGGTAGAACTGAGACCTGTACTACGAAGCTGGTTCAACTTAACCTGGATATGTTTGAGTTAGCCGGTTGGCCCAATCCAAAACATACGCGCTCTCGCTAAACTGTATTACGACGCTGGTTATCAAGTGGATCGCTCAAGCCAGCCGTGTCCTATCTAGTTAGGTGCGCGTTCACATGAAAGGGGTGGTATTTGGAGCATTCGACCAATCACAAACACGGACAAGCGTTCTGACAGCGCAGCGTCATACTTCCTGAATGAAAAGTGAACTTTAATATTAGTCAAATATGAAGAAGTTAAACTTTAAACATCCATGACTTAAACACTTTATCCAGGATCAAAGCCACATAGCTGCACCTGCAAGGTGAATACAGCTGGTAAAAGAAAAAGTGTTTGAATGCGTACATTAACAGGTTTATGAAATCACTGCCCCGTCCAAGACACGAGTGGATCTGACTTTAATTACATTTGACTCGAGTGTTTCGTCAATTTAATGTGTTGCTTAAAATAATACTTCTGCATACAGTATGTGACACTGTGAGTGTTGCACGGCCAGATACGGCTCAGCTGACTCAGATAAGGAAATATATGATACATTATGATGTGATATGATATGAATGATAATGGGACACATCGACGTCTGCACTCACAGTGCCGCGGACTGTACTTAATGTTACTCTGATCCGGTTACTTATGTCGTGGCAGATATTTAAGTAAGCTTTCTTAACGCTAATGTTATAATAGTCAGATTGCTCTGAAGATGGGAGGGGATATTCTATTCATTTTCACGTTCACACTGTCAGTTGATTTTTGCCGGCCGTCTTTCCTGCAACGGCAGTTTTTCTGTATTTCCTCTATCCTGTAATATGACTTGATCGCTTTAAACTCCGCACACGGAGCTCTGATTGGTCAGCAGGCGGTGCTTTCACTGAGTTGATCTCTTATGGCGCATTTCCACTACACGGTCGGCCTCGGCCACACTCGGTACGGCTCGGTACGGCTTGGCCGCGTTGGGCCTTAACAGGGCCGACTCACTTCATGCTGCGCTTCCATTACAGTTTAGGAACTGGGGTAGTTACTATAGTAACGCAGTGTAGGCGGAGCCGTGACGTCATCTTCAATGAGAAATCCAGAAACACAACACAGCTGTTAGCTGTGAGCACTCAGAGCTCACAGCTCCTCATATATGTTCAGAAACTCGACAAAAGTTAAACAAGTACACACCACAGACTGCCTGTGTCATGGTGAATACAGTCGCTGCTTTATTTATGTCTGTATAGGCCGTTGTTGTGAGTGTGGACGGTCGGGGCATATACTGCGTTAGCTTAGCCAATCTCCATCTAGAAAAACACGAATTTTAAAAGGTTTTTCGCCTGCCGTCTGTCTGCAGACTTGACAAAGCATTAATTCATGGTTTTTACTAACCGGTATCAGTATGTTGTTACTTCGGGCATCATTTTGAAACGTGTATTACAATTAAATCACGGTCAAATATGTCCATCTTGTTGTAGTTCTAGCCCTCTTGCCAGCGCTCCTCTCTCTAGTTTAGCATACTCAGCCCGACTCAGCCCTGTTTGTTGGCCCCGATAGAACCACAATTTTCTAGGGCCAGAAAAGAGGGGAAAAAGTGGCCCCGCGCCGTGCCGCGCCGGAACGAGGCCTAGTGGAAGCACAACCAAAAAAGGGGACGGCACGACACGGCACGCTTAAAGCGAGCTACGCGCTGCAATGGAAATGCGCCATTAGCCTGCAACCTAACCTGCTCCGGAGCAGGTTAGCCGCTCAGCATAAGTTACCATGGAGATCTAGCCCGCTAAAAAGAGAACCAGCGTCGTAGGACCGGAAAGCCCGAGTTTTCCCTGAAGTCAGCCGCTAAGAGAACATCCAGCTTCGTAGTACAGGCCTCTGGTGTTTTTTCATCGCAGTGAGGATATAACGCTGTGCTGAACAAGGGCTAACCCCAAAGAAAGATTTTGATTTTGGCATAATATCTGCTCAGACTGATGAGTTACCTGAACCCATCTGTCGCACATCTTTGAATTGGGTCTTCAGCAGGTTGTTTATCCAGACCACCAGATAGTGACGGCTGCTTTTATCTTTGTTGTTGGACTCCGGAGTCACAAGCACTGGACTCGCCATCTCGCAGCTCTCTGAGAAAAAAGAAAGCTTAGATTAACGATTGAACATGCTCATGACTTTGAAAGTGAGGTATAATTTAAATCACGAAATGTTGTACATTGGCTGTGGCTCAGCTGTAGTTCAGCAGGCAGGAGTTTTGCCAATTTTATTCCAATTACTATTATTAAATCCCAGTTTAACCTGTAACCAGTTCCTGTGATTAATATTACCGTTACCATCCATTGTGAGACTTTTTACATTAATAGTCTTCTTTTTGTCCGTTCATATCATGGATTTGTTGGTAAATAATTGTTTTGCATTGCATTTACATGTTTACTGAAGCCAGGATTGCAAAAATGCCAAGATTGTGGATGCATGAAGTGAAAGAAGAGAGAAAAATGTGTGTATTTAATTAATAAACTCAAACCATTGTTTACCATTTGTGTTATTATCTGTAATACTGCATAGTAATAATTTATGGAGATGTAAAAAAGGTAGCTTTACCTCAATGCAGAACATGTAGTTATATAAAACGTAAAATATGTCCATATGAAATGTAGTAGAATAGAAGATTAAAGTAGCAGGACATGGAAATACTGAAGTAAAGCACATCAAACTCGGATCTCTGTGCAACTATATCATTAATATAACACCCACAGACAGGCATTAGTCTTCAGTTGAGTCTTTCTGTGATTCAAACCAAACTACAAAAGGCCACCACCACATTGTTATTCATTCGTAAAACATGGCTGCCTGTCATTATTACCAAAGCCAGTGTTACCCCCCCCCCCCTCATGCCTGACTGCCAGGGATAGGGTGGGGGGTGAGACTGGGACAGTGGATGGGTTATTCTAATCCCCTTTAGTCTGATTGTGGAGGACAAAGACTGGGTGCTTTCTGTCAAATATCTAATTTCAGTGGTTTGGTTGTATCTTGTTTCCTCGCCATGTGTGTACATTAAAACAGCGATCTGGGTGTTAAGAGAGCCACGCTGCTGCTGTTTCTCCTCCCCTTCCTCCTCAATGTATAGAAGATGAAATCTCGCGTTGTCTATTTTTTGCCGCGAACATCCCCCAGTGAAATCAACTTTCACTTACAAGGAAACAGGAGCTTTAACATAAGATCCTGCTACTTTTCGTGCAGAAATAACAAACAAATGCAATGCACCGGAAGGTTTACAGTAACTGCCATGTCGACCGGCATGTTAGTTTCAATAATCCCGGTTTGTCTACAGCAGATCACATTGCATGCATGGTGCAGGGGCTGTAGCCTGTCTTTATAATATTTACGTTGGAAGCAAGAAGCCAAAAGTCACACAATCAAACAGCCGTTTAAGATAATGTAATAACAGCTGATTATCATTGCATATGCACGTTATTACAGCACTGGAAATCAATGAACTAAAAGTAAATTGCCGTCATTATTAGGAAGTCAAATGATCCAATCTGCTTTTGTATCGCCTTTGAGCTGCTCTTTGTTTTTTTTACCCTACAAAAGGCTGGATTTACAACAACACAGGACAATAAAGGCTGTAACAACACAATCCTGCGCTCGTAACCCGTGCAAAAACTGCGTTAAGAGGAGAGAGCCTCGGTTTAATATATGGTTTTGTTGTGTGCATGCATAGCAGATAATATCGAATGTAACTCACCTCGCCGTTTCGTAGAAACAGATGCTGAACATTAGCTTCCTCCCGAAGCACATTTTCCTTGTGACGTCCTCTCTAGCCGGGAATGATCCATTGGACGACCGAGGCAGGAGGCTGTCCCGTAGAGAGACCCGCTAGCTAACGTCCCCGTCCGGGAGTACGAAACCCCCCTCCCAACCCGCCCCCAACAAGAACACAGCCTGCTTAATAATTAATCAAATGTATGTTAATGCTAGCTTAACAAGAAATAAATATCGCCGAGGTGCAGTTACTCCCCTAACAATGATGCCGATTAATAATGAACTAGTCCATACTTTGCTAGCTTACGGTCATCTGATCTAACACCGATTGTCAGAACTGACAAACGTGCTAACGAGCTAGCTGTTGGAGTACTTTAAAGTTCGCAGCTTCCAATACAAACTAACGTTCGCCTAACATGTTGAATATAACACCTCTACACGAATAGCATTTCAATTAATTATATCATGGTGATAAGCACAATAGTTGATTCTACCTTCATTTTTGTTAGTACGGAAGAGAAGTCTTTATAGCAACACAAATGCGATGTTATAATCGGAGGGGCTTTGGTATCGGTCTTACTAGCGAATTAACCGTGTATATGTCGCCAGTTGAAATATTAAATATTACATGATTGTTAGCTTTGCCTGCTGACTTTACATAAAGTCGGCTGTAACCGTTTTACGATACCAGTTTTCACAAACCGTAATAACAGCTGTTTCTTTAACGGCCCATCTTATGTACCGACAGTTGTAACAGAGTAATGGCGGCGGCGCTGTTTCAGGCCAAAAGGTGAACGTAAATACTTTTTATAGCCACAAAAAATGCGATATGTTATAAGCGAACCTTAACCTGAATATCGGCTATGGTTAGTTTCGGTCATATTGGCTCATTAATGGTGGTGGATATGTCACATATTGAACACTGAATATAAAATAAATACGGATCGGCCGTGTCCGTCTAACGATACCAGTTTTCACACACATTAATAATGGCAGTAACGGTTGTTGTTTGGATATTAGGCTGATATTAGGTATGTTTCCTTATCGCATGAACCGACCGATATAACAGTAATGGCGGCGGCGCTGTTTCGGGACAAAATGTGGACGGAGAGACGATCTTTTGCCACAAAATGGGATGTTATCATAGATGGTATATATAAAGGATGCTATAAGCGAACCTTAACCTGGATATCGAACAGCTATGGTTAGTTAGTTTTGATCAAACTAGCTAATTAACGGTTGGGATGACGCATAATGAAACATTGAATGAATGGTGATTTCCGACTCCTGACTGTAGATAAAGTCGGCTGTATTAACGGCAGTTTCGTTCGTAAGGTCTGTTTCTAAACTGTCCATATTATGAACCGAGTCGACCGTCGGTTGTAACGAAGTAATGGCGGCGGCACTGTTTCAGACCAACAGGTGGACGTAGAGACGTTTTATAGCCACAAAAATGGCGACTTTTTAAGCGAACCTTAAACTGAGTAGGCCTATCGGCTTTGGTTAGTTTCGATCATAGTGGTGGATATGTCGCCTGTTGAAAAATGGAATATAAAACAATGGTGACTTCCTCCTACTTATTCTAGATTAAGACGACGGTTACCGTTTAACGACAACAGTTTTATACACATTAATTAACGACTGTTCCGGTAGTCGTTTTGATACAAGGTCTGTTTCTTTCGACCGTTGTAACAGAGTAATGGCGGCGGCAGTGTTTCAGACCAACAGGGGGACGGACTGTTACAGCAGATAACGATCAACAAGATGGCTTTTACCTTATTAATAACAAAACAGGTCGCGGTCGCGGACTCAAAATATGAACCGACATCTTCGTATTACTGTCAACAAATAAATGACTGAATATAAAGCTACCCTGCGCAGACAATATGGCGCCTATTGGGCCATTTTGTGAAAGGACAAGAAGCCATTTCATAATCTGAACCTAGAGTCAAACAACATGACGCTCAGGCCTAAACTGTCTATTTAAGCCTATTTTAAGTATATATTTATTTATTTGACTGATAAGCCCTTTCTTAAAACAATTTAGCATTTTGTTAAGGCATTTTAAGGATTTCTGATTTCAACATGAATACAAAAAATACTAAGAAAACCTCCTAGGGAACTAATTTTAATTATAAAAGTTCCTTTATTATCATCCCGTATTCATTTAGACCCTTCAAACAACATTTGACATGCGCAGTTACACGTCAGAGTTTGCTTTTAGGTCTTAAATTACATGATAATAAAGACGATTTAGAAATAACTAAATATTAGTCTGGGCATTAGGCTATGATACAGTAGGCCTACTGGTTAGAAACCTGGTAGGCTATTAGGATTGGCATTTAACGCCAAACACCAGCAGTTTTACAGATTGTCAGCAGTCAGAGGATGGTACATCCCCTAGCTGTTACATACAGGGTTTCACTAAAAGACCATCAATAAATTACAATTTAAATGACCCAAAACTGATGTTATTTTCAATACCTCCGTGCTTGCCCATATTAGTGAAAACTATGCAAAAAGAAATTAAAAGTATCTTTTGTGGCAAACATTTTTTGATTACTGCTTGATATAAATATTTGAATAGAAAATGATATCAGTTTTTATCAAAGCTTCCATGTCATGTGACCCATTGACTCCCGATCCATATCATATATTGTAACTTCACAGGACAACACTTCTTTATATTGGATTTTCCTCATAATACAATAATTAAAGGCCTATACTTTAACATTTCCCATCTCCGTCATATGTGAGCTTTAGAGAGGAGGGTACTGAGAGTCACTGAAGAGGTCAGGGGTTAATGTGTGTGTCTGAATTTATGTTCAAGCTATAATAATAATGTGAGTAAATGGTTAGAGATGAGGCCAAAAGGCTGGACTCTGATGGCTGTGTGTTCAGACGTTCATCGTACCGCAGTATTTATTTATGGACAGTGCATCCCTTAATGTTAAAATGCTCTTACAGTGTGAAATATGGCTTTAATACTGAACACAACGAATGGTCCCTGAATGTGTGTTTATGATGTCATTATGAAGATAACTCTGCAGTGAGTAGATCCACTCAGTGTTCGCCTACAGCGGGGTCACGGGGGTCGGTGTGGGGGTGGGGGGGCTTTGTTTTCTCTAGCCCATCCTCCCAGTGTCCGGATAATCAAAATGTTCACTTTCCTCCATGTGGCTGACACTCAGTGACCGTGTAATAGTAGAGAAGGGGTAAACGTGTGTGTAATCTTATTAAAAGGGTAAAACATTTATAAAGAGATCAATACTTTGCTTTATAGGTTCATCATACGCTGGGTTCAGAGGTCAGATAAAGGAATTTGGGAGTCTTAATTGTAACCATGCTGACAAAAGGAGGAAGAAAAGCCACCCTCAATTCCTCTGGTCTGAATGACTGGTGCAACAAAGTCCAAGAAAACACTTGGTCGAGTGGAATGAAAGGCAAAGACTTTTGTTGATAAATTAACCTTTATTTTATTTACCCACAAGAGAGTCTCACTAACATTGAAAATTAAGTTCACCCTTAAATTGATCATTTGTACATTCAAGTGTTGTAAAAAATTGAATGAATTGAAGTAATTGGGTCCGCATTTAACAACATAAACACTATATGAAAAGATATGTGTATTGCAGAATCATTTGAGTCTCATATATCCAGTCTATGCACTCCTTCACAAACACACAACTTTTTACTAAAACACGCCTGCACATGCTTGAGATTGTTTATTCTAATATTGAGTAAGGGTTTATTGTTTGTAAAGATTTATAATATACCCCAAGACCGAATCCGCCTATTTTGAGCTTCACAATGGCTTTTCATAAAGCTATGGGTGATGCGACTTATACCTCCATATTTTATACAGTCTATTATAATGATACAATGATTTAATACTAGGAATGACATTGCTATTTAAATAACAGTTAATTATATTTCTACAACTTCAAATCATGTTTATTGCATAAAACAGTAGTTTAGTTCAGGCAGTCAACTCGAGCACCAATCATACATTAACATGTGACGCACCTCGTCCCTCTTACAACCAACCAAACACATTCTCCTAAACATGCCACTCTATTTAAGCTGCCAGGTCTTCCTGCCTCTGCCTCGCTCATGCTGCTGCTGCACTGCTGTGTTCACTTGCTTTGTTACGTTCATGTTCCTGCTGCTGTGTTTCATGTTGCTGCTGCTCGCCTGCCCCACCACCACCCCAGCTTCCACCCCAGCTTCCACCCCAGCTTCACCCCAGCTTCCACCCCAGCTTCCACCCCAGCTTCACCCCAGCTTCCACCCCAGCTTCCACCCCAGCTTCCACCCCAGCTTCCATCCCAGCTTCCACCCCAGCTTCCACCCGCTTCCACCCCAGCTTCCACCCCAGCTTCCACCCCAGCTTCCACCCCAGCTTCCATCCCAGCTTCCACCCCAGCTTCCATCCCAGCTTCCACCCCAGCTTCCACCCCAGCTTCCACCCCAGCTTTCCACTCCAGCTTCCACCTCAGCTTCCACCTCAGCTTCCACCCCAGCTTCCATCCCAGCTTCCACCCAGCTTCCACCCCAGCTTCCACCCCAGCTTCCACCCCAGCTTCCACCACCAGCTTCCACCACCAGCTTCCACCACCAGCTTCCACCCCAGCTTCCACCCCAGCTTCCATCCCAGCTTCCACCCCAGCTTCCACCCCAGCTTCCACCACCAGCTTCCACCCCAGCTTCCACCCCAGCTTCCACCCCAGCTTCCACCCCAGCTTCCACCCCCAGCTTCCATCCCAGCTTCCACCTCAGCTTCCACCCCAGCTTCCACCACCAGCTTCCACCCCAGCTTCCATCCCAGCTTCCACCCCAGCTTCCACCCCAGCTTCCACCTCAGCTTCCACCCCAGCTTCCATCCCAGCTTCCACCCCAGCTTCCACCCCAGCTTCCACCCCAGCTTCCACCCCAGCTTCCACCACCAGCTTCCACCACCAGCTTCCACCACCAGCTTCCACCCCAGCTTCCACCCCAGCTTCCATCCCAGCTTCCACCCCAGCTTCCACCCCAGCTTCCACCACCAGCTTCCACCCCAGCTTCCACCCCAGCTTCCACCCCAGCTTCCACCCCAGCTTCCACCCCAGCTTCCATCCCAGCTTCCACCTCAGCTTCCACCCCAGCTTCCACCACCAGCTTCCACCCCAGCTTCCACCCCAGCTTCCACCCCAGCTTCCACCACCAGCTTCCACCCAGCTTCCACCCCAGCTTCACCCCAGCTTCCACCCCAGCTTCCACCCCACCACCACCCCAGCTTCCACCCCACCACCACCCCAGCTTCCACCCCAGCTTCCACCCCAGCTTCCACCCCAACTTCCACCCCAGCTTCCATCCCAGCTTCCACCCCAGCTTCCACCCGCTTCCACCCCAGCTTCCACCCCAGCTTCCACCCCAGCTTCCACCCCAGCTTCCACCCCAGCTTCCACCCCAGCTTCCACCCCAGCTTCCACCCCAGCTTCCACCACCAGCTTCCACCACCAGCTTCCACCACCAGCTTCCACCACCAGCTTCCACCCCAGCTTCCACCCCAGCTTCCACCCCAGCTTCCACCCCAGCTTCCACCCCAGCTTCCACCCCCATCTTCCACCCCAGCTTCCACCCCAGCTTCCACCATCAGCTTCCACCCCAGCTTCCATCCCAGCTTCCACCCCAGCTTCCACCCCAGCTTCCACCCCAGTTTCCACCCCAGCCTCCACCCCAGCTTCCACCCCAGCTTCCACCCCACCACCACCCCAGCTTCCACCCCAGCTTCCACCCCAGCTTCCACCCCAGCTTCCACCCCAGCTTCCACCCCAGCTTCCATCCCAGCTTCCACCCCAGCTTCCACCCCAGCTTCCACCACCAGCTTCCACCACCAGCTTCCACCACCAGCTTCCACCCCAGCTTCCACCCCAGCTTCCACCCCAGCTTCCATCCCAGCTTCCACCCCAGCTTCCACCCCAGCCTCCACCCCAGCTTCCACCCCGCTTCCACCCCAGCTTCCACCCCAGCTTCCATCCCAGCTTCCACCCCAGTTTCCACCCCAGCCTCCACCCCAGCTTCCACCCCAGCTTCCACCCCAGCTTCCATCCCAGCTTCCACCCCAGCCTCCACCCCAGCTTCCACCCCAGCTTCCACCCCAGCTTCCACCCCAGCTTCCATCCCAGCTTCCACCCCAGCTTCCACCCCAGCTTCCACCCCAGTTTCCACCCCAGTTTCCACCCCAGTTTCCACCCAGCCTCCACCCCAGCTTCCACCCGCTTCCACCCCAGCTTCCACCCCAGCTTCCACCCCAGCTTCCACCTGTAGGCTCGGGGGATGAAAGTGGCTTTGGATAAGAGCAATGTCAGATAACACAACACCAACCGAGGACAGTAAAGTGGAGCAAGGCCAAACAAAAAGGATGATAAATAAAAAGTCTGCAGATAACAAATACAACAGTATCTGCTCAAATGTAGCTGCTAAAAGCTGCCGTATGTTCAGCAGAGTCTCTGAGTTTGTGTTTTTTGAGGACAGCTCATCCGGCAGCTGCCACTCCGTCTGGACACAAAACAAAACAAAAGTCACTGAGAAGAAAATCTGACACTCTGTTGGTTTTGGGATTTGTTGACTGTAAGAAAGCCGGCCTTATGCTCTGAATGTATTCAATAAGTTGGATCTAAATGGCACTTACAGCCTTCATTCTGAGGAGATTTGCTCTCTAAGTTATTGCCAACTCCTGTTGTTTGTCAGCAAAATAACAGGATTTGATGTTTTTTAAAAGACAGTGCGTTTATTCTTTTGGCCTTTTTGGTACATATTTCCAACCTAGGGCTTTCAAATGACTTTTTTTTTGACAATGCATTGCTCTAAATGCATAAATGTTGTATTAGTTAATTCTATTAGTGTAAAAGCACTACATGAATTACAATGACTGCTTCATTGGGCAATGCACTGCAGCTTCTAACTCTGCCAGGTTTCCCAGCAGTGCAGTGAGATGCTTTTGAGCTATTGAACATTTTAACAAAACTCATTTCACATTTCTGCATTTCAACCTTCAACACACACACGTTTTCTGCATCTCCTAGTTCCACATCGCATGAACACGTGTTGAGTCTTTTCTTTGAGAGTGCCATGTGATGCAGGCAGAGCAGGAGGAACAACAAGAGGAAGTCTGAAAAGAGGCAGAAAACAGAGGCAAAGGTCAGCGTTTAGAGGGGGGGGGTCGGGTTTAAGGACACAGGCTGACAGGTGCAATCAGATGAGACTCACAGCCGTGGCAAAGTGGATGTCAGTGCACAGCAGGGGGCCACTATAAGCATGTCAGTGTCAATCAGGAGCTGCAGAGAGTGTGTGTAGAGTGTGTGAAGAGAGTGTGTGTCACTCCACAGAAAGCCCATTACTGCTGAGGAGCATCGGCATGATGGAGGACACAAACAGGTGGATTCAAAGCAAAGAGAGAGAGGGGGGGTGGGATTGATTAACTGCACATGCAAATGATTTATTTGTGAATTACATGAGACACACTTCCTGTCGAGGCCATGTCACAACCAGTGCAGAAGTGCCTTAAATATGAATATGTACATTCACCTGATCAGAGTTAAACTCATGTTATTTTTGTTATTTCTATGTTAATACATGTTTATTTTCGTTTGTTCAATTCAACACATTTCTTTATTTTATTATAATTATCGTATTTTTTATTAGTTTATTTATTTTTATTTTGTATTTGTATTTTTCCGTTATTATCATTCATCTTATTATTATTGTTATTCTTTATATCCCTGTGTATATTCTCATGTGTCCTACCTGTGTTTCTCTCTTATTCTGTCGCTGCTATAACACCTGAATTTGGGATCAGTGAAGGATCAATTGATCTGATCTTAAACCTGCAGTACCTCTAACATCCAGCAGGGGGCCACTCCACTGCATAGGAAGTCAGTTTGTATAGAAGTCTATGAGAAAATGTCTCTACTTTCTAATTTAATTAAACTTTTAAAAACAGTTTGGGCCAATCTGCAGAATGACTACTTTTACTGTCGCTACTTTAACTATATTTTGATGATAATACTTTTGTACTTTTACTTGAGGAACATTTTGAATGCAGGACTTTAACAGAGTATTCCTACACTCTGGTACTTCTACTTTTACTCAAGTACAAGATCTGAGTACTTCTACTTTTACTAAAGTACATGATCTGAGTACTTCTACTTTTACTAAAGTACATGATCTGAGTACAAGTACATGATCTGGGTACTCCCCCCCCCCCTCTAGCTGAAGACAGCTGTGTGTTCCTGGTTCCTCTGACTTGTTTTACGGCTCTTTGTTTCCCTGGAGTCTCCGGTGTGTTTCACAGATGTTGAGTGGAGATAAGCTGTAGTATTCAGCGGTGGTTTTTGGCCCCGGGGTCTCAAACTTTATGCCTTTTTGAGGAACGGTTTCCTCCGGGCCCCTCGGAGCCCCTCAGACCGCAGAGACATGCAACTTCTCTCTGCAGGAATCTACCTATAGAAAATACTGAAGGCTTGTATATATCAACTTTAATGGATTGATCACATTTAGGGTGAAGCACCTGCAGTAAATCATCTGCAGACAACACTGTTTGTATACATGTGAAGGGGTTTCATATATACATGGAAACTGTGCCAATCTTTAAGTGAAAGCCGGTGACACATTTATGGATATGGATGCAAATAAATACATTCAGAAATAAATAAATAAACACAAAACACGTAAATAAATACAAGAATAATAAATATACAATAATTAATACATAAATAAATAACAGAAATATAATTAAATAAATACAATAAATAAAAAAGTATGAAAAAAACCCTATTAACAGGATACAGAAATGTGTCCTGTTAAAGGTCCCATGTCATGCTTTTCTGGTTATTACCCGTCCCCTTGTGTGTTATGTAGCTTCTGCATGTAAACGGTCTGCAGAGTCACAAACCCTCAAAGTACACCCTGTAGCGAGTAAAACTCTAACACAGAAAAGACCTGTCTATGCTGAGAACGCCTCTTTGGAGATTTTTCTTTTTCCATTTTTTCCTTCCTGGTCATAGTGACGTAACGGCTCCTCACACACACTCACTCAGCCTTATCTTTTCTCAGCCTGGCTGTGTGTGTGTGTGCTCAGGCTGAGTTCCGCGGTGTCTCGCTGTCTCGCAGACCTCACGCAGCAACCAGACCACCAACAAAATCCACAATAATAAGGTGTTAATTATTAGAATATTTGATGTATAATTTGTGTGTTAATCTCCGTTTAATGTCTGCTCTCTAGTGTTTGGTCATTTACTCCCCCTCATGGAATTACAGGGGAAATGGAAAGAGAGGAGTCTCACACTGACACTAATCCAGAGTCACTCCACTGCACGTGTGTGTGTGTGTGTGTGTGCGTGCGTGTGTGTGTGTATGTGTGCGTGCGTGCGTGTGTGTGTGTGTGGCCCTTATCTCCCCCCCTTCATGATTAGCCAGACTCATCGCCCTGCATGGTCCGTCGTTTCCTGTTACTTAGTTACCGGTTGCCATGATGTGCCTGGGCCGCTTGTGTTTCCATGGCGACTGTGCCCATTATGTCGTCTCCAGGCTCTCGTCCTGGCCGTCCCGATGCTAACGCCCCCCCCCCCCCAACAACATTCACCCGGGATCCTTTTATGGTTTTATGTGAAATTCTTATTCTTATTCTTCATTAGGATCCCCACTAGCACTAGCATGAGCATTGGCTACTCTTCCGGGGGTCCTCACACACACAAAACATACATAAAACTAAACAAAACAGCTCATCATTTCATGCAATTTACAGTGCTATAGAAGTGAAAACTAAAATGGTCATCCAATGTTAGCCATCATAAGGCCAAACAACAAAAACTGAAATGTATGCTGTTAGTTTTAGTCCTTGTGACTTTGCTTGAAGTCTGTTATATATACACCTGAACATCAGCAGGAGAGGACTCTTTAAAGTAAAGACACTACATACTGATATACACCTGAACATCAGCAGGAGAGGACTCTTTAAAGTAGAGACACTACAAACTGATATACACCTGAACATCAGCAGGAGAGGACTCTTTAAAGTAGAGACACTACATACTGATATACACCTGAACATCAGCAGGAGAGGACTCTTTAAAGTAGAGACACTACATACTGATATACACCTGAACATCAGCAGGAGAGGACTCTTTAAAGTAAAGACACTACAAACTGATATACACCTGAACATCAGCAGGAGAGGACTCTTTAAAGTAAAGACACTACAAACTGATATACACCTGAACATCAGCAGGAGAGGACTCTTTAAAGTAAAGACACTACAAACTGATATACACCTGAACATCAGCAGGAGAGGACTCTTTAAAGTAGAGACACTACAAACTGATATACACCTGAACATCAGCAGGAGAGGACTCTTTAAAGTAGAGACACTACATACTGATATACACCTGAACATCAGCAGGAGAGGACTCTTTAAAGAAGAGACACTACATACTGATATACACCTGAACATCAGCAGGAGAGGACTCTTTAAAGTAGAGACATTACATACTGATATACACCTGAACATCAGCAGGAGAGGACTCTTTAAAGTAGAGACATTACATACTGATATACACCTGAACATCAGCAGGAGAGGACTCTTTAAAGTAAGAGACACTACATACTGATATACACCTGAACATCAGCAGGAGAGGACTCTTTAAAGTAGAGACACTACATACTGATATACACCTGAACATCAGCAGGAGAGGACTCTTTAAAGTAGAGACACTACATACTGATATACACCTGAACATCAGCAGGAGAGGACTCTTTAAAGTAGAGACACTACATACTGATATACACCTGAACATCAGCAGGAGAGGACTCTTTAAAGTAGAGACACTACATACTGATATACACCTGAACATCAGCAGGAGAGGACTCTTTAAAGTAGAGACACTACATACTGATATACACCTGAACATCAGCAGGAGAGGACTCTTTAAAGTAGAGACACTACGTACTGATATACACCTGAACATGAGCAGGAGAGGACTCTTTAAAGTAGAGACACTACATACTGATATACACCTGAACATCAGCAGGAGAGGACTCTTTAAAGTAGAGACACTACATACTGATATACACCTGAACATCAGCAGGAGAGGGCCCCCAGGTTGAAGCCCCCTGCCTCTCCTCGGGTCTTATTTCAATGTTTTACGACATTTGGCATTATCTTAATTATTTTCATACAAAACCTTGCACTACAATAAGCTCACACACTCCTGGTGTTACTGACTTACACACTTCACATAGCTATTCCTTTGTAAGCCTGCTTTATGAATATTTAATGTTACCCTCTGTAGGGTTCCTTGAGGGGAGCATATAGTTGAACCCTTATGTTGTGTTGGGGTCTCCCGTGACCCGTTTCAAGTTAAAATTATATAATAACTACGCTCTAGTTTTTTGTATCGGAACAAGGCTTCATGATATCCTCCACAACAGCTATATAAACACTACAGAACTGATTTTGAAAATGTTAGCCAAGTCTGAAGGTCTCTAAAAAAAAAAGTGTATAATTTGGTTTTTCTGGTCTGGGAAGACCCAGCTGAATTGTTTTGGGAGACTCGGGGTCAGATTTGGCCCAATCAAGATTCATCTTTGACTTTAGACACCCCTCCCCCACCTCCTTCATCCACTGTAACAATCATTCAAAACTTTTTTGGGGGAAATTGTATTCTAATAGTCTATTATAGTCAGATAACGTAATGATCCACTGTCTTCACTATAGGACATATAATGAGTGAATTGAATCACATGTTTTACTTAAATATGTGGTGCAATGTTTGTTGGGGCCATAAAATAAATTTACAACAGGATTGTATGGTTATGAATGCATAATAAGTTGGTTATGATGTAGTTAAAACAATATTGGATGATAGTCATTATTTTGGACTGAGATAAATCATGGGTCAAAATGGACCCGTGAACACCTTGACTCTTTTGACAGCTTTTGAACACAACACAAGGGTTACAAACCTGCTGTTATGTGATTTGAGTGAACTGGCTCTTTACTCTACATTACTCTGTGGCACATTATAACATGTATGCATGTGAGAATACTTCTACTCACAGACAAACACATCATGCAGCTTATCGAAACAGAAAGGTTTGTTTTTGATTATTAGAAAGAGTACATGTTGTTATGTTGTTATGCTTTGTGTGGGACAGGCCCGCTTCAGGAGGAGCTGCAGTGTTCAGATCCACCAACAGGGGGCAGCACTGATCTCACTTTATCTCTGAGATCTACCCCTGTGTGTTTACTCTTCCCTTAGAGCACTGTTTCTGACACTGATTCAGTTTGTTTACACTCTCCTCTCTTTATTGTCTCCTCTGACATCCTCTGTGTCAGCGGTGTCAATACCCTGAGGAAAAACCTATGAGTAGTAGGGTCGTGAAAATGAACTTAAAGCACATTTACTCTTATTATTATTATTGACTTATATCAGACATATTTGCAATTAACCTGAGTATCTACATTGAGCAACTTCTTACTTCTAATCCACTGCATTTTAAGTGCATATATTTGACTTTTTATGTCGTTGCTTTGCAGATTTTACAGACTAAATAAACTTGATTGTTGACTTGTGGAGTGACTGACTGCTGAGTATATCATCTTTTTTAATAAGCTTCTCTATTTAACCCTCCTATTGTCTTCGTCCCCCCCCTTACTTTGGTGTTCGCGGTCAAATTTGACCGGTCCTGTTTTAACTGCTATTACATTAACACAAAAACCATTAATCATCACCACATTTCATTTAACACCCTTTCAAACTGTACATATTGTATCAGACTACTGGTATACATGAACAACTGCAGTAAATATACAAAGAACAGACACTGAACATGTAGTGCGTGTGCCAGGTGTGATCCATGTGGGGGGATGGGCACATAAGAGCGGGACATGTGTCAAATTGTTCTGTGTGTGTGTGTGTGTGTGTGTGTGTGTGTGTGTGTGTGTGTGTGTGTGTGTGTGTGTGTGTGCGTGTGCGTGTGTGTGTTTTTATCTGATCCGGATGGTTACTAATTCCTTTTCTTTATGGCGGTCATTTTTGTTACAAAGATGACTAAATCATCCTAAATTCAATGAAAGTGGTGATCAGCAATTCTCTATGTTCAAATGTCTACTGTGAAGGATATCATAAAGCCTTAATGCAATCGAATGTAAAACTAAAAAGTTATGATTGATGAAAGTAGTAAATCGGTCAGATTTGACCCGAAGACAACAGGAGGGTTAAAGTGTTTTTTAGTTACATTTG
Organism: Trematomus bernacchii; assembly: GCF_902827165.1. Taxonomy (NCBI): domain Eukaryota; kingdom Metazoa; phylum Chordata; class Actinopteri; order Perciformes; family Nototheniidae; genus Trematomus; species Trematomus bernacchii. The sequence goes on from NW_022987613.1 coordinate 209,356, forward strand.
TGTGTATTAGGGTTCTGTCCTACAGGCGCTTTGTGGTATTTCTAAAAGACTCCTCGCTTTCTCCTAATTTCTGTCTGAAGCATGTCAAAAGTGTTTCACTAAATAGCCCTGACAGATGATTGGCTCATTGAAAGCTGATGCACTTGCAGGATTTGTGCTTTCTTTTGTATATTAATGGTTGAATGCACTCAAAAAAGCGTCAGCTAAATGCAACATAATGTAATGTCATCATTAAGCAACATGTTATCGTATCTGCAAATACATGCTGTTTTGTATGTTATAATACAAATACTAACAGTACAAATGGGAGCTAAATATCTCTAAAGTCAATCTGAAGATGGGTGACTGGCTTTCTGCTGCAATGCATCTTGGTAGCTGTAGTTATATCTTCTCCTCTAAACATCTGTACACATGCTTGTACCTTATTCACTTTTTTAAATACAAATTGAATGTGACTTTCACTTCTGCAGCGAGGAGAGGACGAAGTGCCTCCTTCACACTAAACCTGCATTCTCTCAGAGTCATTACGGCACTTTTTTGTTAACGTTGTCATTAAACTCTTAAAACTGATTTTTTTTGGTTGCAGAATTGTAAATAGTTATTCATGCAGACTGTTACGTTCCCTCCTGGACTAGGGGTACAAAGGGAAGTAACAACATATAAAATAACCAGGAGAGAGAAAAACGGAGAAGAAACCGATTGCTGAAGCCACAAGGTGATGCTTTGATTAGTCAAAGAAAGTAAAGAGGGCTCAGCAGCCAATTAGCAAAGTAAGCTAATGTCAAACTAAAACAACTTTCTCATAAAACAAAGTGACTACAGATACAACGGTACACTGGAGCACATCTCCTAACAATAAACAAAACACAAGTTAAACTAGCAGGCCTCACACAGAGACGAGACGAGACACTACGAGACACTACACTAGGGCGACTGTGGCTGAGAGGGCGTGCGGTCGTCTCTCAACCAGAAGGTTGTGGGTTCGATCCCAGCCCATGCAGTCAACATGTCGATGTATCCTTGGGCAAGATACTTAACCCTGAGTTGCTCCCGATGGCCAACGGTGTGTGAATGTGTGTGAATGTTAGTTCCTAGAGTAAGGTACACTGCTCTGAATGAATGAATGGGTGAATGACATGTAGTATGTAAAGTGCTTTGAGGGGTCTTAAAGACTGGATAAAGCGCTATATAAGTACAGTCCATTCACCATTACTACACCACACATGCAGAGGAGAATGAGAGCGAGACTGCAGCCTTCCTCAAGGTCCTTTATGGAGGCCCTGATTGGGGATTGGGAGCACCTGAGGGAGAGGCTGCACCTGGAGGGAGACAATCAGGGGGAGAGGGAGAGACACACAAACACAACACGGCACGTAACACAGACCAAGGTTTTTTTTTCAGGAGTGCCTTGTACAATCATTGAAATGCCCCTTTAGGAAAATGATGTTTTTCAATGCACATTAAAACATATGTATCAGGGGGACGGAGACCCCACTTTAAACCCTTTATGTTAATATGAGCCAGTTTATCCAGAGGTGAAGGGTCACAGTGTGTAAACAGAAGTGAAGCTGCTGTTTTTAGGCTGTCGGTTTTTTCCCGCTGTGAGGCGTCTCTGCAGGACTGGAGCTGTCGACGTCCGGCATGGCTCAGAGCTCGGGGGGGTTGAGTGTAATTACAGCAGTTTTGCCTCATTAGCAGTGAGGAGGCGTGACCCTGAATCAGGTCTGACAGGAGGAGGGGCTGAGGGGAGACCTGATCCATACTCACTGTAACAATTGGTTGTTTTGATCCAGTCTTTTTATATCCAACTCACTTCACTCAGACTAAAATATGATTTATTTTAGTACAACAGATACTTTCAAACATGCAAACCAAAACTGAGGTTGAAATAAGGTTCACAAGCATCCTTTAATTAAAAAATCAGCCATTTAATGTGGGATTTTGAGAGAGTCAAATTCTGGGATTTCAGCTTCTTTGATGTGAACAGTTTCTGGTTTCTTTACTTTTGTATCAGAATCATCGGAATACCTTTGAGTTGTTCACAAAACATGACTTTTGAGTATGTGAATAATCACTTAATCGATAAGGAAAATATTCGATGGCTGCAGAACAGGCGGAGTGTCAGTTAAATGAGTATCTCTCCAGTATGTGAGTAAATGCATTTCCCACTGGATCTGATACATGCTGAAATACTATTGGTTGTTTGATACAGTCGTTATGTTCTTATATCCAACTCATTTCACTCAAACAAGAGAGTGTTCAAGAGATACTACTTTCAGACATGCAAACAAAAACTGACTATGAAATACGGTTCACAAGCATCCTTTAGTTCAAAGGCCACTTAATGTGTGATTTTGAGTTCCTTTTATAAGGAAAAAAGGTACAATTCTGGGATTTCATTGAGCCCTTTCTAGTTGCTTTACTCCTACATCAAAATCATCCAAATACCTTTGAGTTGTTCATAAAATAAGACTTTTGAGGACGTGGATAATCACTTTTTTGATAATGAAAATATTCAATGGCTGCAGAACTGGAGGAGTGTCAGTAAAATGTCAGTGTTTATGATGAGTATGTGAGTAAATACATTTTCCACTCCTTTTATTTTGGGGTCATCTCAACGTTTTTTGCAATAACTCCAAACTGGAGATACTTGTCTTAAAGTCGACCTTTCAAAATAAGAGCAATGTGTTGGGATGTTTCCTCCCTGAGGGATGTTAGCCTGCAGCTCACCGTCCTGCAGGAAACCAAATGATGAAATTACATGAAATTAAAGGAAATAGCATGCAGGACATTCACCACACACACACACGCGCGCACGTACGCACACACACGCACGCACGCCCGCACACACACACACGATGTGGGATTCAGTGGATGTGTGTGTCGGGGTGGGGCTCTGTTTTTCTTTTTGTGTCGATTGCGTGTGTGTGTCTGTGTGTGTGTGTGTGTGTGTGTGTGTGTGTGTGTGTGTGTGTGTGTGTGTGTGTGTGTGTGTGTGTGTGTGTGTGTGTGTGTGTGTGTGTGTGTGTGTGAGAGAGAGTCTGGATGGAGAGACGGGGCATCCCACTCACCCTCTGCACGGCCGGAGACACACTGCTGCGCTGCTGTCATGGCAACAGCAGCAGTCACCACCGCCAGCATGGGCCACACACACGCACACACACACACACACACACACACACACACACACACACACACACACACACACACACACACACACACACACACTGATATTTGTTTTTATTCTTTAAATTGTTAAATTTGCATTTGAAGAAATGATATGGTCGCAGGGTTTATAAAACCAACAGATACATAAATAAAATAAATATAAAATAGCAATAACAATCAACAAAGCAGAAAACAGAGGATGTAAAAAAAATGAAGAATCATCATAATAAACATTTAGTTTGACTCTCTAACCCACATCTAATTGCCAGCCACATGCATCTGAAAAAAGTGTTTCCTGTGTAAAAGGAAATGGTGTAATGAGGGTTTTTTGGCCTATCTCATCATCAGATGTCTTCAAACCGGACATGCTCTGCTCGCTCTGCAGAGCAGCCTGCAGAGCGAGCCTCTGATGTAAATGCTGTATTAACGGGACAGAGAGACAATGCATTCAAACAGGTGTTGGTGTGATCAGCAGAACATCAGGTGCTGCTCGGACAGAAACACCGAGCCTCTTAAAGCTGCTGTCAGAAAGTAGGTCGGGAGAGGAGCGACGACTGTTTGCAAGCATTGTGTTTTCTTTGTTGTTTAGCGCGAGGACTGTGCCTTTTTCTCTTCCTCTTTACGCACAGGTGGGAGAAACCCGCCCCGCGTGCAGTAGGACAGCCCCCCCCCCCCCCCCATCTCTCTCTCTCCCCCCTCTCTCTCTCCCTCCCTCTCTCTCTCTCTCTGGATGTGAGGACATTTCTCAGCGCTGCGGTTCGGGACAGCTCGCTGCTAACAGGTGTTCTGCAAACTGACCCGGTTTGCACAGAAGAACCGGCGCGGAACCGGATCTGCTTTTTTTTACGCGCAGGACAGGACAGCACGCGCAAAAGGGGCCAAAAGGGAGGAGATTCAACCAAGTGCTTCTTCTTATTAGCCTGGGCTGTTCAGAGGGGGGGGGGAGAAAGAGAGGGAGAAAGGGAGCGATGGCAACGAAAAAGGCGTGCGTGGATGCGCCCAAAAGGAGCCGGAGTCCGGTGGTTCTGGAGGCGGAGATGTTCGGGGAATTTCAGGACTGGTGTCTCCGGACTTATGGAGACTCCGGGAAAACAAAGACGGTCACCCGGAGGAAATACAACAAGATCATGCAGACTCTGTTGCAGAGCGACGAGTCGGACGGCGTGTACATGGACAACATCAACGCCAAATTCAAATTCTGGGTAAAGTCCAAAGGCTTCACGGTCGGAACCAACGTGTTGGGGGGGGAGAAGAAGAAAGGAGCCCCGGGGAAACCCGTGCTGTACGTCCCGGTCAAGACAACGGTAAAGTGTGTGCGTGTGTCTTTATAGTGTGTGTGTGTGTGTGTGTGTGTGTGTGTGTGTGTGTGTGGGACTGGATGTCCCGTCGCCGCCTTTATAACTTCATGATGATTTTAATGAAAGGTAACTTGGTGTTTTGGTCCCGGCTCGCCTTTCTGGTTTTTTTTCTTGCTGGTGCAGCCTCACTTTGTGTCCACATCCCAACATGAGCACTCTCATCCCTGCTGCCATGGCAACGCCGGTGCCTCCTGGCAAATCGCGGTGGTGAAAGGTGTCCTCGCTCTTTCTCTCGCGCCCCCCACCCCCCCCTGTAGAGAGGTTAAAGTCCTCTGTGTGCACAGTGTTGACTCTTTATATCAGAAGCATTTTTTATCATCGTGCAGGTCTCGTGCATGCTTGATTGTGGTGATGCATGTGCGCGTTCGTGCGTGCGTGGATGCAAAGGCATGCTGGGCTACAGGCACTAACTTAGCTCTGATGCTCCAGCATTTCTGACTGTCACATTTTAAAAAACATTTTATTTATACAGCCCCCCATGACAAGTGTCTCAGGGGATTTACATTATCAACATGAATGACAGTAAAGTATATGTTTTAATTCCAGTTAACACATAATACAAATCCATAGAATACATTTAAATAAAATATATTAAAATAAATAAAATATGATAAATTATAATACAATAAAATATATTTAAATGTAATAAAATAGAATTATATTAAGTTTAATAAAATATATTAAAAATAAATTAAAATAAAATATATTTAAAAACAATAAAATTAAGTTAAATTAAATATATACAAAAGAAATTAAATATATTAAAAGAAAAAAATATTTAAATTCGATAAAATAAATAAAAATAAAATATATGAAACATTAAGCACGAGCCAGCCCTATTTATAAGCAATTTTTAAGCTTTATTAAAAAATAAAACTCCTGCTCTGCTATGTGGGGAGGGTGTTGCATCCCGAACACAAACTGGGATCTTTATAACTGAAGGCTCTCATTCTACTTTTGGAGACTCTAAGAACCATGCATCTATTATTACTTATCAAAAATGACACAGGGCATCCATTAATCCTCCTTTGACAGACCAATCGAGGTTAAAACCAGTCGAATATTTGTCTTTGTTTTGCAGAAAATAGTCCCTCTATAGTCTTCGCACTTTTCCTCTCATTGTCCTGGGCTGATGCGGATCGGCACTCGTTGCTCTGGCAACACCTGTGCAGCTGCAGCGTTTCATTGTGCACGTGAAGCCCCGTTAAAGACTGCAGGAGAAAACATTTATTTAGGAAAAAATATATATCATTATTATAATTTCACCGATGCATTTGTCCCGGTGTGCGTAATTGGTAAGCGTGATAGGGGGGGGGGGGGGACAAAAGGGCCTGAAAGCGACTCGGAGCTCACATGTTTCCGGATGAAGGGGTGAGGAAGTCAGGGCGCTCTCCATTCATCTGATATATCCTGCTAGTGATGGACACAGACACTCATAAATAAATAACAGCATTGATAAACGAGGTATGACAAAGCATTGCAATAATTAAGTAAATGTCAATGTATGCATATTTACTCATTTAAATATCAGAATCAGAAACAGGTGTAACACATTCAAGGAATTTGCCTTATATGATGCAGACATAAACACAGTTTCAGATCTCTGAAACAAAACATATTTTAAGAAAACTACTATCACATACAAAAATATAGCAATATATACCGGTAAAAATAAAATATAATATGTGCAGTATTGGCATGACAAGTGGAAAGCCGTGCAGATATAAGAGGTAGCTTTGTGTACAAATACACACACACACAACACACTTATGTCTACATTTTTGTAGTTTCTATTAGCATTTTATAGTCTGAAAAATGTGTAAATATGTACATTATGTGTATTTCTGTTAGACACAAAACAGACAGCTTTATTCCGTCTAAGTTTCTGGTTCTTTTTTAAGCTTTTTGTGGACGGAAACTCTGAGAAATCACTATTACAAGATGTAGTCGAATAGACTAAGATAAGATAAGAAATACTTTATTGATCCCAATTTGTGAAATGTTTGCGTTGCAGCAGCATAAAAAGGCATTGTAATATACAAATTAAAAGACTAGAAATAAACAAGAAAGTAGAAAATATACATGTTGAATTACAAATTTACAGTAACACAATATAAAGCAAGTTATTATATATATGTGAGGCATGGAATATTAACTATATGAAACTACAGAGAGAGTGAGAGTATGTTTGATGACAGTAATTCTGATTCAAAGATAAACGGAGCATCGCCCCTCTCCATGTCTCTGTGCCAGAAAACAGACAACCACCATTTTAAATGAGTGCCTTCAGGGAATAACCCCCATCCTGCTGGGACACAGAGTCTCTGGAGCTCCACTGAAAGCTTTGTTTTTAATGTCTGAATGGCACTGATCCCTCCACAGGTGTGTTACCTGTGTGAAAGCAGGGTTTAGATTCAGGCCTTCACTAACCTGCTCTAATCTCCTCCTGAGATTCAGTTTCCTGCAGCAGGAGGGCAGGTGAAGCTCTGCAGGTGCAGCAGGACATGTTCAATAGCGTTGACTTTAGACCTCAATATACACCCCTTTGGTTAACTATTCAACATCCTCCAGGTGAGGTTTACAGGGTGGGATAATGGTTAGGAGTTAAGTAATCAGATGCATTTGGTTAGAGTCTTTAAACCGTGATTACATTCAGTCTGAACCTCATTTTTCACTATTAACTATTATAAAGAGGCTGTGAATGCAAAAAGTACATTTATCACTGTATAGGTCACAATTATCACTACATCATTATAGGGCTCTATCCTGCTGATGTTCAGGTGTATATCAGTATGTAGTGTCTCTACTTTAAAGAGTCCTCTCCTGCTGATGTTCAGGTGTATATCAGTATGTAGTGTCTCTACTTTAAAGAGTCCTCTCCTGCTGATGTTCAGGTGTATATCAGTATGTAGTGTCTCTACTTTAAAGAGTCCTCTCCTGCTGATGTTCAGGTGTATATCAGTATGTAGTGTCTCTACTTTAAAGAGTCCTCTCCTGCTGATGTCCAGGTGTATATCAGTATGTAGTGTCTCTACTTTAAAGAGTCCTCTCCTGCTGATGTTCAGGTGTATATCAGTATGTAGTGTCTCTACTTTAAAGAGTCCTCTCCTGCTGATGTTCAGGTGTATATCAGTATGTAGTGTCTCTACTTTAAAGAGTCCTCTCCTGCTGATGTTCAGGTGTATATCAGTATGTAGTGTCTCTACTTTAAAGAGTCCTCTCCTGCTGATGTTCAGGTGTATATCAGTATGTAGTGTCTCTACTTTAAAGAGTCCTCTTCTGCTGATGTTCAGGTGTATATCAGTCTGTAGTGTCTCTACTTTAAAGAGTCCTCTCCTGCTGATGTTCAGGTGTATATCAGTATGTAGTGTCTCTACTTTAAAGAGTCCTCTCCTGCTGATGTTCAGGTGTATATCAGTATGTAGTGTCTCTACTTTAAAGAGTCCTCTCCTGCTGATGTTCAGGTGTATATCAGTATGTAGTGTCTCTACTTTAAAGAGTCCTCTCCTGCTGATGTTCAGGTGTATATCAGTATGTAGTGTCTCTACTTTAAAGAGTCCTCTCCTGCTGATGTTCAGGTGTATATCAGTATGTAGTGTCTCTACTTTAAAGAGTCCTCTCCTGCTGATGTTCAGGTGTATATCAGTATGTAGTGTCTCTACTTTAAAGAGTCCTCTCCTGCTGATGTTCAGGTGTATATCAGTATGTAGTGTCTCTACTTTAAAGAGTCCTCTCCTGCTGATGTTCAGGTGTATATCAGTATGTAGTGTCTCTACTTTAAAGAGTCCTCTCCTGCTGATGTTCAGGTGTATATCAGTATGTAGTGTCTCTACTTTAAAGAGTCCTCTCCTGCTGATGTTCAGGTGTATATCAGTATGTGGTGTCTCTACTTTAAAGAGTCCTCTCCTGCTGATGTTCAGGTGTATATCAGTATGTAGTGTCTCTACTTTAAAGAGTCCTCTCCTGCTGATGTTCAGGTGTATATCAGTATGTAGTGTCTCTACTTTAAAGAGTCCTCTTCTGCTGATGTTCAGGTGTATATCAGTCTGTAGTGTCTCTACTTTAAAGAGTCCTCTCCTGCTGATGTTCAGGTGTATATCAGTATGTAGTGTCTCTACTTTAAAGAGTCCTCTCCTGCTGATGTTCAGGTGTATATCAGTATGTAGTGTCTCTACTTTAAAGAGTCCTCTCCTGCTGATGTTCAGGTGTATATCAGTATGTAGTGTCTCTACTTTAAAGAGTCCTCTCCTGCTGATGTTCAGGTGTATATCAGTATGTAGTGTCTCTACTTTAAAGAGTCCTCTCCTGCTGATGTTCAGGTGTATATCAGTATGTAGTGTCTCTACTTTAAAGAGTCCTCTCCTGCTGATGTTCAGGTGTATATCAGTATGTAGTGTCTCTACTGGGACATGTCTCCATGCTTTAATGTTCAGCTGCAGCACATCTTTTCACCCTCTGTCTGAAACCAGAGTCCAGTCTGCTCTGATTGGTTAGCTGGCCAGCTCTGTTGTGATTGGTCAACCGCTTAGAGATGTCCCCCGAGTGTAACATGGTGATGTCAATATGTTCTGGACGTAAAGCAGAATAGGGCCCCTTTAAAAGTAATTTTCCGTGCAAAACAATATCAGAAAACTATTTTTAGACGCTCAAATGGTGAGATTTCCTATTTTTCTCAGTTTTCAATTACAATATTATTTGTGGAAATCTATTTTCATCTGGCTGCGAATATTTTTGTATTGTATAAAGTACCATATTTCAATGTTTTAATGTTGAAGTAGTCCAAAATTAATCAGATTAGATTCATTTGTTGTGCATTCCAATGGATTATGTTTAAACCAATTACTAAAACTGGTGTTTAATTTGTTTCCAGACTAGATTTCATAGTAATCTGACCCTGCTGATTTCTCTGTGAGGAATAAGGTCTGCAGAAAGTCTAACACTTTATTAGAGGAGTGCAAACACCTTATATCTAATATCATAAAGCCTGACTCTGCTAATAAAAACAACACAAGCTGCTAATAATGAGTCAGAGGCAACCAATCAAATCTGTTTACATTCATCTGGGTTGTGTTATTCCCTATTTAGAAATTAGACGTCCTGGGCCAGGGGAGGAAGTGACACACACACGAGCTGACACACACACACACACACACACACACACACACACACACACACACACACACACACACACACACACACACACACACACACACACACACACACACACACACACACACACACACACACACACACAATGGTCAGTGGCTCCTGGTCGTACGGCTGCAGGGCGGGGGGGTGTGTCTCTTCTCCACCCCCCCGCTGCAGCTGCTCCTGGGGTGTGCCAAGTTTCTGTACGGGGGCATGTGTGTTTGTGTGTGTGTGTGTGTGTGTGTGTGTGTGTGTGTGTGTGTGTGTGTGTGTGTGTGTGTGTATGGGGGTGGGGATGATAGAGACAGAGAAGGTCTCTCTGTGTGTCACACAGGGCGGCTTCAGTGTGTGGCGGGACAGAAGCAAACAAACACACACACACACACACACACACACACACACACACACACACACACACACACACACACACACACACACACACACACACACACACACACACATTCTTTTAAAACACAGAATTATTCTTCTGGTTTTCTGTCCATGTCTGTTCTGCAGAGTGTGGAGATGCACCCTCGTTTAGCTCTCATTATGTCCTGATTAGAGGATGCTACAGAGCAGGAGGAGGAGGGGAACGGGACATCACTAACACACACACACACACACACACACACACACACACACACACACACACACACACACACACACACACACACACACACACACACACACACACACACACACACACACACACACACACACACACACACACACACACACAGATGCACAACACACACTTTCCCCGAGACGAGTCACAGTACATCCAGTTTAGAGATAGAAAAAGAAAGTCCTTTAATGCACCGTTTCTGCTGACATGAGCATCGTGCTGAACATGTTAGTGCGGCGAGCTGTTGCTTTTTGTTGCCATGTCAACTGGAATCTGTAAATATCTATGTGCGTCTCACACACACACACGCACACACACGCGATTCAATGATGCTCAAAAGTTAAAGTTGCATCGTGTAGTCACGACGTCCTTTGTATAAAACTTTTCATTTTAACATTCCTCCAATCTATCAGACTCAAAGTTAGTATGTCCCAAAGCTGAACTAACAGGTAGAGATGTCAGGATACCAGAAATGTAAAAGTTGATACCTATAGCAGTGCATTACAAAATGTGTCTCTCAGGGTTAGGGTTAGTCTTTTTTGTTGTTATCTTTGTGCAGCTAGCTTTAAACTGTTGGAAAAACGTTTTGGAACCATTTAGTAGTTTCTTTGTCTAGTAGGTTGTATAAGATACTGTATAAAAGAGGCACTTCTCCAAACCTTAACACGTTGGTAAATATATTTTAAAGACTATCTGCTTACTGTCTCGCATCTCCTCCCATTTCACATTTCTGCATTATGTCTTATGAACAGATTTGTGAATAAACCTTCTTGATAAACGGCCCCTAAATGTTTGTGTCTGCCCGTCAGACGTGCGGAGGAACATCGTCATTATTATCTGATTAATTAGTCCACGTTTCCCCTGAGAGCTCCTCTTGTGTGGCGAGGCCAGCGAGTCAAAAGAAGACGGCCCTATTATTCACCAGCATTTGCATTAATGCTGTTTTAAATTGCATACAGAATCTGCGGTTGCTTTTGTCTCGGGTTTTTTGTTTGTTTCGTCCCCCTCCTTCTCTGGCAGGGCTTATTAGAGGAAACGCGGGTGATGGAAAAACGATATCCGACCCAAACAGGAATCAGAAAGTAGATTTTTGGACTAAAAGAGTGTCTGTTTGAGGCCAGAAAACACTTCTTTGTTAACGACTTTATGTCAATTAGAGCTGAAACTAACAACAAGGTTCATTATTAATTAAAACGCCAATTATTTCCAGATGACCAAAAACTATTCTTGCTTCAATGCATAACAATGTTTTAGTCTGTTTGTGTTATATTGAACCTTTCCTGTTGATGCATTCAGTCGTTTTCACTGTATTTCGTGAATTTAATCAGATATATGAAATCAATGCTCAACTTTGTGCCTTCTTAGCTAGGTCACCATAAGAAAGTAGTTGTTTTTTACCTGTATGAATAAATAAAGTCGATTGATTGCTCAGGAATCTAGATAAAAAATCTTATATCACATCCTGATTTTCCTAGTTTATCAAATGACAGGAGATAATGAAAAACATCAATCCTAGTTTCTAAGGGTTCAAGCTGATGTCTTTAAATGTCTTGTTTTGTCCCAAACCCAAGGATATGAAATATTATATATATATATATAGCAGGAAATCTCCATATCAGAGGGGCTGAAAACAGCATTTAAAGGCATGATACATTGTACAATTGTTGTATCTCTTGATTAGCAAGAATTTACCTCTGCATGTGAGGCGCTGTTTGACTTTTATTGGCCTGTCTTTGTAAGAAAGACTGATATTCATAAAACAAAGGCTGCAACTACAAATTGTTTTCTAGATCAAACGATTTACTGTCAAATGGAAAATCTCCATATTTGAGGCTGAAAACAGCTTTTAAAGAAATGTTTCCATCACAAAATACTTTACCAAAGGACTGATTTTCAAACCTGTTGGAGATTTTTCTTCTCAAACAACTAATAGATACCATTAGTCAACTATAGTCTATAAATTGAGAAAGAATTAACCTCTGAATGTAAGCTAGTGACTTTGATGAGCATTGTTCTTTGTAGGTAAGACGGAGATTCAGAAATTCAGAGAAACTGAGACAAGAAAACTCCATCAATGATTGGCTCGACAATCAAATTGGCCTATAAATTGTCAGAAAATGGTAAAGGGTCCAGGGTGATGTATTTAGAAGTCTTATTTTGTCTGTCCTAAACCCCAAGATATTCACTTTAATGTGAAATCAAACAGAGAAGCAGGAAATCTCCATATTTGAGAAGCTGGAAAACTGCATTTTCTGTATGAAAAATGACTTTAACAATCAATCAAAAATAGTTGCCGATTATTTTCCTGTCAGACTGCAGACGTTATGTGACGGTTACTGTACGCGCTGATGAAACACTGCTGCTCTTTGCATGTGTCAGTGTGTGTGTGTGTGTGTGTGTGTGTGTGTGTGTGTGTGTGTGTGTGTGTGTGTGTGTGTGTGTGTGTGTGTGCTGTACAAAGAGGGGGTCGCTGCTCTGTTTCCTCCCTTCAGCACCCTCTCTGTTGCCATGGAGAGACCGCTCTTTGCTTTCCCATAGGACGAGAAATTAACACCATTTTTAACTGGCCCGGGGGCCTCCCCCCTGTGTGGGAGATAGTTCTGTTCCTCTCTCTCACACACACACACACACACACACACACACACACACACACACACACACACACACACACACACACACACACACACACACACACACACACACACACACACACACACACACACACACAGGGAGTCTTTAAGACGGCAATAATCTTCCCACCGTCATTTTTAATACCTTTGCCGGGCCGACGTTTAACGAACTGGGACGGTCTGATAATGGACTCTGAGCCGTCATTTTCAAACCGCTTTGAGACTGAAACGTCAGCAGCCGGCCGGTGGGACCGTCTGCGTCTCGCTGGGATATCGGGGATGTCACACACTCTATCAAATAATGTTCATCATGGGAGCAGGCGGGGGGAGAAACACACACACACACAAAGATATGGATGTGGGACAAGAGCACATAATGTGGATTTAATGACAGGGCGTCATGAATTGAGGAGGATGGTGAAAGAAGAGAAACAGAAGCAGACATTTGGGGCAATGTGGAGGTAATGGTCTCTTTTGTCCCATAGTTTTAATGTCACACACACACACACACACACACACACACACACACACACACACACACATACGCTGACACACAGAAGAAGAAACAAGGGTTGTGTCATTGCTGTGTCCATTAGCAGTGTGATAGATTTATAGAGGGGGAGATGGGGCTTTAAAAGATGACCTGTTGTCACATCTGCAGTGAGATAATCTGAGTCATGAGTACTGTTGACACAGCCATCTTTACTCACACACACACACACACACACACACACACACACACACACACACACACACACACACACACACACACAAATAAAGACAGTCCCTCTGACATCACTGCTGCTGCAACTTAAGCTACATATTGTGAGGCAGGGCTTTCCGGTCTATCTGGTCCTCCCCTTGAAGTGAGGTAACGATACCAGACATTTAGTATCAGAGTCATCCAATTTGGCCCTCTGTACGATGTAGCATTGATGCCAAACGTCCCATAATGTACAACAATTTGAAGATGTTGCGGACTGGTTGGTTAGAATTTGTTTTGTTAATCTGCACTGTCTCATTTGATTTAATTTACAGAAACCTAGCAGTGGATACTACGTGCACTTATTCCATGCTAGTTAACATTAGCTTGTTAGCAGTTAGCTGTTAGCTGCAGCTAAAAGGTTCTATAGAGTTGCACTATGATGCACTTGCTGAACAAAAAATCCATGCTAGTTAACGTTAGCCTGTTAGCAGTTAGAAACAGTCATGAGGTTCTATAGAATTGCACTATGATGATGATTAATAAAAAAAATCCATGTTTGTTCATGTTAGCTGTTAGCAGTTAGCTGTTAGCAGCCAATGAGAAGAGGTTCTATAGATTTGCACTATTGGCGCGTTTCCACTACAGCGCGGAGCACGGTTTTAAGAGGGCTGTGACGTCAGCGGCCCGTCTTTGGTTGCGTTTCCACTTGGCCTAGTACCGGCCGGCGGGTCCTAATTCACAGTTTTTCTGGCCTCATAAAATCGCGGGTCTAGGGCCAGAGACAACGAGGCTGAGTCGGGCTGAGTATGCTAAACTAGAGAGAGCATCGCTGGCAAGGGGGCTACAACTACAACAAGATGGACATATTTGACCGTGATTTAATTGTAATACACGTTTCAAAATGATGCCGAAGTAACAACATACTGATACCGGTTAGTAAAAACCATGAATTAATGCTTTGACAAGTCTGCAGACAGACGGCAGGGGAAAAACCTTTTAAAATGCGTGTTTTCTAAATGGAGATTGGCTAAGCTAACGCAGTATATGCTCCGACCGTCCACACTCACAACAACGGCCTATACAGACTTAAATAAAGCAGCGACTGTATTCACCATGACACAGGCAGTCTGTGGTTTGTACTTGTTTAACTTTTGTCTAGTTTCTGAACATATATGAGGAGCTGTGAGCTCTGAGTGCTAACAGCTAACGGCTGTGTTGTTTTTTCTGGGGTTCTCTGAAGATCACGTCACGGCTCCGCCTACACTGCGTTACTATAGATACTACCCCAGTTCCTAAACTGTAATGGAAATGCGCCATAAAGTGAGCCAGTCCTAACGAGGCCCAGCCATACCGAGCGGGGCCGAGCGAGGCCGTGTAGTGGAAACGCGCCATAAGATGCACTCTGTTCCATGCTAGTAAACATTAGCTGTTAGCAGTTAGCTCTTAGCAGCTGAAGAAGATTCGGTAGATTTGCACTACACTTGATTAATAGAACATCCATGTTTGTTCATGTTAGCTGTTAGCAGTTAGCTGTTAGCAGCCAATGAGAAGAGGTTCTATAGATTTGCACTTGGTGAACAAAAAATCCATGCTAGTTAACGTTAGCTGATAGCTATTAGCAGCTGGTCAACGGAGTTTCCATAGAATGATGCACTATGATGCACTTAGGCGAAGGTCGATTATAACGCTATCCTTACATTTGTAGTCTTTGTAAATCATACTTGTCAGTGAGAAACTTAAAGTGGACCTATCATGCTATATTTGAATAATATAGTGTAGGACCATACCTATAAGGCATATTTATACTTTTTTTTTTTCAAAATACCAAACAGATCATGCATTTTAGCCATGCCTCATTTTGCTCAATTTGACAATTTCTAGCTCTGGGCAGATTCAGTGAGAACAGCACCACCTACAGGCCTGGCATATGTACTACAGCGTCTCCAGCGCTTTCGAACGGCAATGGCCGTGGCTGTCTCCTCCTGATTGGTGGAGTTGGCCCAATAGCCGTAGCGCCACCGTCCTGACGTCAGGACAGTGTTCAAATCTGGATCAGTTTTTATCAGATCCGTTGCAGCCCCTTTTTTAGAGATTTGGGTATGGAGGAAAATAGAGAGGGTTGTGTTTTCTGACACTTGGTGAGTTCCCTGGAACACCGGGGACACATATTCATGTATAAAAGACGTACACAAGTGCATTTTGCATGATAGGTCCCCTTTAAATAAACACAGTTTTCACATCATTAAAAATAGATGTTAGAGAGGGAATTATTAGCTGTTAAACCAGTATAAAGGATTTAGTGTTCCTTTTTTAGTTTTTTACCATGCTATTGAGGAATGTCACTGGTATTGGCAGCGTGACTTCCCTTCCCACAACAGCAAAATATAATTCCTAAAATCCGGTTATGGCTTTTGGTTCTGCTGTGCCACCCGTAGATTTTAAGTGGCGTTCTGCGTGTCAGAATAAAACACCATCTTCACGTTTATGTGTCAACTATAAAAGTTGAAGATGGGTACATTTCTCCCCTCGGTGGATGTGATGTCTTCTGTCTTTGTGACCCAGCTGCTTCCCGTGAACCGCCCCCCCCCCCCTCCTGACCTGTGTGTGTGTGTGTGTGTGTGTGTGTGACTGCCAGCGGGGGTGGGGGCAGTCGTCTCACCCCTCCAGTCTCCTAGCAACAGAGCGGTTTGGTGCGGGACGGGCAGAGGATGGGGGCTGGTCGTGTCCTACGGGATTATAAAGAGCAGAAGAAGAAGAAGAAGAAGGAGTTTTACGGTGTTGTCGGGCGATTAGGGATGCTGACAAGTCTCCTTTTTGCTCCCGTTATATATATGAAAAAATAAAACCCTGGCTGCTGCTGATGAGAGTAAATATCTCCAGCTCTGCTCAACAGCTGTTCTCCTCGGAGATGCTGCGAGGCGCTGCCCGGCGGACATGTGCTGCTCTTAAACACACAACGAGAAACACACGGTGAATGTTTAACTCCCCGTTGACTTGTGTTTGGAAACTAAACGGCTCCTAGAAGCAGAGAGAGATGGAGAAAGGCTTCAGGTAGCAGCCTGGTCTTCGTAGAATCACGTTAACACACAATCCCAACTACTACCAACTCATTTTATGCTAATAAATCGAGTTCACACTGAGCCTCGTTGGTCAAAAATGGTTCTTAAGAGACAACCCATTTCATTAATGAAGAATTAACATCATTTTTTGAGAACCTACATATGTCAGGAATAAAAAAAGACCATCTTCTACCATTTCTTTGAAGTAGAACTTAAAAAAAACAATTCATTCATTCAGGAGTCCGTTGTTCGTGTCCCGTGTGAAACCAAAAGTCAATGTTGACTTTTTTAAGCATCTTATTAACATACAATAATTATCGTGTTGTACGATATCTCGCCCTCTGCACGATGTATGATCAATAACGCCAAAGGTGCCATGTTGTTCTAAAATGTCACAATTTTCTCAAAGTGTTCAGTTTGCGTTATTTTCTGGATCTGGAGCCATCCATGCTTTGTGTGTTACGTTGAAGAATAGGGACTTGTGAGCAGCCTGTTCGCAAACATAATTACGTTCCGCAAAAACAAAACTGCATCGTAAAAACGTTATGATAATAAAAGACCTCGTCAATGTGTAAGGTTTGGAGCAAAAAAACACGGGACTTTTCACCAAGGAGAACAATGATCGTGTCCCGTGTGATATAAAAAGTCTACGTGGACTTATTTAAACTTAAAGGGGACCTATCATGCAAAATGCACTTGTGTACGTCTTTTCTACATGAATATGTGTCCCCGGTGTTCCAGGGAACTCACCAAGTGTCAGAAAACACAACCCTCTCTATTTTCCTCCATACCCAAATCTCTAAAAAAGGGGCTGCAACGGATCTGATAAAAACTGATCCAGATTTGAACACTGTCCTGACGTCAGGACGGTGGCGCTACGGCTATTGGGCCAACTCCACCAATCAGGAGGAGACAGCCACGGCCATTGCCGTTCGAAAGCGCTGGAGACGCTGTAGTACATATGCCAGGCCTGTAGATGGTGCTGTTCTCACTGAATCTGCCCTTGCAAAAACAGAGCTAGAAATTGTCAAATTGAGCAAAATGAGGCATGGCTAAAATGCATGATCTGTTTGGTATTTTGAAAAAAAAAAAGTATAAATATGCCTTATATAGGTATGGTCCTACACTATATTATTCAAATATAGCATGATAGGTCCACTTTAATTTTTTTCAAGATTCAAAGATTCAAAGGTTTTATTGTCATATGCTCAGCAGCTACAGTGTAGAAATGGCAATGAAATCTTTCTGACATGAGCTCCTCCAACAATGCAACATACATAATAAAATACAAAAATACAAAGTAAAAAGTAGTGCAAAAAGTCAATATACATGTCAATAGAATATGATAGTTATATATGGTGAGTTGCATGTTTTGCACGTGTGTGTTTTCGGGTTGTATTCCTGCAGAATATCCCGTGCACTGGATGTTTTGTTGGGGTATGTTTCAGCGGTGTGGGTGCTCCTCTCCCCACAGTGGATGAGATTATCTAAATCCAGCGTGAATGGACCTGACACCATTGTGATGATGTCACTGGGAGGAAGAAGATGATGATGATGATGGTGACTCCACCGGCGATAGATTACAGCTGTGATGATGAGGTGCAGGGTCGCCATTATTTCATTTATTATCATTACATTTAGACCGTGCTGACAGGAGGGGAGAGAGGGAGGATGGGGGGGGGGGGGGGAGGAGAGAAAGAGAGAGGGGCGCCGGATTAAAACAAACCCGCTCTGTGAGCTGGTTTTAGTTGCCATGGAAACGATCATTACCTCGCACTTGGGAGAGCACGAGAGGAAGGGGGGCGGGGGAGAGATGGGACAGAGAGGAGAGGAGAGGTGGCGGGATGAAGGAAACTGTCCTGTTTTAACATTCAGACAAACATGAGGATTGATGGTGCGTTCGTTCTGTCTTTTCTCTGATGTCAGGGTGACGTCCTCAAAGAGCAGGAACTCTCTCAGTCAGATCATAAAGTGCAACGTCTAGCAGCGAGGTGGAAAGCAACTACTAAGTACATTTACTAAGTTACTGTACTTAAGTATAATCTTGAGATTCTTCTACTCCACTACAGTTCAGAGGTAAATGGTGTAATACCTTTAGTTACTTTGCTTTGAGAACACTTTAATGATCAATCATTATAAAACATATCATATATATTATTCTGAAATGGACCAATCTGCACAATGACTACTTTTACTGTCGCTACTTTCACTATATTTTGATGATAATACTTTTATACTTTCACTTGAGGAACATTTTGAATGCAGGACTTTTACTGCAACAGAGTATTCCTACACTCTGGTACTTCTACTTTTACTCAAGTACAAGATCTGAGTACTTCTACTTTTACTCAAGTACAAGACCTGAGTACTTCTACTTTTACTCAAGTACAAGATCTGAGTACTTCTACTTTTACTCAAGTACAAGACCTGAGTACTTCTACTTTTACTCAAGTACAAGACCTGAGTACTTCTACTCAAGTACAAGATCTGGGTACTTCTACTTCTACTCAAGTACAAGACCTGAGTACTTCTACTTTTACTCAAGTACAAGATCTGAGTACTTCTACTTTTACTCAAGTACAAGACCTGAGTACTTCTACTTTTACTCAAGTACAAGACCTGAGTACTTCTACTCAAGTACAAGATCTGGGTACTTCTACTTTTACTCAAGTACAAGACCTGAGTACTTCTACTCAAGTACAAGATCTGGGTACTTCTACTTCTACTCAAGTACAAGACCTGAGTACTTCTCCCCGCTCTGCTCTCAGAGTTTACAGAGTTTGAACTAGTTGTCCCAAAGTGAATGTATTTATTGATTAACTTTCTGGAATGCTCACGTTTGTAATAGTGATTTTTAGATGTGATCCAGGAGGAGGCACTTTGTTAGAGATGGGTCTGTTGTCTGTGTTGTTTTGGAATCTGTGTCTGTTTGAAAAATGAAATGTCAGATCCTAGGAAGTGTGCAGAAATGTCAAAGAGAGAAGAGATGGGTGAGAGGCTGGAGGGGGGGATACCTTTTTGATCACCGGACCCTCGTCTCACTCAAACAGAACGATCTCCCCACCTGAAACCCAATCTGCAGAAGATGCCAGAGCCGGTCTCATATCTGCGTAGAACGTCCCAGATGCATTTTCTCACCTCCTGTTTCAGGCATGCTTGGATTCTATATTCACAAAGTCAGGCAGACTCATGCACCACATTTTCTACAAATGAACACATAAAAACACAAATTATTTCCAAACCAAAGAAAGTCGTAGATTAGGAACATCATATCATCTTAGAAGTGCATGGAAACATATTTAATAAACGTCCCAGATGCATTTTTCTCACCTCCTATTTCAGGCATGCTGGGACTCTTTATTCACACATTCATACAGACTCATGTACATCATTTTCTAACAGCATGTGCAGAAGAGGTGGAACGATGTTTAATTAATGGCCCAAATGCATTTTCTTATCCTCTTGGGAGATTTGACTTTAAATTGGAATTCTTAAAATGTTATAATTTATTTGCAAATGCGTGCATGTACGTAATTTAGACAAATAACACGTAATAAGACAACTGATTTAAAAACAAAAGAAGGCCAATATTAGTAAAACCATGTAGAAATAGTAATACAATAATTAAAAAAAATATGTTTAACTAAAGTAAAAATAGATATGGAAAGAAAGACATTGAGAATAAATATAAAAATGAAATAAGCAGAGGGAGAGATGTGTTGGATCCAAGCTTTGCAGGGAGGGCTTTGTTTGTATTATTCGTCCTTTATATTCATATACATTCATCATACCACATGCCTACATTTACATTTATATTTGACTTGCATTAGCTCCTGGCATAAGGAAACCTCTGAGCAAAATAAATTTATTTTCTCCCTAAATATATGAAAGTTCTGGAGAGGAGATTGATGTTGAGAAACGCCGCGCTCGATGAATAAAAAGTGAAAAGTCTCAGCTCCTTAAATGTGATCTGGATTCTTCGCTCCACTTTTCAATCGCAATCTCAATCTTTATTTATTTATATGGCACATTTAAAAACAACCTCAGCAGACCAACGTGCTGTACAGGGAACACATACAATATAGAATAACACAATGGAAGTCAAATAATAAAAAAGCACAATAACTAGAAACATATAAAAACACATACAAATGTAAAAACTAACCTTAAAGGGGACCTATCATGCAAAATGCACTTTGTGATGTCTTTTATACATAAACATGTGTCCCCGGTGTGTCGGGGAACTCACGCAGCGTCAGAAAATAAAACCCTCTCTCTTTTCCTCCGTACCCACATCTTTTAAAAACGGGGGTACAACGGGCGGATACAGATTTGCTGCCGATATGACGTCATTTCGGATGGTGGACACACAGAGAGTTGCTATCAGAAACAATGCCTGACGTGTTTTGGACGTAATCTCGTCTTTGTTTACATTAGCAAGCCTCGCTAACACTCAGAGCTAACCTGTACTGGAGAGAGCATGTGTTTAAAAAGCAGGAAATAAAAAAAGGAACTCACCTTGTGGTAAACCCGCAAGAGAAAGAGCATTTGAGCTCCATTCTGTTTCAGAAATAATCCTTGATGTGGTTTAGAACATGATGGCGTTTTATCACAGCAGAATTTAAAGGGGACCTATCATGCAAAATGCACTTTTGTACGTCTTTTCTACATGAACATGTGTCCCCGGTGTTCCAGGGAACTCACCAAGTGTCAGAAAACACAACCCTCTCTATTTTCCTCCATACCCAAATCTCTAAAAAAGGGGCTGCAACGGATCTGATAAAAACTGATCCAGATTTGAACACTGTCCTGACGTCAGGACGGTGGCGCTACGGCTATTGGGCCAACTCCACCAATCAGGAGGAGACAGCCACGGCCATTGCCGTTCGAAAGCGCTGGAGACGCTGTAGTACATATGCCAGGCCTGTAGATGGTGCTGTTCTCACTGAATCAACCCTTGCTAAAACAGATCTAAAAAATGTCAAATTGAGCGAAATGAGGCATGGCTAAAATGCATGATCTGTTTGGTATTTTGAAAAAAAAGTATAAATATGCCTTATATAGGTATGGTCCTACACTATATTATTCAAATATAGCATGATAGGTCCACTTTAAGTTTATCTCCGGTAGAATTCTGATCAGGCATTAGCTCCGCCTTCTCTTTTTTTTTTAAAGCTACGGACCCAGAATCAGCGTTTCTCTAACAGGGCTGAAATAGAGGGATATGAGGGATTTCTAAAATGCATGATCTGTTTGGTATTTTGAGCAAAACACATCACAGACATGTTTTTATATATTTATATATCTGAGACCCATAATATATGCCTAAAAATAGCATGATAGGTGACCTTTAAAAGCCGGTGCAAAGAGGTGAGTTTTGAGCTCTTTTGCTGTATTCCTTTGAGTTTTTGACTCAATGCAAGACATCTTTCTGACATTTTATAAGAACCAATAGAGAACATAATCAACAATGAATATAATACTACTTACATACTTTAGTTGCTGCCCTTTTCAACATCAGTACCACGGGCCATACGTCTGTTAAACACCTGAACTTTTGAAAGAACATCCATAACATCTGTTTGCAACTTATATATCAATATTCCAATTACTTGTATATAGACTATTCTGCACTATTGTATCTGTATTATTGTGTTGCACTGTTGGAGGAGCCTGTGACCTCATATTTTCATTGTCACAACTACACTGTAGCTGCTGTACAAATGAAAATAAAAGCCTTGAATCTTGAGTTGTTTGCCGGAGCTAAATCTGAAGGCCAGATCTTGTGGAAAGTGTTTTGTAAACGAGCGTTACGGGGAAAGATGGAGGCAGGGAGCAGAGTGAAAAAGCCCCTTGTGGTGCAGCAGGATGGAGGCCGTTGTCCTGGCGATATCCCACTTCCACGGCGTGTCATATGACCCTTTGCCCAGCCCACCTGCCCGGGAGAAATCAGAAAGCAGTTTCTATGGCGACAGGGTCAGCTGTTTACAGAGGCAGGATGGAGCCAGAGGTGCTGCAGCGTCCTGTGGTTATTTTTAAAACATTTCAGATGCCAGAGACGGAGGTTCGAGACCCAGCTGGGCCGAGAGAGAGAGAGGGGGGGGTTGTTGTAGTAAATGTATCATCATTTAAGTATAACTTCCTTCTCTGGATTGATTTTCCCGCGGTTTGAATTCACATCTAGCTTCTAATTCTCACTTCCTTAGGACAGACAGAAGGCAAGGCAAGTTTATTTATATACAGTAGCACCTTTCAACAGTAGGCAATTCAAAGTGCTTTACAAAAATCAAAGACATTAAGAAAATGGCATTTAAAAAGCAAAGATAATAAAAGAAACATTAAAGGTAGGGTAGGTAAGTTTGAGAAACCGGCTCGAGTGCGCTAGAATTTGAAAATACACAACCGGAGAAAATCTGCCACTTCCTCACAGAGCCCCTCCTCCAACACACACGAACGCGCACATGACCAATGAGGGCACGAGATAAGTTTGTGCACAGATGGAAGGCTGACAGGCAGGTAGGCCATCCAGTTACTTTAGCCGGGCCGGCTAAAATGATTGGTCGTGCTTTTTACAGTACTACAGCTTCCACAGATGATATTTTTTTATGGATTTTTTGTCAAAGCACTTCAGATTTTCATTGCTATCTGGATGTTAAGAGCATTCCATGGAATATAACAACAAGTGTATCTCGAGCCGGTTTCTCAAACTTACCTACCCCACCTTTAAGAGAAAAAATACATGAATAAAAGTTACAGTGCAGTGTGAGAGGAGAGGGGGGGGGGGGGGGGGATAGGATTGTTGTAGTAAATGTATCATCATTTAAGTATAACTTCCTTCTCTGGTTTGATTTCCCCGCGGTTTGAATTCACATCTAGCCTCTAATTCTCACTTCCTTAGGACAGACAGAAGGCAAGGCAAGTTTATTTATATAGCAACTTTCAACAGTAGGCAATTCAAAGTGCTTTACAAAAATCAAAGACATTAAGAAAATGGCATTTAAAAAGCAAAGATAATAAAAGAAACATTAAAAGAAAAAATACATGAATAAAAGTTACAGTGCAGTGTGAGATGTGAATAGTTCAATTAAAAGCAGCGGCAAACAGAAAAGTCTTCAGCCTGGATTTCAAAGTAGTCAGAGTCGCAGCGGACCGGCAGGTTTCTGGGAGTTTGTTCCAGATGTTTTGGAGCATAATAACTGAACTTCTCCAGGTTTAGTTCTGACTCTGAAAGCTGACCTGAAGACCTGAGAGATCTGGATGGTTCATCATTTAGCAGGAGATCAGAAATGTATTTTGGGCCTAAACCATTCAATGCTTTATAAACCAGCAGCAGTGTTTTGAAATCAATTCTTTGAAGGTCGAAGAGAGAACATTGGTTTGTAATTACCATGCATGCAAGTTTCAACCGTCTGGCCAACACTTCCTGTAATGTAAGTTGCCTTTCTGAGACCTTCCTCTTTCCCTTGCTTTCTAGTGTATAAAGTGTTTGTGTTAGGGAATCATTTGCTCAACATTCGACACAGTTCATAATGTTCTCCTCTCACTGTCTCTTTCTCATGGCATAGGTCTACGGCCTTGGGTATTGCTGCTATCTCTCTTAAGGAGGGGCAGCGTGGGCGCATTGTTGTTGCCAGTCTATGACCGAGCACAAGCCGCCATGAGGTAGTTTACTGTTCAGGGACGAAGGTTCCCTGCCGCACATTCTTTCGTATGGACGAGAGCTCTAGTTAGATTCAGGGTCCATATTGTTTAGTCTCGCTGATGAAGAATGTTGATTATTACACTCCGAACTAGTTAAAACCTCCTACCAGAGGAAGGGTGCTTCAGAATTGATTTGGCATCTCAACCGCTGTGTCAACTCGTGGCTCAGGACGTCTTGTGAATTCTCCGGCCGAAGCTCCAAATAAACCGTCAGTGTTTGCCATCAAAGCTCCAGCTCTCCTCGTGTCTCTCTCTGAGTCCTGACTCCATCAAAGCTCCAGCTCTCCTCGTGTCTCTCTGAGTCCTGACTCCATCAAAGCTCCAGCTCTCCTCGTGTCTCTCTCTGAGTCCTGACTCCATCAAAGCTCCAGCTCTCCTCGTGTCTCTCTCTGAGTCCTGACTCCATCAAAGCTCCAGCTCTCCTCGTGTCTCTCTGAGTCCTGACTCCATCAAAGCTCCAGCTCTCCTCGTGTCTCTCTGAGTCCTGACTCCATCAGAGCTCCAGCTCTCCTCGTGTCTCTCTGAGTCCTGACTCCATCAAAGCTCCAGCTCTCCTCGTCTCTCTCTGAGTCCTGTCTCCATCAAAGCTCCAGCTCTCCTCGTGTCTCTCTGAGTCCTGACTCCATCAAAGCTCCAGCTCTCCTCGTGTCTCTCTGAGTCCTGACTCCATCAAAGCTCCAGCTCTCCTCGTGTCTCTCTCTGAGTCCTGACTCCATCAGAGCTCCAGCTCTCCTCGTGTCTCTCTGAGTCCTGACTCCATCAAAGCTCCAGCTCTCCTCGTGTCTCTCTGAGTCCTGACTCCATCAAAGCTCCAGCTCTCCTCGTGTCTCTCTGAGTCCTGACTCCATCAAAGCTCCAGCTCTCCTCGTGTCTCTCTGAGTCCTGACTCCATCAAAGCTCCAGCTCTCCTCGTGTCTCTCTGAGTCCTGACTCCATCAAAGCTCCAGCTCTCCTCGTGTCTCTCTGAGTCCTGACTCCATCAAAGCTCCAGCTCTCCTCGTGTCTCTCTCTGAGTCCTGACTCCATCAAAGCTCCAGCTCTCCTCGTCTCTCTCTGAGTCCTGACTCCATCAAAGCTCCATCTCTCCTCGTGTCTCTCTGAGTCCTGACTCCATCAAAGCTCCAGCTCTCCTCGTCTCTCTCTGAGTCCTGACTCCATCAAAGCTCCAGCTCTCTTCGTCTCTCTCTGAGTCCTGACTCCATCAGAGCTCCAGCTCTCCTCGTGTCTCTCTGAGTCCTGACTCCATCAAAGCTCCAGCTCTCCTCGTGTCTCTCTGAGTCCTGACTCCATCAAAGCTCCAGCTCTCCTCGTGTCTCTCTGAGTCCTGACTCCATCAAAGCTCCAGCTCTCCTCGTGTCTCTCTGAGTCCTGACTCCATCAGAGCTCCAGCTCTCCTCGTGTCTCTCTGAGTCCTGACTCCATCAAAGCTCCAGCTCTCCTCGTGTCTCTCTGAGTCCTGACTCCATCAAAGCTCCAGCTCTCCTCGTGTCTCTCTCTGAGTCCTGACTCCATCAAAGCTCCAGCTCTCCTCGTGTCTCTCTGAGTCCTGACTCCATCAGAGCTCCAGCTCTCCTCGTGTCTCTCTCTGAGTCCTGACTCCATCAAAGCTCCAGCTCTCCTCGTGTCTCTCTGAGTCCTGACTCCATCAAAGCTCCAGCTCTCCTCGTGTCTCTCTGAGTCCTGACTCCATCAGAGCTCCAGCTCTCCTCGTGTCTCTTTGAGTCCTGACTCCATCAAAGCTCCAGCTCTCCTCGTGTCTCTCTGAGTCCTGACTCCATCAGAGCTCCAGCTCTCCTCGTGTCTCTCTGAGTCCTGACTCCATCAAAGCTCCAGCTCTCCTCGTGTCTCTCTCTGAGTCCTGACTCCATCAAAGCTCCAGCTCTCCTCGTGTCTCTCTGAGTCCTGACTCCATCAAAGCTCCAGCTCTCCTCGTGTCTCTCTGAGTCCTGTTTTCCAATTGCTTCAGAAGTTTCCCTCACAGTTTGTATGTTCAGTTGTATGTAGTCAGATCTTTACAAACTTGTTGGTGCAAAGACTCTGTCCTGTCAGCTGGAATAGATGAACTCTGTTAGATGCTTTGACTTTTATTGACTTCATTAAATAACTTTATTAAAAAACAATAACAATAACTTTGCTTTAAACTTCTATTGCTTGCTCACTTCTTACCAAACAGGTTGTGTGTGGAACTTCCTCCACAAGGACGCTTTGTGCTGAGTGTGAAACCACCTGACCCATGAGTCATGTGATCTAAAAATACTTCTGAAGTTGAACTTTATTTAATTTTTTTTTCATGTTTTGTGTAATTGTTTGATTTTCGAAATTTTTCCCAACGTTTTTTTTAAACGTTTGTTGTGTTTAATTGTTGGGTTTCCTGAAATGACTTTAAAAGGTATTCTAAAATAGTTTTTTGTTTTGTAAAATGTTCTTTTGCTTTCTTTGTGTTTTCTGCGACGTCGTGTGTTTTCTGAAATGTTTTAGATTCAAGATTCAAAGGTTGTAATGTCATATGCACATAAGCTACAGTGTAGACATGGTCCCGAGCTCCTCCAACAATGCAACATAGTTATTTTAGACATAAAACAATTAAACTAATTCAAAAATTAAAAAATAGTGCAAGAAAAAGTCAATTTATACGTGATTTTTAAACGTTTGTTTCTGAAATATTTGTCTTTTTGAAAATGTTTGAAATTATTTTAATAAATAAAATTAGCTAATATTCTCCCAGTGTCTGATTTCTTCCTTTAACTCTGCGTTCTTTTGCAATTTGAACTCTGACAAAAGCATTTTTCAATCTCTAACAATCACTTTTAGAGGACGTAGCTCACAAATGGTGCAAAGTCAAAGTTCACCTCACCGTGTTCTCTCCTCATAAATGAAGACTTTAGAACACACGGGTGACCCTGATATCTTTGTGTGAGTCGGGACATTAAACTAATCTCTCTCTGTCTGTGTTTCAGTGCTCAGATGGGAATTCAGCCCAGGACAACTCCTCCCTGAAACGTGTAGCCGTGGTGGAGGACTTCTTCGACATCATCTATGCGATGCACGTGGAGATGGGCGCTGATCCTGGACGAGCCCCAAAACACGCCGGGCAGAAGAAGACGTACAAAGCTGTGAGTAAACCCAACCACATAATAAGAACCAGAGATGGCTAAAGTACACACATCCTTTACTCAAGTAGAAGTACAGATACTCGTGTTTAAAAATACTCTGGTGAAAGTAGAAGTACTGACTAAACTTCTTTACTCAAGTAAAAGTAAAGAGGGCTTTGAAATGTACTTCAGTAAAAAGTACCCATAACTAGCAGCTGTTTTAAAGAGTACCTGACCTCCCTTTATATTAATAGAACAATAATGTCATTGTTAGCTAATGAATGTTTCCATGCTGAACAACGGCAACATGACAACGTTTTCATTGGTCCCTCTTCTTTAGAGAAGACCAGGAAATGATGGATACACGGATCGTGTTTAAAAACCACATATTCTTTTTTCTGTGTTCTTGAATGCACCTTTCACACCAAAGAAAATCCCTCTTATGTGTAAACCTTTCAAATGCAAAGGTGTTATCATCATATGCACAAAGCCGCAGTGTAGAAATTGCAATGAACTTCTTCTGACCTGAGCTCCTCCAACAATGCAACATATATAATAAAATACAAAAATACAAAATAAAATAAAAAAGAAACCTTCTTGGTAATAAATATGATTCTGATGTGGGTTAACAATCGGAGGTGTGGCGTCCTGCAGAATGAGGGTCTTTGTGTGCAGCTGTAGCACAGAGTTGGGGGATGTTAGCAGGACCCCTCACCCCTCAGGATGGGAGACAGATATTCCTCCCGCCCTGTAGAGGTCCTGTCATGTCTCATAGCGTGAACCCTTTTGAGGAGCAGCTTCAGTGGGGCAGGGCATAATATGGAGCTGTCACTGTGGCCTTCTGGGAGCCCAACGCTGCTCTGGGTGGCCTTCTTCCTCTCGGATGGCTTAAGGGCGGGTGGGGGGATCGGTGGCGGCGGGGGGGGGCGGGCACCCTGCTGTGGCTCCATGGTCACGTGAAGGTCGGCGTTTTACAGGGAAATGCCAGAGGGGGGTGAGGGTGAGGAGGGGAGGGTGGCACGGCAGAAACAGAGAGGCAAAGAGGTGGAGATGTCACCTGAGAGAGAGAGAGAGGTGGGAAGTAGTGGAGTACAAATACTTTGTTACTGTACTTAAGTACATGTTTCTGGTATCAGTACTTTACTCCACTACTTATTTTTCTGACAACTTTTTACTTTTACTTCTTACATGTTGAACACAAATACCTGTACTTTCTACTTCTTACATGTTGAACACAAATACCTGTACTTTCTACTTCTCACATGTTGAACCCAAATACCTGTACTTTCTACTTCTCTCATTTTCCAAACAGGCTGGTTCCTTTAGTTTGAATGTGTGTTTGGTGGCGTGATCATTATTATTTAGAGTCATTGCGTGCCTATTGATTTGAACACGATCCGTGTATCCATCATTTCCTGGTCTTCTCTAAAGAAGAGGGACCAATGAAAACGTTGTCATGTTGCCGTTGTTCAGCATGGAAACATTCATTAGCTAACAATGACATTATTGTTCTATTAATATAAAGGGAGGTCAGGTACTCTTTAAAACAGCTGCTAGTTATGGGTACTTTTTACTTATGTACATTTCAAAGCCCTCTTTACTTTTACTTGAGTAAAGAAGTTTAGTCAGTACTTCTACTTTCACCAGAGTATTTTTAAACACGAGTATCTGTACTTCTACTTGAGTAAAGGATGTGTGTACTTTTGCCATCTCTGTGGCTCATTACCATTTCAATTTGAGTCACAGAGGGGACACATGGTGATGAAGAAGAGACATGAAGAAGAGGGGACACATGGTGATGAAGAAGAGACATGAAGAAGAGGGGACACATGTTGATATAGAAGAGACATGAAGAAGAGGGGACACATGTTGATGTAGAAGAGACATGAAGAAGAGGATTTGACATAATAGGTGACCTTTAAAGAGGACAATAACACCATATGCCTTTTTGTTCAGGGCCTCAAACCGTACAAGTGTGACGCTTTTATGAAAACACAATTCATTTCACCTTATCTAGATATCACAAACCACTGACCCCACACTCTCACTCATGCACGAATTAAACGTTTTTTTGCTGCTATTCTTTCTGACTTCCTGCTTGTTGTCCCCCCCCCCCCTCTCCTGTGCTCAGATCGCGGAGACGTACGCCTTCCTGCCCCGAGAGGCGGTGACTCGGTTCCTAATGAGCTGTGGAGAGTGTCAGAAGAGGATGCACATCAACCCCAGCACGGCCGAGTTCAAAGGTACAGACGCACGCTAATTCTGCAGACATCATTAACAGACAGGCTTTTCTTTATAGATCAACCTTTAGGAGAGGATAACGCTCGGATCCTTTGACACACTGACATGGGAAAGGGTTAATTACTGCTCTGTGTTGCATGCTGGGATGTTGGAGACCAATCAACCCTTTAGTGCAACAGGAAGGCGTTATGGTTGCAGGTTTTTATAGAATAATTTAATCAGAATCAGAATCCCTTTATTAGTCCCACAGAGGGGAAATGTACATTGTTACAGCAGAAAGCCAAAGACAGCTTAATGTTAACTAATGGCGCTTTTCCACTGCAGCACGTAGCACGGTTCTTTTTTTTGCTTTTCCACTAGGGCTAGTTCCGGCTCAGGGCTACTTTTTCACCTTTTTTCTGGCTCTCCAAAATCGAGGTTCTTTCCGGGCCAACAACCGGGCTGAGTCGGGCTGAGTATGCTAAACTAGAGAGAGAATCGCTGGCAACTACAACAAAATGAACATATTTGACCGTGATTTAATTGTAATACACGTTTCAAAATGATGCCGAAGTAACAACATACTGATACCGGTTAGTAAAAACCATGAATTAATGCTTTGTCAAGTCTGCAGACAGACGGCAGGCGAAAAACCTTTTAAAATGCGTGTTTTCTGAATGGAGATTGGCTAAGCTAACGCAGTATATGCTCCGACCGTCCACACTCACAACAACGGCCTATACAGACATAAATAAAGCAGCGACTGTATTCACCATGACACAGGCAGTCTGTGGTTTGTACTTGTTTCACTTTTGTCTAGTTTCTGAACAGATATGAGGAGCTGTGAGCTCTGAGTGCTAACAGCTAACGGCTGATGTTGGTTTTGTGTTTCACATTGAAGATGACGTCACGGCTCCGCCTACACTGCGTTACTATAGTTACTACCCCAGCTACTAAACTGTAATGGAAACGCAGCATAAAGTGAGCCTGGCCTACCAAGGCCTAACCATACCGTACTAAGCCGTGCGAGGCCCTGCAGTGGAAATGCGCCATAAGAAGCATGCATACAAATAATATTAAAGACACATCTTGTAACAGTTCTGAAGATATAGCATCCATGTTGCACAGTTATTATTGCAGGATTTGATAGAATAATTTAATCAGAATCAGTACATTTAGAGGAGATGTCGTTGAGTGCTTACAACAAACATATTAACAGGAAATACAAATATAAGAGAGGTCCTTGTTAAAGATCAATTTATCGGGCATATTAATGGCATCTTGCATAACGCAGGCTACACAAAAGTGTGATAGTATTTCACTGAGCCAACGCTCGGAACGACGCTACACTAACCTTGTTTATTTGTATTCATTTATGTAAGTTGATATATTTTCATCGTGTCTCAGAAACAGGTTTTCTTCCTGCTGATGAAGTCTGATATTAAGTGAACTCAAAAAGAGTGGAAATCTGAATTATCTGTTGACTTTTATGGAGATTGACTTAATGGTACAATATGTTACATTCCCGTAGTAAAATGCTTCTTGACTTATGTTAACTTGTTTGTTTAGTCATGGTTAACCCCTAGTTTAATTGTTATATTCTACCAGATGCAAAAAACAACAGCAATAAATCGCCATCATACATCAGCTATTGGCCTTCCCTTTCTCTAAATATTGAGGCAGGGGCTCAGTCAGTAGGGGCTTGGGCTGTGAGCTGTAGGATCACCGGTTCAAGTCCCCGAACAGACTTAAATATGGAGTGTGGACTGCTACTTGGAGAGGTCCCAGTTCACCTTCTGCCCTGCCGTGTTGCCCTTGAGCAAGGCACCGGACATCCCCCTTCCCCCCTCACTCCCATTGCCCCCCGGGCGCTGTACAACAATACTAGACTCCTGGTACTAGGATGGGTTAAAAGCAGAGAGCACATTTCACTGTGTGCTGTGTGCTCTGCATGAGAGACCATTACAGAGGGTTTCATCCCTCACAATATTATTATATTATTAATCCATTATTAAATATTTAAAACAAGTCAAGAACATAAATGTAAAATATAAAAATTACAATATAAATACTAAAGTA
Source organism: Trematomus bernacchii (assembly GCF_902827165.1). Classification (NCBI taxonomy): domain Eukaryota; kingdom Metazoa; phylum Chordata; class Actinopteri; order Perciformes; family Nototheniidae; genus Trematomus; species Trematomus bernacchii. The sequence goes on from NW_022987613.1 coordinate 241,142, forward strand.
GTAGCTACAGTATGACAGCTGTGTAGTAAAGTTCACAGTAAAGAGAATATCTACAGGGATAAAAGTCCAACATGTACGTTAATAATTCATCATAGCAGTCATAGAAACGTCTTTTCTGTTTGTTTGTTTCATGCGATAACGTCCTGTTAACACGTTATATGACCTGATGTGTGCTTTTAGGTGTTTTGATATTGAACATTCATTAATAAAACATATTTTGTGTAAATATATATATTTATATGGTATCCATCCCCTGCATGTTGTAACAAAGCCTCTAGAGGACGATCTATTCACTGAACTGACCCCAGAGTCCCTCTAGTGTTCGCTGAGGGGACTGCAGCGGGGGTTATAACATTATAAGATCAGATCAGACTTTATTGATCCCAAATTGGGAAATGTTTGCATTGCAGCAGCATAAAGAACAACAAAATAAAACGAGGCATTGCACAGAAGAGTAGAAATAAACAATTCTAGACATTAAACATCTCAAATTAGAATTAAAACAGCATTAAAAAGTAGAAAATATACAGTAGACCGTGAAGATAAAACATATATAAACTCTGACAATAAAACACTATTGAAGAGCTTTAGACACAATATAAAGCTGGATATTATTTACATTATTATACTGTATGGTGACAGTTCAATAGGTAAAAGATACCATGTTGAAACGTTGACTACTTAACCCTTGAGTTGTGTTCGAAAGCTGTCACCGTTCATGGTGTTCGCGGGTCAGTTTTGACCCATGATTTATCTCAGTCCAAAACACTGAAAAATAAAGACTATCATCCAATATTGTTTTAACTACATCATAACTAACTTATAATGCATTCATAACCGTACAATCCTGTTGTCATTTAATGTTATGGCCCCAAAACTCATTACACCACATATTGCACACGTGCATGTGTGAGTTCAGGTTCAAGTGTTAGTGTACATATTCTTTGAGAAAGGTGGAGTTCCCGTGGGGGGAGGGGGGCAGAGGGAGGGGAGACCAGGTGCATGTTGAGAAACATTATTGTTACAGTGGATGAAGGGGGGGGGGGGCGTCTAAAGTCAAAGATGAATCTTGATTGGGCCAAATTTGACCCCGAGTCACCCACAACAATTCTGCCAGACCCCAACACCAAATTATACACTTTCTTTTTTTGGAGACCTTCAGGCTTGGCAAACATTTTCAAAATCAGTTCTGTAGTGTTTATATAGCTGTTGTGGAGGATATCATGAAGCCTTGTTCAGATACAAGAAACTAGAGCGTAGTTCTTATATCATTTTAACTTGAAGCGGGTCACGGGAGACCCGAACACAACATAAGGGTTAATATAAATAATTTATATTGAAGGGAAAGGCAAACACATGAATAAATGGACAGGGATAGTTCAAATCAACTAATTAAGAGCTATCTTTGATGAATACAAAACATATATTTTATTATTAAATGACATTTATTCAGTATTTTGTCTTTTTTTCTTAACATATCTGTATTTTTTTAACTTTTTGTTGATTTCCACCGAATGTCTCTTTATGTCTGTTTTGTATTTCTTATGTTTGCTTTTTGAATTTTACGTTTGCTTGTTTGTTTTATTCTTATACTCCTCATTAATGCATATGAGGCGAGAAAACTAGAGATTTTATCATTGATATTTTTAAATCTTGTGTGGGGGTTAGGGTCAGGACGGATCCCATGTCTTTTTATCTGCAAACTAACAGGTATTAATAAACAACCTGACCCTGTCTTCATCGTGCAAACAGACCCAGTCCTCTATTTATCTGTGCTAAATACCATGTTTGGTTGTTTATGGAGCAGTGGCGGTTCTAGACTCATTTTACCGGGCCAATCATTTAATGAGAGGGGGCCATTGAATGCAGGATGAAGGAGATTTTAACATTTAGCATTATTGTTTTTTAGTAACATAGTTTGTGTCACTGACTTTAAAAAAAAAAAATGTTTGGTTACTTTGGCCCAAGATACAGAACATTAAAATAAGTTTGGGGTAAAAAATACATTATTTCACAACATGTTATAGTCACAACATTTGTTTCAGTGACTTAGTTTCCACTAAATTACATGACTGAAAAAAGCAGAGTAACTTAGTAACGAAAAGGAATTGCATTATCATAGATGTATTCTTTTGGGGGGGTCCAAGCTCCGTGTTGCAGGGGCACCGTGGCTCCATGCTGGAGGTATGGGGATTATAGTGGAATTATTCGATATTTCTTTGTATATTTTTGTGTGTGTAATGTGTGTGTTTCTCTTCCTCAGAGAACGACAGGCCCACCTCCCTGGTCCCGGACCTGATCGACTACAACATGCCGCTCACTGCCACCTACCTGAAGCAGATGAAGCTGCAGTGCATGACGCCCACCGAGAGGGTGAGTGTTCTCTGATGGATTCATTAGATAAACAACATCTGCTTTTTAACTAAGTAATCACATTTGTATTTGTCAGGGAATCCTTTGCCCTGCATGTCCTCCTCCTTCGCCCTCTGACGCAGATGCTCCAACCTTGGGCAGCATGCTATCTCCCTTAAGGAGGGGCTGCCCTAGCATTTTGTTGGTGTTACCAGTTTGTGACCGGGCAGCTGTCGGTCAGAGATATTGTTGTGGGACACCTGGAACACATCCTTCTCGGGTGTAGATGACCCCGAGCCATAAGCGACAACAAATGTGATTCAGTGTCCTCAGCTGTTTAGTCTAACTAATGAAGAAGGTTGATTATTACACTCTGAACTAGTTAATCATACGAGAGGTAGAGTGCTTCAGAATTGATTGTGGCGTCTCAACCGTGTGGTCAGACCGTGGCCCGTGACATGTCTTGTGAATTCTCCGGCCGAAGCTCCAAATAAACCGTCAGTGTTTGCCACCAAAGCTCCAGCTCTCCTCGCGTCTCTCTGAGTCCTGTTTACAATTGCTTCAGAAGTTTCCCTCACAGTATTGACTGGAACAAATCCTCTGGTTCATTGTCTTTTTGTCTCACGGAGGAGAATCACTTGGTGCAGAGAGAATCAAATCTTTCTTCTACCTATCTTTTTTTTTTATTATTGGTACATTTTTAGTTGTTTGTTGTTGATTTTTTGGGCCATTTATCTTTTATAACATGTCCTCTTTAATCCTAATAGAAAGAAAACATCCATAATTTACATTTAGGCGTTTGTTTTACTAACTATCAGTTTGTTTGCGTCGGGCGGTGGTGGCGAAGTCCATAGGGACTTGGCTTGGCAACCAGTTCAAGTCCCGGAAAGACCAAGTGCTACCGAGGTGTCCCTGAGCAAGGCACCGTCCCCTACACTGCCCCCCCGTACATAATGGCAGCCCCTGCTCCTAACACTAGGATGGGTCAAATGCAGAGAAACCGTTTTGTTACATAGTACCTGTACTACGTGATGACAATAAGTTGAATCTTCTTCTTCAATCTTCAATCATCTTCAATTTCTCCTAAATTCATACAAGTTTTTATGGCAGTGTTTTAGGATTAGTGATTTGTGATATCTGTTATTTATTTACTCTATTCACCTGTAGGGTGTACAACAGATATTCATATTACATTACAGATCTTTAAAGTCCGTTTCCTCTCCTCCTCTCTCAGCAGAAATATCTCACACACACCAAATTCTCCACTTTCATTCCTCTGTATATTCTGGAGCTTTCTACACCATTCACACACTCATTTACACACACTTTTTTACCCAAACACATGCAGAAAAGGTCGTCTTTATAGGCAGTATTTACAGTGTGTTACATAGAGATTACACATTATGACATATTTACTAACATAACACCTAATTTGCATATTTAAACATAACATTTCAGAAAACTTGTAATACAAAAAAGAATTGTGTTAATGTCAGTAATGAAGTGGGGAAGTTTCATGGTGATATCTATTAGTGCATTATTTTACCCTATTCGCCTGTAGTGTGTACAAGAGATATTAATATTACATTACAGATCTTTAAAGGCCGTTTCCTCTCCTCCTCTCTCAGCAGAAATATCTCACACACACCAAATTCTCCACTTTCATTCCTCTGTATATTCTGGAGCTTTCTACACTCATTCACACACACTTTATTACTAAAAACATGCAGAAAAGGTGTTTTTTATGGACATATTTTCTGTTTCATGGAGTGATGCAAAGACATCCTCTCTGTTAAACCCTTTGACTAAAATGTCAACAACATGACACAACAAAATGTAACACTTGTAATACAAAATATAATTGTGTTAATGTCAGTATTGAAGAGGGGAAGTTTCATGGTGATATCCGTACGTTTATTTTCTTACCCCATTCACCTTTAGTGTCTCCTCCCTGCTGATGGGGGAGGAGCGCTGAGTTAAATCAGGATTATAATGACGTTGTGTGAGAGACCCCTCCCATGTTTGGCTGTCACAGAAACCCTCAGAAACCCCCGTCAGTAAAGTGAAGGCAGCGCGATGATAATGTAGAACCTCACTGGCACATAATTAGGATTATCCGGAACAATGACCCGGACTGAGATCTGTGGGTGAGTACAAATTAAAATCGCTGTCGGTCTCATCTGTGTGCAACGAGAATAATTTAATAATTAACATCACGAGAGGTTTATTGTACGTGTTGCAGGAGACTTGGGGGTTTAGTTAGAGTGCAGCAGCAGAAGGTTTGGTTTGTTGATAACAACTGATCAGAGGAGGGTTTGTGGATGAATCTGAAACATTGTATGCAGAAGTGATTGATACAGTACATTTTATAGAGAAATAAACGATATGAAGTGGTGAAAACATGCCTGATATTTGTTTTCCATTACATTACATAATATTACATTACATTACATGTCACTTGTTAGACGCTTTTATCCAAAGCGACTTACATACTCAATACTGTGGACAATCACCACAGGAGCAATTTGGGGTGAAGTGTCTCAGGGACACAACGACATGCTGACTGCAGTGGGGTTTGAACCTGTGCTCCCTGATTTAAAGTTCAGCACACTAAGTGCAGCACACTAACCCACTGAGCCACACATATATTTTATTCGTTGTTGTTACTAACTTTCAAAAATGATGCAAACTGTTTTTTTGGATAGATTTTTTAAATAAAAGTCGCTTCTCACAAAACTGTTAAAAACGTCTGAAGATATATTTGATCTCAACATCTTAATTGATGGAACGAGCAAGTTTATATATTTACATTCTGTAAGTTTACTCTTTAAGTGCTACAGCTTAAGTTTTTTGTATTATATACTAAGATTAACGAAAAGCAGCAAATCTTTGTAAATGTTTCCCATATTCGCTTAAAATACGACTCAAACAGGAGATAGATGTTTTTAGATAATGTTACTTTGCTAAAAACTTCTAGAAGAATAATTGATGTGGTATAGTAACGCTTAGCAAGTCTATTCTAGCAGCAAAGTGCTTCAACTTTATTGTTTGTGGGTCAGTTTTAAAAGTAAATCTGAGAAAATGTAAATGAAGCATAGACATTAGTAATGCTGCGTTTCTTAATGCTTAGAAACTCTAATTAAAGACTCTCCTCCCCGTTGTCTCCCACTCTTTCTTAATTGCTCAATTTAAACTCTTTATCATTTCCCCCGGTGTTTCACTTCTGTTTGTGTGCTCGGATAACGAGATTATATTCATCACGCAGTCGTAGTTTTCCTGCCAGCTGAGAGAGAAGTCAGTGTTTCTGTGAGCAGGAAGAAAACTGTTGGCGGATATCATTTCTGTAGTTTGGAGCCAAAAAGCTCAGCGTTTGAATAGTTTGTGAGATTATTCCTCTGCTAATCCTCCTGGTTTAAATCATATTTGTGTTACGCTACAACAAACATCTTAAGGGTCTCTACGTAACAGAGTTACAAATAGCACACTTACAGATTTAAGGAGGAAATATCCTGCTCATGTTCAAGTGTATATCAGTATGTAGTGTCTCTGCTTTAAAGAGTCCTCTCTTGCTGATGTTCAGGTGTATATCAGTATGTAGTGTCTCTACTTTAAAGAGTCCTCTCCTGCTGATGTTCAGGTGTATATCAGTATGTAGTGTCTCTGCTTTAAAGAGTCCTCTCTTGCTGATGTTCAGGTGTATATCAGTATGTAGTGTCTCTACTTTAAAGAGTCCTCTCCTGCTGATGTTCAGGTGTATATCAGTATGTAGTGTCTCTACTTTAAAGAGTCCTCTCCTGCTGATGTTCAGATGTATATCAGTATGTAGTGTCTCTACTTTAAAGAGTCCTCTCCTGCTGATGTTCAGGTGTATATCAGTATGTAGTGTCTCTACTTTAAAGAGTCCTCTCCTGCTGATGTTCAGGTGTATATCAGTATGTAGTGTCTCTACTTTAAAGAGTCCTCTCTTGCTGATGTTCAGGTGTATATCAGTATGTAGTGTCTCTACTTTAAAGAGTCCTCTCTTGCTGATGTTCAGGTGTATATCAGTATGTAGTGTCTCTACTTTAAAGAGTCCTCTCCTGCTGATGTTCAGGTGTATATCAGTATGTAGTGTCTCTACATGTCTCCATGCTTTAATGTTCAAAAAGCTCTTTATTTTTCTCATACTGCCTGTGCTGCAGCACCTCTTTTCACCCTCTGTCTGAAACCAGAGCCCAGTCTGCTCTGATTGGTTAGCTGGCCGGCTCTGTTGTGATTGGTCAACCGCTTAGAGATGTCCCGCCCCCTTAGCCTATCACGTACATTGTGTTGGAGCCAGTCTTTGTTGAGGGTTATCTGGGTTAGCTGTGATCGTAAAAGTCATGAGAGTGAATTATTTGGTGTATGGAGAAAAGAGGAGGGGACCCAGGATGGAGCCCTGTGGGACACCAGTGATTAGTCTGACACAGTTGTATAAACGTGGTGCCAGTTAAATGTATACACATGTACATGATAGGGTTTTAAGCTAGTTGCCAGAACTTTGAAAAACAGTGTGACCATGAGATGCAAAGATACACAATGTTCCTTCTTCATTTTATCTCGGGATAAAAGAAAAACTCTGTTGTTTGATGTGAAAGCGTGAAGAGACCTCCCTCTTCCTGCACATCCTCTCACAGTTTCTCCCTTCTCCTCCCGTCAGGATGACAGTTCTGTGAGCAGCGAGGACATGATGAACGGCGTTGAGTCCACATGGATCGCCTCTCAACCGCCGGCAGTGCCTGAACCAAGCCCGACTAACGGAGAGAGAGTCAGCAACCAAACGTCCGCCGTTAAAGAAGAGGACGGTAAGACAAACTGTTTATCCTCCTTTTTCTTGAGTTTTATTTACATCTAAATAGAGGGGGTCAGTGATGACATATTTTTGTAGGCCTACCCAGAAGTAAGCATTGCAAGGTTCCCCTCGACAAAAAGCCAACGGGATTTTTCAATTGGAAGTCAGGTCACATGACTTCACGTCGCCACCGCTAAGCTAAAGGTGGCTAATGTTGGGCTATAAAGGAACTACAGCATGGTCACATGACTTCACGTCACCACCGCTAAGCTAAAGGCAGCTAATGTTGGGCTATAAAGGAACTACAGCACGGTCACATGACTTCACGTCACCGCCGTTAAGCTAAAGGCAGCTAATGTTGGGCTATAAAGCAACTACAGCATGGTCACATGACTTCACGTCACCACCGCTAAGCTAAAGGCGGCTAATGTTGGGCTATAAAGCAACTACAGCATGGTCACATGACTTCACGTCACCACCGCTAAGCTAAAGGCGGCTAATGTTGGGCTATAAAGCAACTACAGCATGGTCACATGACTTCACGTCACCACCGCTAAGCTAAAGGCGGCTAATGTTGTCCGTGATGCCATTTAATCATCTCATTTCGACACTTGTTAGAAACGTTTTTAAATTCAACAGTGGGGTATTTACTAACGTGTTTTATGTCGTTGAACAAAATGTTAAAATCTCTGCAGCTTCGGTTAACCTCAAACCTTATTTCAGGCCAACCAAAAACACATTCAGAAAACCATTGACTTCCAGATGATGGAACCCGAAGTGCTAAAATGCTAACACATTTCTGGGGTTTTAAGACTCATTCCTATACCATTCTAGTTTGAGAGAAGGTTGCAGATCAGTGTCACATAGGAACAGCTTGGCCTATTCTTAGTGGACTAATCCAGAATAAATCCACTCTTACATGAAGGTGGGGGGGGGGATCAACACAGCCCCAATCCATTGTGCCCCCCTCTGTGTCGGGGTTTACAGAAGTGGGACAAAGGCCTTCAACGATTAGGATAGAAAAGACACAGATATGGAGAATATATGTTTCTGGGGGACGTTTAAAGGTGGGGAACAGATACAGTATATGGTGGGAATATGCAGGAATCAGCACATGGATATAAACTGGGTTAAAAAGCAGGAAGTGACCGTTCCCCTCCCCCGACAGTCCCTCCGTCAAGCTGTGTTATATATATCAAATATAGTGTATTTTGCACGCATTTAAGACTGCATACAATCCAATAAATATGTCAGAGGAGATCAGAAGCTCCCCTTTACTAACGGAGAGAACAAACAATAACAAAACCATAAAACTAAGCTAAAAAATGTGCGGGAAAGTCTTGGAGATAGTGAAATAAGGTCTGTGGTTAAAACAAGCTGAAGAGATTTTAACATTTTGTTCCGTGCTGTAGTCAGTTACTTCACAAATCATGAAGTGTTGTTAATATGTGGAGATTATCCTGCTGAACAAAACCTGTAAGTATAATAAATGTGTGTTAGCCACAGAAATTATTATCTGCAATAATCCAAAATCAATCAATCAATCAAAGTTTATTTATATAGCCCAATATCACACATTTTACACTTAGCTCAGGGGGCTTGTTATACAGTTTGTACAGAATATGAATATGACATCCTCTGCCCTTGGACCCTCACATTGGACAAGGAAACACCCCCAAAGAAACCCCCCAGTTAATGTGAGAAAGGTTATAAACCACGGGGAGAAAAACAGAGAAGGATCCCTCTCAGGACGGACAGACGTGCAATAGATGTTGTGTGTAAATTAAAAAGATAATACATTTACAACATAGGTAGTCCAAATGCTTGTAAAAATCATGTGTCTATTTAAGAAGATGGATCCAGGTGGATGTCAACAATCCACTCGGTGCCATCATAATCCAAAAACCCAATGGAAGAATCCCAGTGGGTTTTTGTCCAGTTAGCAGTTGTGATGCTAACTTCCAGGCGGGTCTACAGTAATACTTCACCACTGCATCGCTCTACTGGTTTTGACAGTTGACCCCAATACACGAGGCAGGAAGCCCCCTCCCCCCTGCAGAAAATATGATGCTTTTTGCAGTAAACAAACCCACATTAACGCTGTCAAATACTTGCACTAGGGCTATTTTATCTGTTGTATTGTGTTGCACTGTTGGAGGAGGAGCCTGTGATCTAAGATTTTTATTGACATAACATTTAAAAAAAAAACACAAAACACATTTGTATAATTTAGCCTTTTAGGAAGCAAACTCCTACTCTCTGCTGCACTTTCTCATGCATTGCGATGCACTTTAACCTATCACCTGATTGTGTGTTGAATCGTTGTACCTTTAATCTAAATGTATTTTTTATATGTCTACTCCATGCTATTTTTAGTTTGTTTTTATGTCTTTTACTGGTAACTGTATGCTGTGTTATATACGTTTTCTGTGAAATGTCTACGTGAAGCACCTTGAACTGCACTTATTGTATGAAAGGTGCTATACAAATAAAGATTATTATTATTATAACTCCACTGTAGCTATGTTTAAATGACAATAAAGCCTTGAATCTTGAATCTTGAATCCTCTTACCCCCGTCAGACGATGAGTCCTCTGAGAGCGGCAGTGCCCCCGGGCTGCCGCCCCCCGAGGGTCCGCACCCCCCCCCAGATGGAGGGGAGGTGACGGAGAACGGGCTGAATGCCCCTCTGGACTTCAGCACTTCCTCGCCCTCCTCCTCCTCTGAGGACCAGCAGCCGGTCAACCTGAGCGACAGACTGCTGCCGGCGGGAGGGTCGCCAACAAACAACAGGAAGTTCCCCGTCAAAACAGAGTACAACAACAACAACAAGGTGAGGAGTTGTTGTTATTGTGATGTGCTCTTTACATGATCTGTTCAATTCTAAGGATTTCTCACATTGTGTTGATGCTACGTTTGATTATGCATGATATCCAGGTCTCACTCTCTGAAGGTTAATGTAGGTTTGGTCTTTAGATTGCAAAGAAATCGCAGTTTGGACAACAATGTATGTGTATTTCTCTAGGGAAGATGCAATGGAAAGCTCCATGAATGCCAATAATTGACTTTGTAGATAGAGTTAGGGTTAGGGTTAGTGAAAGAACTAGTGTTGTAGTCGAGACCACCTTATCCGAGACCAAGACATTACCAAGACCGGAGAGTAGCAAGACCAAGACAAGACAGAGACTTTAAGAGGTCGAGACCAAGACAAGACCAAGACCAAGTCAAGACCAAGACTTTAAGAGGTCGAGACCAAGACAAGACCAAGACCAAGACCAGACCAAGACTTTAAGAGGTGGACACCAAGACAAGACCAAGACCAAGTCAAGACCAAGACTTTAAGAGGTCGAGACTAAGTCAAGACCAAGACTTTAAGAGGTCGGGACCAAGACAAGACCAAGACCAAGACAAGACCAAGACTTTAAGAGGTCGAGACCAAGACAAGACCAAGACTAAGTCAAGACCAAGACTTTAAGAGGTCGAGACTAAGTCAAGACCTTAAGAGGTCGAGACCAAGACTTTAAGAGGTCGGGACCAAGACTTTAAGAGGTCGAGACCGAGACCAAGTCAAGAACAAGACTATAAGAGGTCGAGACCAAGTCAAGACCAAGACTTTAAGAGGTCGAGACCAAGTCAAGACCAAGACTTTAAGATGTCGAGACCAAGACAAGACCAAGACTTTAAGAGGTCGAGACCAAGACAAGACCAAGACTTTAAGAGGTCGAGACCAAGCCAAGACCCAGACTTTAAGAGGTCGATACCAAGTCAAGACCAAGACTTTTAAGAGGTCGAGACCAAGACAAGACCAAGACTTTAAAAGGTCGAGACCAAGTCAAGACCTTAAGAGGTCGAGAAGAAGACAAGACCAATACTTTAAAAAGGTCTAGACCAAGTCGAGACCAAGACTTTAAGAGGTCGAGACCAAGTCGAGACCAAGACTTTAAGAGGTCGAGACCAAGTCAAGACCAAGACTTTAAGAGGTCGAGATTAAGACAAGACCAAGACTTTAAGAGGTCGAGACTAAGTCAAGACCAAGACTTTAAGAGGTCGAGAACATGACAAGACCAAGACTTTAAGAGGTCGAGACCAAGCCAAGACCAAGACTTTAAGAGGTCGAGACCAAGTCAAGACCAAGACTTTAAGAGGTCGAGACCAAGTCAAGACCTTAAGAGGTCAAGACCAAGACTTTAAGAGGACGAGACCAAGTCAACACCAAGACTTTAAGAGGTCGAGACCAAGTCAAGACCAAGACTTTAAGAGGACGAGACCAAGACAAGACCAAGACTTTAAGAGGTCAAGACCAAGACTTTAAGAGGACGAGACCAAGTCAACACCAAGACTTTAAGAGGTCGAGACCAAGTCAAGACCAAGACTGCTATGAATCCAACACTACATGATACACTTAAAATACCATGTGTAAGATACCATAGTCAACTTGATCTGAAAAATCCACATCATCATAAAAAGACACACATACGTAAGATATAAATTCAACTTCATCAGATTTATTCCAAAAGTTATCCTTTTCATATAAAAACAGTAACATATGGCGCGTTTCCACTACAGCGCGGAGCACGGTTTAACCTGTTTCACACCTTCCCCTCGGTACCGGGCGGATAAACGCGTCATTTGCAGGAAACAACGTCTAAGGAATCTTAATATTGAATAAAACTATGAATGTGTTATATCCATGTAACGGGAAGAAACTCAGCTAACTGATCTTTTTAATTTTTTTCTTTTAAAAAAAACCCCACATTGCTAGCACTCAGCCTCTGAATTAGCCTCAAGCGAAAAAAACGTAACATACTAAGGCAACTAAACTCACTCTAACTCCCTTATTACTTATCCTAGATGCACAACCAACCACTCTTTTTTGGTGTCCTGGAGACACTGAATCTACCGGTGCCCTCCTCAACACTCAGTGATAAACATTCGCGACGCTCTAAACGAAAGCGTACATCATCACATGTGGAGCTAAGAAGCTAAACACGTAAATATGGCTTACCTTGGTCAAAAGTGGTCTTCAATGGCATTAAAACGATAAAAAAACGATGCTGCAGTTAATCCATAGGTTCATCCTATGTGTCTGTGCCTTCTATGAAATTATTTCTGATAATCCATAAGCAATACAACTGCGTTTTAGTTTCCAAACTCCAGAAGGAGACATTCCTCTACTTTGGTTTCGTTTTCCACACGCGAAGCAACCACATTTTTTCTTTACAACGTGTCTGGGTGGGAGCCTCCCCCTTCGATTCTATTGGCTCTAACGGTCACAAGGGTATGTCAACCAACCAAATCGAGCAAGGGGGGCCAGAGATAGGTCAAATCCACCCAAATGACCCCAGATGGCCCAGTTTTTGGCTAAATCTCTCTAAAAAGGTCAAATTTCACTTGTTTTGCATCAATCTTGATACAGGGTACTTATTATATGTTGTACTTTGGATTCCTAAAGCTTTTAGTCTACTAACCCATCATCCAAGGGTAGTTTTCACTATCTGTAAAAAATAATTTTTGGACGGACACTATAATTTAGTTTTTTACTATGTAAAATCTGAATTTTCTTTAAAATAAAAAACATTTATATTGATTCTGACACTTCTACATCCAACTCACAGGTTTATCATTACTTTGAGAACAAAGATTATTAATTTAACCCTTTTAGAAGGGAAGATATGGTCATTTGTTCTGGGAATGTCATTTTCGAGCCTGAGACCTGAAAAACAGGCTCAGAGTGGAACAGGTTAAGAGGGCTGTGACGTCAGCGGCCCGTCTTTGGTTGCGTTTCCACTTGGCCTAGTACCGGCCGGCGGGTCCTAATTCACAGTTTTTCTGGCCTCATAAAATCGCGGGTCTAGGGCCAGAGACAACGAGGCTGAGTCGGGCTGAGTATGCTAAACTAGAGAGAGCATCGCTGGCAAGGGGGCTACAACTACAACAAGATGGACATATTTGACCGTGATTTAATTGTAATACACGTTTCAAAATGATGCCGAAGTAACAACATACTGATACCGGTTAGTAAAAACCATGAATTAATGCTTTGTCAAGTCTGCAGACAGACGGCAGGCGAAAAACCTTTTAAAATGCGTGTTTTCTAGATGGAGATTGGCTAAGCTAACGCAGTATATGCTCCGACCGTCCACACTCACAACAACGGCCTATACAGACATAAATAAAGCAGCGACTGTATTCGCCATGACACAGGCAGTCTGTGGTTTGTACTTGTTTAACTTTTGTCTAGTTTCTGAACAGATATGAGGAGCTGTGAGCTCTGAGTGCTAACAGCTAACGGCTGTGTTGTTTTTCTGGGGTTTCTCTGAAGATCACGTCACGGCTCCGCCTACACTGCGTTACTATAGATACTGCCCCAGTTCCTAAACTGTAATGGAAATGCGCCATAAAGTGAGCCAGTCCTAACGAGGCCCAGCCATACCGAGCGGGGCCGAGCGAGGCCGTGTAGTGGAAACGCGCCAATAGTAAGAACATAATATAAAACATCATAATATGCATTTTACGGTATATAGGTCTAAGCAACAACGTGAACGGGGTGGCGAGAGGTGAGGGGGTAGCAGTCAATATAGACCAGTGCAATGTTTACAAACACTGCCTTTAAAAAGTGCTCTCAAGACCGGTCTCGAGTACTACAACACTAGAAAGAACCACTACAACATGTGCAAATAATCAATTTCAAATAAAGTCTTGCATTTAAGTCGAGACACTACAGGCAGAATCCTGCACTGGTCACTTTTGGGATATGTTTTGGCTTTTATAACATGTGGCGTATGGAAAGAAAAACATCCAAAACACAAATGTAGTTGTTCATTTTACTAAATGTGTGTCATTAGTTAATTTGAATGTGGATTAATTAACAAAAATTCAATTCTTAATGTGTTTTGGCTTTTGAGTGTACTTTTTTGTGTTTTTTCTACTCATATTTATGCAACCACGACTGCATAGGAGCGCAAATGTAAATTGAAATCGCTGAATCAACTTTAATTCCTTTTAATATCTGATCATTGATCACATATCTTTAGCATTGGTAGTCACAATTCTATTCTAAATGTGTCTTGGATTTGATTCTACTTTTTTGTGTACTGATACTCATATTTATGCAACCCTGAGAGCAAAATACATTATTATTCTTGCAACCAAATGGTCAACTTTATCACATCCTTGCTGACTGGACTTGAATCTCCTTTAATATCTGATCATTGATCACATATTACATTACATTGCATTTAGCTGACGCTTTTATCCAAAGCGACTTACAATAAGTGCATTCGACCAGGAAGATACAAACTTGAAGAAAACAGAATCATATAAGTACGTCAGGTTTCATAGAGCCACAACATTTCAAGTGCTTTAGATAAGCCAGTCCTTTGTTAGTATGTAAGTGCTTTGTTAATCATTTTATCAAAGCACTTATATACTAATAAAGGACTGGCTTATCTACTTATCTACATATCTTAGCCTTGATAGTAACGTTATCGTGTATTTTCCTCATATTGTGCAGCTCTGATTCCTCTCTTGTCTGTTTTCTCTCTTTAGTCCCCACCTTACAGCTCAGGAAGTTATGACTCTGTGAGTATGAGCGCAGAGGATCTGACCTCCGGTAGGGCGATGATGATCGACGAAGACGACGACGATCACGACGAACACGACGACAGCGACAAGATCAACGACGCTGAGGGGAGCGACCCCGAGAGACTGAAGGCCTTCAACGTAAGTCAAAGGCAGGGGGGTCCAAACTGTTTTCACTGAGGGCCACATACAGAAAAATATACGAAGGGCTGGGCCGCTCACTAGAGGTTTATCGCCTCATAAGTTCAGTTCAGTCAGACCACTCACGTGTTGCTTTATATGTTTATTAGAAGCAGCATATAGTTTGGCGTCTAGGTGGGGCAGGCAGGCAGCAGCACGTGAACACATCAGCAATGTGACAGAGCAGCAGCATAGCGAGGCAGAGGCAGGCAGATCTGGCAGCTTAAATAGAGCGGCATGTTTAGGAGACTGTGTTTGGTTGGTTGTAAGAGAGACGCGTCACGTGTTAATGTATCATTGGTGCTCGAGATGACTGCCTGAACTAGCTCGCAGGCTTCGCCCCATTTATAAGTTAGCAAAATCAATCAAATGTAGGTACATGATGCTTGTGAGTGTTGGCAGCTCATCCCTTAAAGCAGAAGCCTCAGATTGATTATAATAAGGAGAAATATGAAGGGTGTATTTCAAGCTTGTTATGGGAATAAGTCATTGGGCTTTTTTCTTATCAACTAACTTAGAAATGTTCCAACTTTAATTGACTGAATGTATTTGAAAGGTGGTCTTATTAACACATGAATACTACTGTTTAATATATTTTGACATATATATTTAAGAAGTTCAATATAAGCACAATTTGTGGGACGTATTACATTATACTTTTTGAATTTGCTGAAGGCCGATCAAAGTCAACTTTATTATCAATCTTTCAGTTTGTGTGTACAGACAGAGAGATCGAAATACCGTTTCTCAATACCCTGAATACAAAAATACAAATATATATACAAATATGTATATATCTATATATACACAATCAGCAGACATACATATGCACACATTAAGACCTAAATAAATGCACAACAATCAATATATACAAAATAAGAGTCACTAAGAACGACTGTGATTACGTTCATGCAAAACACCAATTAATTACAGCTCTGATCTTTGAATACAGAATAATATGATTTAAGAGGGAACTCCCTAAAATGAGTCCCACTTAAAGGGGACCTATCATGCAAAATGCACTTTTGTACGTCTTTTCTACATGAATATGTGTCCCCGGTGTTCCAGGGAACTCACCAAGTGTCAGAAAACACAACCCTCTCTATTTTCCTCCATACCCAAATCTCTAAAAAAGGGGCTGCAACGGATCTGATAAAAACTGATCCAGATTTGAACACTGTCCTGACGTCAGGACGGTGGCGCTACGGCTATTGGGCCAACTCCACCAATCAGGAGGAGACAGCCACGGCCATTGCCGTTCGAAAGCGCTGGAGACGCTGTAGTACATATGCCAGGCCTGTAGATGGTGCTGTTCTCACAGAATCTGACCAGAGCTAGAAATGGTCAAATTGAGCGAAATGAGGCATGGCTAAAATGCATGATTTGTTATTTTGAAAAAAAAAAAGTATAAATATGCCTTATATAGGTATGGTCCTACACTATATTATTCAAATATAGCATGATAGGTCCACTTTAATTGATCCTCTGAAAAGAAAAACGTTCCCAGGAATTTCACGGACAAAGAGAGCTGGTAATGGATATTTATATGTTCTGTTAGTGCAGGGGGTCAAACTCAAATACACAGTGGGCCAAAATAAAAAAATGGGTACTAGTCGAGGCCCGGACTGGTTCAATGTTTATTGCAGAACTTATTGAAATGAACTTATTGCACATATTAAACCTGGAACTAACAAAGCTTAAATGATTGCCAACATTAAACATTAAATAATCAGTTGCATTCATTTCTTATGGCTCGATCTGCAGCTTTTCCAGAGTCATTTCTTATGATTACATTTCTCCACAGGCCAACAACAGCTTCAACAAAACTATTTCCCTCAAAGAGAAAACCAAACATGTCCTGTTGTCGTGAGAGACAAAGTGCAGAAGGAAACATCCATGTAAACTCAGTGTGCTGCTCTGTGATGCTAGTTCAAGCCAGATACTTGGCATCTCATCTTGGGTGCAAGTTCATCAATGTTTGGGGTCAGGCTCTGAGCTGAGGAGACCCTCAGGATTGAGTGAAGGTGCAATATACCGGCGGGCCAGATCTAATAGTAATTAGAAATTATCCTGCGGGCCGAAATTAAATCCACCAAGGGCCTGATTTGGCCCCCGGGCCTCGAGTTAGACACATGTGTGCTAGAGAGTCTGGTGTGGAAGATGTATATCCTGTGTCAGAACATGTACAAAGAAATCATTACATATCAACCTGCACTGCTGAACTAGAAGTGTGCTTATTATGTACGTCTTAATATAAAAACACTCTCATATCTGAAGTAAACGTAGGCAGATGCTCACTGAGAGTATTTCTGTATTCCATCCTGTGTTTATGTCCCAGTCTGATGACGGGAGAGGAGCAGGGAAGCATCCTGAACAACAGAGAGGTCCTGAATCTGAGCGATGATCCTCCCCCTCCTCTCTTCATCCTCTCTACCTCCCCCTCCTCTTCATCCTCTCTACCTCCCCCTCCTCTTCATCCTCTCTACCTCCCCCATCCCTCTCTTTTGTTCCGCCTCTCTCCATGTTTCTGCTCCACACCCCCTCCTCCCAGGGGCGCAGATAGCGGGGGGGGGGACGGGGGGGGATATACGTCCCCCCAAATTTGATAGGGACAGTGATCCTGATGCTACGTGTGATAATGCATGATATCCAGCTCTCACTCTCTGAAGGTTCATGTACTTTTGGTCTTTAGATTGCAAAGAGCAGTTTACGCAAACATTCATGTGCATTTCTCCAGGGAAAATACAATGGGGCGAAGCCTGCGAGCTAGTTCAGGCAGTCAACTCGAGCACCAATGATACATTAACATGTGACGCACCTCGTCCCTCTGACAACCAACCAAACACATTCTCCTAAACATGCCACTCTATTTAAGCTGCCAGGTCTTCCTGCCTCTGCCTTTCGCTATGCTGCTGCTGCCACTGCTGTGTTCACTTGCTATACGTTCATGTTCCTGCTGCTGTGTTTCATGTTGCTGCTGCTCGCCTGCCCCACCACCACCCCAGCTTCCACCCCAGCTTCCACCCCAGCTTCCACCCCAGCTTCCCCTCCCAGCTTCCACCCCAGCTTCCACCCCAGCTTCCACCCCAGCTTCCACCCCAGCTTCCACCTCAGCTTCCACCCCAGCTTCCACCCCAGCTTCCACCCCAGCTTCCCACCCCAGCTTCCACCCCAGCTTCCACCCCAGCTTCACCCCAGCTTCCACCCCAGCTTCCACCCCAGCTTCCACCCCAGCTTCCACCCCAGCTTCCACCACCAGCTTCCCCCCCAGCTTCCACCCCAGCTTCCACCCCAGCTTCCACCCCAGCTTCCCCCCCAGCTTCCACCCCAGCTTCCACCCCAGCTTCCACCCCAGCTTCCACCACCAGCTTCCCCCCCAGCTTCCACCCCAGCTTCCACCCCAGCTTCCACCCCAGCTTCCACCCCAGCTTCCACCCCAGCTTCCACCCCAGCTTCCACCCCAGCTTCCACCCCAGCTTCCACCCCAGCTTCCACCCCAGCTTCCACCTGTAGGCTCGGGGGATAGTTATCTAATCATCACTCAATGTTCTTTGTAAATCTGTGGAGTGATGAGGCCCGAGCCTAGACGCCAAACTCAAACTATATGCTGCTTCTAATAAACATATTAAGAAACACGTGAGTTGTCTGACTGAACTGCCATTAATTGGCTTTGATAGAGTTAGGGTTAGTCTTAGTGTAAGAAGTATTACAACATGTACAAATAATCAATTTCAAGCAAAGTCTTGCATTTAAGGCGAGACACTACAGGCAGAATCCTGCACTGGGTACTTTTCTCCGATTAGTGGAAAGAAAACATCCAAAACACAAATATAGTGGTTAATTTGACTAAATGTGTGTCAGTACATTCCCTCAAATTCACCAAGACTTATTCAGGGATGTGCACCAATGGTATAACATATGGAACTTTAACAAAAATATTAAAAATGTAAGATATTATTTTAATAACAAATAATGCACGGTGTTGGTGATTTGCTGATTCTCCTCCTCTCCCCCCCCCCCCCCTCTCTCCCCCCTCTCTCCCCCCTCTTCAGATGTTTGTGCGTCTGTTTGTGGATGAGAACCTGGACCGCATGGTGCCCATCTCCAAACAGCCCAAGGAGAAGATCCAGGCCATCCTGGAGTCGTGCGGCCGGCAGTTCCCCGAGTTCGAGGGGCGATCCCGCAAACGCATCCGCACCTACCTCAAGTCCTGCCGGCGCCTGAAGAAGAGCGGCTTCGAGGTACAGAGGACCCCCAATAAAACTCTATTAACACCACAAACAGTCAGAGGTGGGAAGTAGTGGAGTACAAATACTTTGTTACTGTACTTAAGTACGTGTTTCTGGTATCAGTACTTTACTCCACTACTTATTTTTCTGACGACTTTCTACTTCTTCAGATTTCAACAAATGCCAAAAACAATTGGTGGTAGAATGTAAGTGCCTTTACTCAAGTACTTAAGTATAATTATGAGGTACTTCTTCTTTAATTGAGTACTTCCAATTCAATGTATTTCTTCTCTGCATTTCAGAAGCAAATAAAGTACATTTTAGACAAACAAATTAGGAGAAAAGGAACTCAGTCGGAGACCAGTGCTGTGTCTCAAATCACGTTCTTTTATGCATCACATGTTTTAAGTGCATACTGTACGTGCGTCCCAATGCAACACTAGCGTTAACTTGGAGCTGTGTTATTATCTAATGTTGGATAAAGGAAATAGAAATACATTAAGGCCACGCCATTTTTACCATTTCATAACAATGTCCTCTTTAATGTCAGAGCATCTTTGAGCTTTCAGACCGTGTAATGAACCCCAGATAATTGAGTGTTTTGAGTGTTGGGTTTTCACAAGAAGGGGTCGTCTTATTGCTCAATGTGTGATTTGGTTTTTGCAGTTTATACCCAAATGTCCGTGCACCAACAAAACAAAACTGTTTTATTGAGATGTCGTCCTTAAATGAAAATATATTCAAGTTTCAAGGCTTTATTGTCATCCAGTGTAGATATGGCAATGAGTCCCAGGCTCCTCCAGCACTGCAACATGAATATATATATAAGACATTGAACACATAAAACAGATAAAATAGTGCAAGAGAATGTTTTGAGATGTGCAAGTAAATACAAATTAAATATCATTAGTGCCAGGGGCTCTTTTGCAATCCTGGTGATGAATGAATACTTCCACCGCTTCATACATCTCAATAGATCCCGTGTTTCACGTCTTTAAACTCTCTCTCTGTTCCAGATCCGACCGACCCCCCCTCACCTCACCTCGGTGACGGCGGAGAACATCCTCGCCACCGCCTGCGATAACGAAACCAGAAACGCTGCCAAGAGGATGCGTCTGGACTCTTACCCCGCGGTGAGTATCTACGGGTTTCACCCAGCAGGGGTCTAGAGTGTTTCTCAAACATATTCATACAAAGGAGCAGAGGTGGGAACTAGTGGAGTACAAATACTTAGTTACTGTACTTAAGTACATGTTTCTGGTGTCAGTACTTTACTCCAATACTTATTTTTCTGAGTACTTCTTACATGTTGAACCCAAATACCTGTACTTTCTACTTCTTACATGTTGAACACAAATACCTGTACTTTCTACTTCTTACATGTTGAACACAAATACCTGTACTTTCTACTTCTTACATGTTGAACACAAATACCTGTACTTTCTACTTCTTACATGTTGAACACAAATACCTGTACTTTCTACTTCTTACATGTTGAACCCAAATACCTGTACTTTCTACTTCTTACATGTTGAACACAAATACCTGTACTTTCTACTTCTTACATGTTGAACACAAATACCTGTACTTTCTACTTCTTACATGTTGAACCCAAATACCTGTACTTTCTACTTCTCACATTTCCCAAACAGGCTGGTTCCTTTAGTTTGAATGTGTGTTTGGTGGCGTGATCATTATTATTTAGAGTCATTGCGTGCCTATTGATTTGAACACGATCCGTGTATCCATCATTTCCTGGTCTTCTCTAAAGAAGAGGGACCAATGAAAACGTTGTCATGTTGCCGTTGTTCAGCATGGAAACATTCATTAGCTAACAATGACATTATTGTTCTATTAATATAAAGGGAGGTCAGGTACTCTTTAAAACAGCTGCTAGTTATGGGTACTTTTTACTGAAGTACATTTCAAAGCCTCTTTACTTTTACTTGAGTAAAGAAGTTTAGTCAGTACTTCTACTTTTACCAGAGTATCTTTAAACACGAGTATCTGTACTTCTACTTGAGTAAAGGAAGTGTGTACTTTTGCCATCTCTGATTTTAGAGGAAGGGGCTCGGATGCATCGTCTTTACCTCCGATCCTTTATTTCCCCTCAGGATGAACCGTCCTCCGGAGAGAAGTCAAGCTCCAGAGACCCGGCCTCTCTGACTCCGTCTGGTTTCAGCATCTCCAGCGCCGCCTTCGCCCAGGAGCAGCTGTTCACCAACGGAGGTCTGAACTACAACCTGCGGTACGGGGGGGTGCAGCCCAGCGCCGGGAACACGCAGACCAACGGTGAGGAGATCAGAAAACTAATAATGAGGCTGAGGATTCAACACACTGCTGCTGATAGAAGTGGAGCGATGAAACCCTCTGTAATGGTTTCACATGCAGAGCACATCGTGTGACTGTAACTCCCTCTTTTGGATATCAGCATGTGAAGGACACTGTTCAGGAACTAGTTGATGCTCTGTATGTGATGACTACTTCCATTCTGGAGAGGATCACAGATACATGGATCCTGAGATTGAAGCTCAAGCCGGTGACGAATGATTAGAAAAAGTCATAATTTTGAGAAAAAGTCAGAATTTTTTGAAAAAGTCAGAATTTTTTGAAAAAGTCAGAATTTTTTGAAAATGTCAGGATTTTGAGGCAAAGTCGTTAGAATTTTGAGAAAATCACATTTTTTTGAGAGAAAATCAAAATTTTGCGAAAAATTCAGAATTTTGAGATTTTGAGGCAAAGTCAATTTTTTTGAAAAAGTCAGAATCTTTAGAGAAAGTACGAATTTTGTGATTTTCAGAAAAAAAAAAGAACATTTTCAGGAAAAAGTCAGAATTTTGAGATTTTCAGAAAAAAGCCAACATTTCGACAAAAAACTCTTTTGAACGTGACAGGATGTATGATTACCTAGAAGAACCGGTATTCCTCCATCTTGTGACTGTGTAACTCCCTCTCTTGGATATCAGCATGTGAAGGACACTGTTCAGGAACTAGTTGATGCTCTGTATGTGATGACTCCTTCCATTCTGGAGAGGATCACAAATACATGGATCCTGAGATTGAAGATCAAGCCGGGGACCAGGGAGATTGTTCTAACACTCCACTACTTCCTGTGGATTAACAAAGTTGTCTATTGATTGATTGAATGTTTGTCTCTGTGTTCTTCAGGTCCCACAGATCTCAGCATGAAGTCCATCGTGGCCCCCCCCACCTCCTCCTCCTCCTCCTCCTCCAGCAGCCAGGGTCAGGGGGGCGGTGGGGGGGGCGCCTCGGCTCAGCTCAGCCTCCCGGAGGTCACGGCGGTGCGTCAGCTGATCGCCGGGTACCGAGATTCCGCTGCCTTCCTGCTGCGCTCCGCCGACGAGCTGGAGAACCTGATCCTGCAGCAGAACTGATCCCAGACCCCCCCTCAGAGACTCAAAAGACCCCCCCTTTCTTTATGCATCTGGCTCACTCTGACCTTAGTGCCCTGTTTATCTGTAGCCATTCATCCCATTCTCAAGCTCACACTCTCAAACACCCTCCATTCGTCTCAGGAAGCGACGTGAAAGATCTGCAGAAACTTAAAATCAGCTGTGATTGTGACGGCTCGTTTTAATGCAGAAGTTTGGACAAATTAGTAGCAGTGATTTAGCGTCATTAGCTCGTTTCTACTTTTACACAGCTGTGCAGTGGCGTGGTGTGAATCGAGGATTTCTAGGTAGAGTTCATTCTCCAAATTTGGAGCGTTTTGCAGACGATTCGCTGCTAAATCCAGGATGTGTCGACCTCAACAGCTACGGAGAATTGTGCAAACTTCACACAAAAAGAGTAGAGAGGTAGATAAAAATAGGAAAGTGTCAGACATTTTTACATATTTAAACAGACCCGTCAAAGCTATACCTCGACAAGTGTTTCCAGATTGTTAGACATGAGAGAAACAGACTCATTACCCGACTTTATTTCTGTTATTTTATTACAAATATTTCTATCATGGGCAATTTCTCATTAGTCACAAAGGAAAAAGGAGCCCAGGTATGCAACATTGAGGTCGCAGACACTTGTCAGGGAAAGAAAAGGAGATTAATATATTGTTTGAACGGGAACGAGAAGAAAACGGTGCAATATTTAAAGAGATAATCAGTAATGGTGTGCTTACTGAGAAGCGTTTTAAAAAAAGGAATTTCGCCAACAATCTCCTCCCGTACAGATGTCGTAAAAAAAAAAATGAAGTGATATCCCGTGCAGCATTGTAGCCGAATTCAATGTTGTCGTTTGTCGTGATCTTTCTCGCTAACTGAGTGTATCGGGATCATCCGTCGTGACGAAAAGGCAAAATGGGACCTGGCAGAAAAACGAGACTTAGTGTTGCACGTCTTGTTTTTTATTTTAGTGTGAAGGAAATCGTCCTGTGAGTGTTTTTTAAGGTTGAAAAAGGAGCACATTTGAGCATCGCAGTAATGTGTGTGTGTGTGTGTGTGTGTGTTGGTGAGAAAATGTGTGTGTGTGTGTGTGCTCACTCTCTGACCTCAGCTGTGTCTAACCCTCGTTCTCATTACATCACGTCTGAAAAAGAAGCAAGAGACAATCTTAGAAAAAGATGTAATCACATCACAGTTTACTCTCTCAGCTTTCTGCTAGTGTGTGTGTGTGTGTGTGTGTGCGTGCGCGTGTGTGTGTGTGTATCTAGAGCACAGTCTCACAACAGACACTTTTAACGGTGAGTCACTCGGCACAAAAAGTGTTTTTTATTCCCTTTTCTTTTTGGTGGTTCTCGGTGTAAGCTGTTGTATGTTTGTGTAAAAAGTGTTTGTACGACATCAATCTGTGATTTAAAGGCTGAAAACATTCCCAACAAGGACAAACGAGGCTCGCTCCTTGTTGATTTGTCAAAGTTTAGAGAGATATATTTCTGTATTTATCACAAATCTTATCAAATCTATCAGTTATTTATCAAGAATCAGTCCTTAGAGCTGGAGCTACATGCTAAATTATCATGTTTACTTTATTTATATTCCCATGTCATGATTGGGCTTGCATTACATTTGAAATTAATTTATCTTCTGCAAGTTTGGAAGCACTTTATGGCTCAGGATTACGGTAACCAAACACAGAGATTTGAGTGTGTTTGACCTCGTTTGGAGTTTATATCAGCTTCAGTTCAAACAAATCCAGAACTGATTATAACGAAAAGGACAGCAGCAGCTCTGAATCTGCGTATTTATGAAACTAATGGAGCTCATTACAGACGGGTTTGGAAAGCAGGAGCAGGATGAATTCTGTTTCATGCACTTTGGGAAACAAACCTGCGACACATCAAATCACAGGAGAGACAACAGACATGTTTGCAGCCAGAACGCACATTCAATTCATGTTAAACATGACAGCAAAATCACTTGGTCACCTATCCTCATCATATCCAGGTCAAATCTTTGTGATGAAATGACACCTGAAAGCTGAAGAGAAACACTGAGGAGTCTTTAGTCCAGAGCCATGACATTATGCAACCAACATTCACTACATCACGAGAAGTTCAAGCACAAACGATTAAGTTATCAGGTGGATGATTGGATTTGTACAAGTTTGGTTGCATTTTAAATATGTTGACGCATATATTTAAAAATTAAAAATGACACTCTAAAAGCACATTGGAAACCCCATACTCTCTTACCTTTAGTACACACTGCAGCTGCTCTTATGAAGTACGTACAAACTACTTCATTATATTGCACATTTGAACTTTGCTTATATTCCTGGGTGCAGCCGGAAAAGCGTGCATACTGCAAAATGTGACCGGATGCACCAGGACATCATGCTAGTTTGTGTGCATACTGCATACAAAAGTATACTTTAACAGTCAGATCAAGTCTGCACTTTGTCTTGCATCACAGCAGCTCCATTTGCAAAATCAACGAGGACAATATTAAGACAAGAAGCAAGGAATCTGACATTTAAAATCAATATGTTGAAGACCCTTAAACGTGCATTTGATCTGGTATTAAACTCTGTATTTCATTTTAGAATTGACTGGTGCACAAAAGAGTATTTCAGTCTAATCTAATTCCATCTTGGGACCCTGTATCTCCAATTTGACTGTTTTCGGACATACTAAAACGTTTACTGGCATACTAAATCATTTGGACGTTGCCTGCCGATTAAAAGCAGGTTTCCTTTATGAAACAGAACATCCTGACTCCTCTTCATCACCCTCCTCCTCCTCTGGGCTCTCACAGACGTATTTTAAAGTTGAACGTGGTTTCCTCACACGTGTCTTCCTCGGTGACTTCACGTCGTCTCGTTTTTAAAAACCCTAGCTTGCCGATGTGTGAAACCGTCTTTTTAACGCTGAGCTACTCGCGCTGGAGTTCCTGTGATCGGCGACGCCCTCTCTGTTGTCACGTTGTCGTTTGTTTACTTTTGAAAATGCCCGATGGATCTTCTCTTTGTATTGACTGGACAATGTAATCTATTGGTGTTGATTAAAGATTGCCCTGGTAGCTCGTGGATTAAAGTGGTCAGATAAATGTATAGCTGTACAAAGAGTGTTTTTTCTAATGTGGGTACAGCACTGTTAGTAAAAAAACAAAGTGGTTGCTTGTTTTAACTTATCATTTGGTGGTGGTCTTTTATCGTTATTTATATGATTTCAACTGTTGCCTCTCCTGCACTGAAACTGACTGAAGCAGTGCAGGAGCTCGTACTGTAACCTGTGTGAAGCTTTGTACCCCCCCCAATCCTCTGGTTTGTATGGACTCAGTGAAAGTGTGATGTTTACATGTACAGTTTTTCAGAATACTTTTGCGTTTTTCTCATTTCTTTTTATTATCCTCACCTTTGAAACCTTTGGATCTGTCGCAGATTCTTCTTTACGTTGTTGTTGTTGCTGTTGTTGTTGTTGTTGTTGTTTCATTGCTGGTCGGCTCCTTGTTGTGGCTTCCAGCGTTTAAAAAAGAAAAAGAAAGAAATCTTAAGTAAAAAAGGGAGCGTCACAACTTCTCAAAGTGGACCAGCAAATATCAACTTGAATCAGCTGTTTTTAGAAAGTGGCCTCAATGCATTTATTACCACGTGAAGTGCTCAGAATATTTGAGTTCCCCGGTTCTCTAAATCTCCCGGTACCTGAAGGAACACTTTGACCTGTTGTCATTCTTACCTAAAAAGCCATTCCCCTCTCCTGGCCTTTGTACGGGGAACCATAAACCTCAGGAAAAACTGAATCTCCAACTTTAATTTAACGGAAAACACCATTAACATTTATACGAGATGTCTATTGTTTTGTACATTTATCATTGTGATTTAAAAGTGGAGCTTTTTTCCAGTACTTGTGACTTAATATGTTTGATTTCTTTTTTTGTTGGAGTGTTTATAGGTATGGATATTTATTATTATATGTGAAACAAAAAGTCAAAAGAAAAAGGTTGAACCTGTTTCATTTGTATGTTTCATGCAAATCTGTCCAGGTGAGACTCTCTTACATATCTCTGATGAGGGACCTGTGTTGTTTGGAAATAGCGCTTTCTCAGTGTTGCATCAACGCTATGAAAATAAAAACGTTTAAAAAAACAAAAAAAAGCTCCAGTGGTTTCCCAACAGCTGCACTGAGATGTCAGTCATTGAATAAAACGATGAGCGATCGAACTCAGACCGTGTGTTTCCTTTTTCATATTTATATATCAGATACATGTTTTATAATGGAGCAGAATTACTACTTTATTTCAGAGGGGGGAGAAGTACTCAGGTCTGGTACTTGAGTAGAAGTAGAAGTACTCAGATCTGGTACTTGAGTAGAAGTAGAAGTACTCAGATCTGGTACTTGAGTAAGGTGGAAGTACTCAGATCTGGTACTTGAGTAGAAGTAGAAGTACTCAGGTCTGGTACTTGAGTAGAAGTAGAAGTACTCAGATCTGGTACTTGAGTAAAAGTAGAAGTAATCAGATCTTGTACTTGAGTAGAAGTAGAAGTACTCAGGTCTGGTACTTGAGTAGAAGTAGAAGTACTCAGATCTTGTAATTGAGTAAAAGTAGAAGTACTCAGGTCTGGTACTTGAGTAGAAGTAGAAGTACTCAGGTCTGGTACTTGAGTAAAAGTAGAAGTAATCAGATCTTGTACTTGAGTAAAAGTAGAAGTACTCAGATCTTGTACTTGAGTAAAAGTAGAAGTACTCAGGTCTGGTACTTGAGTAGAAGTAGAAGTACTCAGATCTTGTAATTGAGTAAAAGTAGAAGTACTCAGATCTGGTACTTGAGTAAAAGTAGAAGTACTCAGATCTTGTAATTGAGTAAAAGTAGAAGTACTCAGATCTTGTAATTGAGTAAAAGTAGAAGTACTCAGATCTTGTTCTTGAGTAAAAGTAGAAGTACTCAGGTCTTGTACTTGAGTAAAAGTAGAAGTACTCAGATCTTGTACTTGAGTAAAAGTAGAAGTACTCAGATCTTGCACTTGAGTAAAAGTAGAAGTACTCAGATCTTGCACTTGAGTAAAAGTAGAAGTACTCAGATCTTGTACTTGAGTAAAAGTAGAAGTACCAGAGTGTAGGAATACTCTGTTACAGTAAAAGTCCTGCATTCAAAATGTTCCTCAAGTGAAAGTAGAAAAGTATTAACATCAAAATATAGTGAAAGTCGCAACAGTAAAAGTAGTCATTGTGCAGATTGGTCCATTTCAGAATAATATATATGATATGTTTTATAATGATTGATCATGAAAGTGTTCTCAAAGCTGGTAAAGGTGCAGCTAGTTTGAATGACTTTGTATACTGCAGGGTAGCTTGTGAATTTACTCCAGGTGGAACTAAAGTCTGATTTAACACTTGATTAGATTTCACATCATTCATCCAGATCTGTAAAGTAACTAAAGGTATTAAATACATGTAATGGAGTAGAAGTACACCATGTACCTCTGAACTGTAGTGGGGTAGAAGTACACCATGTACCTCTGAATTGTAGTGGAGTAGAAGTACACCATGTACCTCTGAACTGTAGTGGGGTAGAAGTACACCATGTACCTCTGAACTGTAGTGGAGTAGAAGTACACCATTTAGCCTTTTTTTTATGAATGCCAATATGCATTTAGAACTATACACCACAACTTCTGTGGATATTCACAGGGTACTCTAGATATTAATTAATTGCTGCAAGATATATATATTTTATTTATTGCTGCCATTTTAAGGTAAATTACATGACCATATTTGTCCTCTCCAAGATTGTAAAACGTTTAATTTTTTCCACATTTCTTATATATTTTGTTGTTGTGAATTCTCCACAAGAGGTCAGCAGGAAGCAGTGTGAGGAATTAAAGTAGAGGTTTACAACCAGGAAGTCTTGAGAAACCTTCACTTAAAAAAGAAAGATAATCAGAGAAATGTGACACACCTGAGCTGAATTAGGTCACTTATCCATTATGCTGAATAATTACGTTTTTCATTTTCATTAAAACACTTATAGGCTAAGGAGGGGAAACCTGGATATTTTGCAGGCGTTTTGTTTACAGGAAGTGAAGGGTTTTTCTGGCTCGGCTACTGCGGCTGTGGGAAGTTCTACAGCTGGCTTCAAAAACACATCCTCATGTCAGTATTCTCACACAGAGAAAACACAACAACACTGACCTCATTTCACTTTTAACTGGTTTTGTTTTTTGTGTGCAAACCTGTTATTTGTGCTGCTGGCTGTCTTTGCCAGGACACTCGAACATGTTTGGAAAAAAACAGATTATAGTCATTTCTAAAAGAGAAAGGGTTTTATTAGTGTTTGTGAATTTTCAAACAAGCCAAACAAGTCAAAAGCTCACTTTAGCTAAAGGTGGCAAATGTTGGGCTATAAAGGAACTACAGCACGGTCACATGACTTCACGTCACCACCGCTAAGCTAAAGGAGGCTAATGTTGCGCTATAAAGGAACTACAGCACGGTCACATGACTTCATGTCACCACCGCTAAGCTAAAGGAGGCTAATGTTGGGCTATAAAGGAACTACAGCACGGTCACATGACTTCACCTCACCATCGCTAAGCTAAAGGTGGCTAATGTCGGGCTATAAAGGAACTACAGCACGGTCAAATGACTTCACGTCACCACCGCTAAGCTAAAGGAGGCTAATGTTGCGCTATAAAGGAACTACAGCACGGTCACATGACTTCATGTCACCACCGCTAAGCTAAAGGAGGCTAATGTTGGGCTATAAAGGAACTACAGCACGGTCACATGACTTCACCTCACCATCGCTAAGCTAAAGGAGGCTAATGTTGCGCTATAAAGGAACTACAGCACGGTCACATGACTTCATGTCACCACCGCTAAGCTAAAGGCGGCTAATGTTGGGCTATAAAGGAACTACAGCACGGTCACATGACTTCACGTCACCACCGCTAAGCTAAAGGCGGCTAATGTTGGGCTATAAAGGAACTACAGCACGGTCACATGACTTCACGTTACCACCGCTAAGCTAAAGGCGGCTAATGTTGGACACTTGTTAGCAACCTTCGTTTTTAAATTTACCAGTGGGGTATTTACTGATGTATTTTATGTCGTAGAACAAAACGTTAAAACCTCTTCAGCTTGTGTTAACCACAGACCTTATTTCAGGATAACAACCAAAACACATTCAGAGAAACAAGGGAACTGGCAGTGCTAAAATGCTAAGTTATTGCTATGCTTTAGGACTAATTGAGGACTGAACCATTCCATTAAACAGCTTCTACACTTGCACTCGTTGTGGAAACCTCACCAGCAAAAGGTTCAAGACCTAAACCAACCTTTAGATCTTTGTTCAGGGTATTCATAAGAAAAACTCCTACATTTATTCCAGGAAAAAACACGAATAAACCTGCCGAGATAAATCAACACGGTGAGTTTTTGTGTTGACAGCGAAACTCCCTCAGTGACACGTGCACTCCCTCCATGTTTCACGTTGTCTGCTCATGCTGATGATCAAATGCAGATCTAAAAACAGGACGACACCTGAACCCTGCACCCAGTCTGATGATAATACCGAGTATCAGACGTCATATTTGCTCTTGTCTGAACCTGTGGAACTCTTTACATTGAGTCACTTTTGGCCTCGTTACCTTTCACCCAGATTCCCCATTTATCTCTGAGCCATGCACGTGTATCCTCACTCTGTGTATCAGCAGATCATTCAGGGTTTAAAAAGACTGTAACCAGAGGATATATTTCATATAGCATCCGAAATCATTTGAGATTAAAATATGTGTATTAGGGCTGCACTGTTTTAATGTTAAAAGCAATACGGACTAGTGCAATAAGAGCAATATTTTGTAATGGTAATATACGTTAACATATCTAAATTAAGTACTATGAAGATGCAGAGATGTCCCGATAAAACCTCACAAACGGTTGATAAATATGTTGGTGTTCCTCAGGGTTCAGTGTTGGGTCTTCTGTTATTATCATTTCTTGAGATTATGTTTGTTTGTTCGGATTATGGAATAATTACTGTTGCAATTTTCAAGAAACTAAGTGAAAGGGTAAAGCGATGGCCAATTAAGAACCTATGGCATGTTTGAGTAGATCAAGGCGCACTTTGACGTATTCTTTTTATTTTACTCAAGCTGATAGAAGACGTTTTACTTGGCTGCAGGTAATTGCTGCTTTGGCAACCCTAACCCTAACTGTGAGTCCCCTACATTAACTAGAATAATTATTGAGCCATGAAATAAGTTGAAAAGAAGATTTAAGGTCACAAACCACATGCTAGCGGGGGTCTTTGTCAAAACAAAAAAATCGCCCAAAAAAACAACATGGAATTCCAAATGGCAGACGTCCTGTTGGGTTTACGATATACCTCCAAGAGGGTTTTTTGAACATCCCACCATGCTACATATGCCTACCAAATTTGATACGTCCATGTGAAATGTAAGGGTGGGGGCATTTACTTTGAAAACGGGATGTGGGCGTGGCTTTCCCGATGAGCCACGCCCACAACCAACCCCCTCATCAAAACTCTAATCATGCCACTTCCCCACATGTGCAAACTTTCTTGAGTTTTCGAAAGTTGCAAATAGCCCAAAAACGTGTTCAAACCCGGCAAAGAATACGTGTTTTAATTAACGAACAAATCAAACTTTAAGACTATAGGTTTATTTAAGGTTTAAGGTTGGTAGTACTGATTACCCAGTTTAAGGCTGAACCATTTTCCCAACCACCCCAGAAAGAAATCGAAGTGCCTTCCTAATAAAAAAAGGTCTCTGCAATGATAAACAAGAGACATTTAGAAAATAAGGGGCATGTGGATGAAGGGGGTTTGAGTGGAATCGGATAAAGCTTGCAGGCTAAAGAATTTCTGCTGTTTAAGGTGTGCATTGAGATTAGAAATAATCAAACAGAGTGTGCAGATCTCCACCTCTTTTAAAACATTCAGGAGGGCGTCCTCACATCTGATTGGCTGAGAGGCAAACACACCTGCTCTCAGTTCTTAATAGCAGCCAACAGGTGATGAGTTACCTGCAATCAACTCCAAATGAAAACAAATGATGTTAAGCACTGTTTCAGCTTTATTAATAATAGTGTATGTCTACTATAGCAACAACAAATCAAACAATCCTTATTAAAGTTTTTACACTATATATTGTTTTAATTCAACCTTATAAATCCTGCTATTTCCTGCAGCCACACAATGCACATCTTCACTTGTGTTCTTTGTTTATTTTTCCATTTTATCCAGTGCTTTTCTCATCATCATCATCTTTGTTGTTTTCCTAAAATGTCCCAGGGTTTCCTCACAGTGTCCCGTGAACTCTGCACACAGAAACCCAGAGTGCCTTGACGACAGGATCGTGTCGGCTCAGTGATTGTATTTGGCCGGGATCCCGAGACGCTTTTAGACCTGAGATGCTTCTGTGATACTCTGCCAGAAATAGCTCGGCTTTAAAGGGCAGGCCGGACAGACCCTGCTCTGGATCAACGTCTCAAGGCATGAATCCTGACTTTAAAACATGTGTTCCTGTGTGTTTCTCTAAATGCTGCATGTGACCAGGACTGTTTGACTTTCCTGTTTGCACAGACAGATTGCCGAAAAGCAGAACTTCAACCAGACTTTGTTCAGGCTATTCTTAGTCGGTCAAAAAGCACGTTGCAAACAAATGTTCCCGACTTATTCACGGAAAAGTCCATTCAGAGAATCAGCCCATATATCGATCCATCATGTTGGCAGTACCCAAGTAGGGAGGCGTGTGGTGCAGTGGGTTGTGCGTTGGTGTTCGGTTCAAACCCCACTGCAGTCAGCATGTCGTTGTGTCCCTGAGACACTTCACCCCAAATTGCTCCTGTGGGGATTGTCCACAGTATTGAGTATGAAAGTCGCTTTGGATAAAAGCGTCTAACAAGTGACATGTAATGTAATGTACCCAGCGGTGGCATGTCTCCAAGTACATTTAATCAAGTACTATCCTTAAATACACATTCAGGGTACTTTACCTGAGTATTTTCATGTTATACTACTTTATCACTAGATTTTAGAATCAATTATTGTACTTTTTCATTTGAAACGTTTAGTTAAAGAGGTCCTATTCTGCTTTTTTGGGGTGTCTCCTCTCCTGTAGTGTCTTCCATAGGTTTTAGTGCATGTAAATGGTCCGCAAAGGCTAAAATCCCTGTGTTCCCTCCAGAGGGAGTTCCTCTCTGGATTCCCCTTGTTTACCTCCACAACATGATGACATCACTATGGAACACTCACGCTCCTATTGGCTAGCGCTCCAACACATTCACCGATAGGCAAAGGGGTGGGAGATCTCTAAGCGGTTGACAAATCACAACACAACATCATTAATAGGTAGGCGTGTGGTGCAGTGCTTTGTGCGTTGGTGTTCGGATCAGGGGAGCACAGGTTCAAACCCCACTGCAGTTAGCATGTCGTTGTGTCCCTGAGACACTTCACCCCAAATTGCTCCTGTGGGGATTGCCCACAGTATTGAGTATGTAAGTCGCTTTGGATAAAAGCGTCTAACAAGTGACATGTCATGTAATGTAATATTTTTAAGGTCCAAAATGGTGAATTATTATGTGTATTTTTACAAAGGATTTATATACCTGGTTTTGTAAACCTGTTCATACTGCAGAAATATGTTATAAAGTCAGGTTTTATGCCACTTTATTTCCCTCAGTCCAAAAACGTGTTCCATTTTAATGAAAGCACTAACATATTGCATTTGTAACGTGAAGACACTGAATACTTTACAACAATGTGCCGAGGCGTCTCATGTATATCTCTTAAAATAAGTTTGCTGCATGTATAGATAAGATTTAATATCAGCAAGTGGACTGATTTAGTATTTGACGCCGTGCAGATATTCTGGAAGGATGTTTGGCAGGTCTTCAGAAACTGAGCACTGACCTGTTTTTAGAAACCTGTTGCAGGTCACTTTGACTAGCGGTACCGAGTTCGGCCGGTCGGTCGGTCGAGTTTCCCGGCTGATTTTTAGTCCCAGTCCGCTCCTGCTTCTGTTTCCCAGTAAATGTATACAACTGGAGAACCCAAGATATAAATATAACATAGAATTGTTCCACAATTGTAATACTTCAATAAATCATGCCTTAAAGAGAAGCATTGTCATCACACTTTAAGACACACCTGTATTTGTGTGTATGTTTTTTACAAAAACGGTAGTTGCTAACAAGTGTCTAACTGAGACGACGAAACGTCATCACGGCCAACATTAGCCGCCTTCAGCTAAGCGGTGGTGACGTGAAGTCATGTGACCGTGCTGTAGTTCCTTTATAGACCAACATTAGCCGCCTTTAGCTTAGCGGTGGTGACGTGAAGTCATGTGACCGTGCTGTAGTTCCTTTATAGCCTAACATTAGCCACCTTTAGCTTAGCGGTGGTGACGTGAAGTCATGTGACCGTGCTGTAGTTCCTTTATAGCCTAACATTAGCCTCCTTTAGCTTAGCGGTGGTGACGTGAAGTCATGTGACCGCGCTGTAGTTCCTTTATAGCCCAACATTAGCCACCTTTAGCTTAGCGGTGGTGACGTGAAGTCATGTGACCGTGCTGTAGTTCCTTTATAGCCCAACATTAGCCACCTTTAGCTTAGCGGTGGTGACCTGAAGTCATGTGACCGTGCTGTAGTTCCTTTATAGCCCAACATTAGTCACCTTTAAAAAGGTCAAATGTCACTTGTTTTGCATCAATCTTGATACAGGGTACTTATATGTTATAGTTTGGATTCCTAAAGCTTTTAGTCTACTAACCCATCATTCAAGGGTAGTTTTCACTATAAGTAATGTTTTTTTTTGGACGAACACTATCATTTACATTTCTTTACTATGTTCAATCTGAATTTACTTTAAAATAAAAGATTTATATTGATTCTGACACTTCTACAACCAACTCACAGGTTATCATTGCTTTGAGAAAAAAGATTATTAATTTACCCCTTTTAGAAGGGAAGATATGGTCATTTGTTCTGGGAATGTCATTTTCGAGCCTGAGACCTGAAAAACAGGCTCGGGGCTTAACAGGTTATAGCCTAAAGTTAGCTTTTTACTTCAAAAATCACAAAGCTTAAATCTTTTATAAGTAAGTTTTTGTGAAAAATAGACATACAATCAATAAAGATGAATAGCAAGCCGTGTATAAATCATCAAACCACAAACAATAGTTACTGATTGAAAGTATTTTTTTAATTATTATTATTAACAGTGTAAAGTCACATAATGAAAAAAACTTTTTACATACTTTTTTTTAAACTTTTGGTCATAATAAAAATATTCTATACAGAGGCAAAAACAACAAAGCATGGACTAAAAGTGACGAACACCTTCATCATCGTCATCTTCATCTACAGGACAGGGGGGAGAGGGGAGGAGAGTGGGGGGGCTCAGGAGGAGGAGGATGGGGGAGGGTTCGGTGTTTCTGACTTCCTGTTGTCGCTGCTCACGCTGACTTTTCTGTTTAAAACCATTTCCCGAGCGACGCAGGTCACCTGACCGTTAGCCACTGTGTACGAGCTGTTCCTGCAACACACAGGAAGTACAGTTATTAACATTACTTACAGAAATATCAGAAAATAGTGAAACAGGAATATGAAACATTACCGTTAACTAAATACAGTATATCTGAATAAAAGCTGAGTAGCTGTGCAGTTTTTAAAGTGGCAATCCAAATGTGCAAAATAACCAGAAAAGTGTGCAAAGATATGATAATCACACAGATATAAGGTCTGCTTGATTGATTTTTAATATAGTTGGCGGTCTAGTTTTCTAAGACTAATCTTTTTAGCTCTCTACGCTTAAAATACAACTTTAACTTCACCTGATTAACTTAAATGTATTTATGTTAATGTGTTTAACTCGACACTCACTTCTGAGACTCGGCTCCGTTCTGCACGCTGGGCTGAGGCCGCTTTGCAGAGAAAAATGAAGACCACCAGTGACCCGAGTCTTGTCTTTGAAGTCCTGTAAACAAAATATATAATGCATTTTAGACAGGAGCTCAGATTGCTGCAAAAAGACCCTCATTTTTCACACTTTAAAGATTAAATATTCCTCTTTCTCCTGACCTGGGGGGTGGGGAATGACCTCTCCGCTGAACTCTGCGCTGCCACAGGAGCTGTTGCTGGAGACGGACCCGATGCGCCCTTAAAAAATTAAAATAAAACACTTTCTTTAGTAAGAAAACCTCATCTGTGTTCATCTAATTTAACACACACCGGCTTCAACGGAGGTAAATGATACTGTTCTCAGGTGCAGAATGAAAAGCAATAATAAATGTCATTTTGCTTTTTCCAATTCCCCTGAAATGACTGTAATATAAATGCATATGATCCCCGCCTGACTCACGTCTGTAGTAATCATGTGTGGCGATGAGGGAGCCGGTTGATGGAATCGCTGCCATTTTCTCGCTCAAAGATGGAAAATGGAAACCTGGAGGAGAGACAGGAAGAGAAACGGGAGGTTATAATTATGTAGCTGGAAATAAAATGAGAAAATTGATGCCCTTAAGTTTGCCCCATAATTTCCTTTCCTCACATTGTCATTTTATATCATTTGAGCCAGATTATGGAGGACTAAAGCTGCCATTATAGTCAGTAAATAAGTAAGTATGCACATGTATTAATCATAAGAGAAGCTTTAGTACTTTATAAATGACACATCAGTACATACAACATATTTAGGGTTATAGAGACATGAGGTGAGAGAGCCTCTGCGCTCCATTTCTGTCTGCAGGCCATCACTGATACATAGAATCTGGTTTCCCCATGACTCAAATAACCAGATTGTGTGTGTGTGTGTGTGTGTGTGTGTGTGTGTGTGTGTGTGTGTGTGTGCGTGCGTGCGTGCGTGCGTGCGTGCGTGCGTGCGTGCGTGATGTCAAGATAACCTCGGATGGCTTAGTGCATGAGCTGGCTGCATGATCATGAAATGAACCTGCTGGAGTGTGCCAGTGTTCTGCCTCAGAGGGCATATTTGTTTTACTGGTAGACGTCCAAAGACTGTTCAGCCAAGATATTTCGAATGCAAAACCCCTGCTAGGATAACCATTGCCAGAATGTATTTAAATAGCAGGGACATGTGTTGAATATTAGAGAATATGCACGAGTAAATGTGAATTTATTTGTGTTTTTAAGGCTTTATCTAGATCTGTAAGCAGCCTGGAGA
This sequence comes from Trematomus bernacchii, assembly GCF_902827165.1. Classification (NCBI taxonomy): domain Eukaryota; kingdom Metazoa; phylum Chordata; class Actinopteri; order Perciformes; family Nototheniidae; genus Trematomus; species Trematomus bernacchii. Next base: position 277,888 of record NW_022987613.1, read on the forward strand.
GGCAGCTGAAGGTTGGAGAGCTTAACTCCAGGTGAGCGGTGAGAGGCTTTGGGGATTTCAAGGAACACACAAAAACATGTCTGCACTTATACAACAGCTTCATGCATTAATACCTATTAAACAGGATGGAGTGTGTGTGCAAAATTAGCAAAATAACATGCATAACAATGTGACAAGATAACCAGAGCTGGAGGAAGTACTCAGATATTTTAAGTAAAAGTAGAAGTACTCAGATCTTGAACTTGAGAAAAGTAGAAGTACTCAGATATTGTACTTGAGTAAAAGTAGAAGTACCAGAGTGTAGGAATACTCTGTTGCAGTAAAAGTCCTGCATTCAAAATGTTCCTCAAGTGAAAGTAGAAAAGTATTATCATCAAAATATAGTGAAAGTAGCGACAGTAAAAGTAGTCGTTGTGCAGATTGGTCCATTTCAGAATAATATATATGATATGTTTTATAATGATTGATCATGAAAGTGTTCTCAAAGCTGGTAAAGGTGCAGCTAGTTTGAATGACTTTGTATACTGCAGGGTAGCTTGTGGATTTACTCCAGGTGGAACTAAAGTCTGATTTAACACTTGGTTATATTTCACATCATTCATCCACATCTGTAAAGTAACTAAAGGTATTAAATACATGTAGTGGAGTAAAAGTACACCATTTACCTCTGAACTGTAGTAGAGTAGAAGTACTAAGTTTCAAAAAGTAGGCTACAGTACTTGAGTAAATGTACTTTACACCACCGAAGATAACCCAGCACGGCAAATAAAAATGAAAGCATGGTTGTGCAGAAATATAAATTTAAATGCGACATATTTCATGTTATAAAATTTAAATTATATGTGTAACATACCTTAAGGAAGAGGATGCGGTGCAAGGTGCGGATGTCTGGAAGTAGGAAGGAGTACTAGAGGTTACTGAGGCCCATCTGTGGTGTCTGTCTCTGGGATGACTCTCTCTGTCTGTCTGCTTCTGTGTCTGCCTCCGGATCAGAGAGCCGGTTTTATAGCCTCTTGTCCGGCTGCTGCTGCTGCAGCTGAGGGGCGGGGCTGTGGAGCCACACCGGGACACATGTGTGTGGCAAGAGACAACAAGGTGATATCATACTTCATTTTGCTTCTACTTCAAAGATCCAAAGGTTATATTGTCTTACTCTTATGCACATAAACTACAGCGTAGAAATGGCAATTAAATTATTCGGACCTGAGCTCCTCCAACAATTATGCAACATATATAATAGAATACAAAAATACAATAAAACAAATTGTGCAAGAAGTCTATATACACCTAAATAGAATATGATATGTACAAGAACAGAATATGAAATGTAATGCTAAACCAGACTCCGTTTACATTGTTCCTAAATTAAGAGATTATTAATCATGACAGGATTCTTGACGTCAGTCGTATCGTTTATAACAGCTACATGGATTCGGGCGAGAGGTTTATTAAAGACGTTGAATGTACGTTTGTTATGCTTTACGTCACAACACTTGTGAAGAAAAGTGTTGTTTTCCCCTGAAATAACTTAATTTAGCGAACGGATAACGACGGTGCGTTAACTGCATAGTAGCCATCTTATTGTTTGGCGACGTGACATGTTTTAACGGTTTTATCTTAGACAACTAACGGCTAAATGTTATTTTACATCACGTACACTATTGTATCATGGACAGGTTTAAAATACATGTAAACAACTCGCCGTATGTCACTCCCTGGTGGTCTAGTGGTTAGGATTCGGCGCTCTCACCGCCGCGGCCCGGGTTCGATTCCCGGTCAGGGAACGACACATTTTTTGCTTCTAAAATAAGATATCTTATTAAAGAGGGTAGCTTGGCTATAATATATCACGTGATTAATTTTGACATGTAAAACAGACATATATATTGTGGGGGAAACTTCTGAAGCAATTGGATGGCAAACACTGACGGTTTATTTGGAGCTTCGGCCGGAGAATTCACAAGACATGTCACGGGCCACGGTTTGACCACACGGTTGAGATGCCACAATCAATCCTCAAGAACCCTTCTGTAGCTCGAGGTTTTAACTAGTTCAGAGTGTAATAATCAACATTCTTCAATAGAGACTAAACAGCTGAGGACACTGAATCACATTTGTTGTCGCTTATGGCTCGGGGTCATCTACACCCCGAGTGCTCAAGGTTGGTCAGCTGCGTCAGAGGGCGAAGGAGGAGGACATGCAGGGCAAATTATTCCCCAACATATATAATAATGTATATACAATGGCTGAAACTGCACTAAAGGTTTTATTTTCTTTTTTATTACTGCCGATTTTTATTTCATATTTTATTCCATTCCATTTCTATGCAAATACTGTTATATTTGTTACTATATATTTTATTATTTTTACTATTTTTCTATCTGTTTTTTTAATTGTTCTTCTACTTTTATGTATGTGCCACAACATCAAGTCAAATTCCTCGTACGTGTCAACCCACCTGGTGATAAACCTGTTTCAGATTCTGAAGATGCAATACAATCAGATGTTAGAAAGGAAACCACCTTATGTTTTTGTTAAGATGTATTCCCCTTAAAGGCATTTTGTCTGGCAGTTTCAACTTTGAATGTAATCGAAAATGCAGGACACTAAACACTCCTAAAGCAAGTGTTCATTGTTTCTAAGCCTCTAGCGCCACCCAAAGGCTTAATGTAGAATCACCACTGACTAGCCTTTTCTCTCTTTAGTTAATGTAGTTATTTGACCATCGATGACACCACACAACATTCAATTGACTTTAATTGAAAAATCTTTGAGTACAAAAATACTTCTTGTTTGCAGTTTAACGTTTTGTAAATGTCACAATTAATGTCAATGAATGCATATTGTAAGCAGAAGATGTGTTTACTGTACTCACAAATAAACAACTAATAAATAAACATGCAGAAATTATAACACAATTTAACATTAACACAGTTCTCCTTCACACAGGTAGCACATTCTATCAGTCTTATTGTAGTAACACACAGTCAAGGGATTAAATCACATTATTTCACAAAAATAGTTATTCCTGATTTGTTTGAAGGTTCACGAGCGAGAGGGTCTCCTCTCAAATCCAGAGCTGCTTCCATTATTTGAACCCGCTCACCCTGTCCTGAAATCCAATCAGGACACATGTGATTAGTACTTAATAATAATATAAGAATTATATATATTACCCACACCGACGACCACGACACGACACGCACACACACAACACACCGACACACACACACCGACACACACACGCACCGACACGCACACACGGACAAGCACACGCACACACACGGACAAGCACACGCACACACACCGACACGCACACACCGACACGCACACACACACACCGACACGCACACACACCGACACACCGACACGCACACACCGACACGCACATGCACTGACACGCACATGCACACACCGGCACGCGCACACACCGACACGCCACACGCACACACACCGACACGAAAACACACACACACACGACACGCGCACACACACCAACACGCACACGCACACACCGACACGCAAAAACACCGACACGCACACGCACACACACACACCGACACGCACACGCACACACACACACCGACACACACACACACTCACACACTCTCTCTCTCTCTCTCTTAGGATACGTGTAAAAATCACTCAATATATAAATAAAAGCCTCAATTATAATATACATGTGAAGGTTGAATTAGAAAGCAAATAATACGATTTAAATGTGTTTAAAATGTGACCTGTATATATATTAAATACCTTGAATTTTATTCCTTATTTTTTTATATTTAATAAGTCCCAATATATTATTTCTGTTACATTTCATTGACTTATATTCACTAATTTATAACTTTCCCAAATGATTGTTTCTTTATTTTTCTTATTTAATTTAACCTGCACATTTATTAAATAATTGAGGCTTTTATTTTCAAATGTCTTTCTATTTGTTTGTATTTATTTATTGTATTATTACTTTTAAACAGTATTGGTGATAGCAGAAATTATTTTCGGACAATATTTGAAGAAGTGAAAACTTTACAGCAATTTCTTTATTTTATTACAATGATATTAATAAAACATGCAACCTCTACTTTACCTCAGATGAACCTACACATACTTGATGCTTTGTTTACTTACTTATTTACCTATTTATCAAAATGGCAGCTTCACTCCTGCTCAGTGTATCTTTGTTTTTGATGATCTCACCTTCACGCTTCCCACCATCTCATCGAAAGACTTGAACGTAGAGGAGTGTCTGCGGAGACAAAGTATTATTAACAATCGGCTTTTTCTACGTTCATAATCAACTCAACTGTAACTCCATTTGTGTTTACAGTAAATCAGCAGTAATTGTTTTTCTCACCTCATCGATGGCACACTCATGGTGTGGTTCAGCCTGCGCCACATCGAAGAAGCAGAAGAAACACGCCAGGGATTTATTATAAAAAAACTCCATGATTCAACTCCTAAATTCACGTTTACATTCATTTAAAGTGGACCTATCATGCTATATTTGAATAATATAGTGTAGGACCATACCTATATAAGGCATATTTATACTTTTTTTTTTGCAAAATTCCAAACAGATCATGCATTTTAGCCATGCCTCATTTTGCTCAATTTGACATTTTTTAGCTATGTTTGTGTAAGGGCAGATTCAGTGAGAACAGCACCACCTAGAGGCCTGGCATATGTACTACAGCGTCTCCAGGGCTTTCGAACGGCAATGGCCGTGGCTGTCTCCTCCTGATTGGTGGAGTTGGCCCAATAGCCGTAGCGCCACCGTCCTGACGTCAGGACAGTGTTCAAATCTGGATCAGTTTTTATCAGATCCGTTGCAGCCCCTTTTTTAGAGATTTGGGTATGGAGGAAAATAGAGAGGGTTGTGTTTTCTGACACTTGGTGAGTTCCCTGGAACACCGGGGACACATATTCATGTAGAAAAGACGTACCAAAGTGCATTTTGCATGATAGGTCCCCTTTAAACTAAAAGCATCTTAAACTGAAACACTGACAAAACGTAGGCTGTCTAACCTGAGCAATAATAACAAACTCTAACTGTACAGCAATCTCTGGTGTTATGCTTTTATTACTTTATTAGTACTTATAACTGTAGATATTGTTATTCACGACAACAACTTGAAATGTTGCTCAGTATATGTGTCTAATATCCAGTCAGTTTCTACTCCTGATATAAGACACACTAACTTCAGAAGTAACACTGCAGTGAGATATGAAGTCTTGTTTTTAGACAATGCATCATCTTGTTAAGTCTTAAATCTTATTTTGAGTTGTATCTCAGAAGAAACAGATATTTCTTTACGTATTTATTAAAAAATCACCAACTAACTTCAGAAAATAGAAACACTTTGAGCATTCGCGGCTTATTTTGTAAAACAACATTTCCTGATTCTGGTGAAATATAGTTCAGAATGAGTTCTCCTGCTGATTACAAGATGTGATTTATTTAAATATCACTTCTTATTTCAAGAAATCTGAAGAAGCTAACTTTCACTTGTTCTGTTGGCAGATTGTTGAACTCATTTCAAGTGGAAACACCTTGTTTTCATAATTGTTTTACTTGTTTTTGGAGCAGCATTTTTTCCAGTGTGTATACATTTTAACATATTTGATGTTGTGATATTATCATACAATTACTTACTTATACTAAGATTTATATTTCAATTGATTTGATCTTCTTAAAGCACATTTTTACTTTAACTCCTTATTTTTTGAATCATTTTCATCTATTGTACATACGCACACACACGCACACACACACACACACACACACACACACACACACACACACACACACACACACACACACACACACACACACACACACACACACACACACACACACACACACACACACACACACACACACACACACACACACACACACACACACACACACACACACACACACACACACACACACACACACACACACACACACACACACACACTCTTACCGTGGGGGGCTGGGCAGAGGCAGGGCTCTGAGGGTGAAAACAGAAACACAGGTGACGTCAGCAACAACAGACTGATCAGCGTCCAGATGTCCTAACGAGATCAGATTAACGCTCGACTGCCGAACCAAAACAAAATGATTTGAAGGCTTATTCTAGACATGTTGTCCACTTGTTGTGTCTCTCTGTTGGAGTTCTGCTCGTCCATCTGCTCGCATGAATCAGCCAAAAGTGCCTTTCTACCGCTCCCATCAACGGTAGATTACCCCGCCTCCTTAAGACTCAAAGCTAATCCATTTTTTAACCACATTATATTTTCAATAACAAAGCATTTTTATGAACCATACCTCATGTCTGCGAGTCTCCTGGTGATGCTCACGCCCATGTTGGACAGAGCGGAGGACGTCACATGACCTGCGTGAGAGAGGGACTCCCGTGTCCTCATAACTCTGCAGGAATTAGAAATGAAATCAGGACATGAAGGGAGGAAAGTCTGGACGTATTGTTAACATGTCAGTGAGAACCAGCATTATTTAAGCAGCAACGCTTTCAACAAAGATGTGACACTATCCAATATCACAGAGATACATATTTTTATCAACTTCAGACGAGGTGGGCAAATTACAAATTGATAATAGTTTTTGAATATTTAACCTTTAAAAACCAGTTTGTTTACATAATTGCACTGTTTATATATATATATTAGGGCTATCCCGAATACCATTTTTCGGGCTCCGGATATTCGGTAGTAATCAGCAGCGAACCGCTTCAAGACGTGTATTTCGGTTTATTCACAGCATTCATTTTGTTATTCTACAGTATTGTTGTTTTATAGTTATTTGTTAATGTAACCACATTTGTGTTCTTTGAAATTGAAAAGGATATCGCATTGTGTTTGTTACTTTCGTTGTAGTTGTGTATGTCTTAAGTAGGGGTGGGTACCGAGCCCCGGTATTAAAGGGGCCCCGGGGCTGAATTATTAAAGACCGTGGTACCGTTAAGCTCCGACGTTATCGGTCTTTTTATCGGTACTGGAGACATCTAAAAAATATGTCATGTGTATTATTGCTACACAAACATTATATTGCAGTTTTAGTGTCGCCAACTCCGTTTCTAATACGCAAAAAGACTGCTAAATGCGTCATTTTTTGTATTTTCGATCTCTCCAATCCAGACGAGAGATCTCTCTCCCCCGTCTGTGTGCGAGGGGGCGGGGCAGTTTACACACACACAGCTGCTACATGCAGCAACACACACACACGGAGGAGATGGCGGAGAGAACTCAGCACTAAAAGGTGTGGTTAAACTTTACCCGTCTCGCTCGTTACCTAAAGTGCAATAAGAGTTTAGCATGTCAGGGCGGTAACACGAGCAATTTGTCTAAACATCTTGCAAAAGTGCTCCACATTCAGACGGAGAAATGCACCGGGTTCGACTGTCTTTCCAGTTGCTCTGTAGCCCCATCCACGAGTAACGTTTCCACGTCAGGTGTTATGTATGCTAGCAGCAACACACAGTTAACTCAATTATACAAACATGGGCTAATGATTAGAGGGAACTGAGTTAGTTATTTAGTTAAAGTTTCAGCCATTCTGTTCACAGTTCTGTCATCACATTATTTAATACCATTTGTTAAAACATTGTTGTTTCTGTTGATGTGAAATATGATGTATTTAATTTAAATAAAAAGCAATGTTAGTTTTGTTCACAATTTGTTTATTTTCATTTGTCATTTAATTGTTTATTTGAATAGGGACAATGCACATTAATGAACACTTTAGACAAATAATGCTTCAAGTGTAAATATGCCGGATTTTAGCTTTGAGCTAATTTCCATCCGTCGTCCCTGACATACAACATATAGTTGGTTTACCTCATTTTTTTCTCCAAAAGAACCGATAAGAGTACCGTTAAAAGACCGGACCGATAAGCGGTATCGATAAAAGTAGTAGTACCGTTAAAACCTTAACGATACCCATCCCTAGTCTTAAGTGTCATTTGGCTTGGCTTCCTATTTTGTATGGACATGCTTTTATTTTGAAGGAGAGTTAGCGCTGTTGACAGGAAGTTGTTGTTGCTATGGAAACAACGTGACGGAGATTAACGGAGAAAAAGTAATATCTACATATAAAGACGGAGAAAGTAAACAATAACGTTTATGGTTAAGTGTTAGCACCCCCCGAAGAGGCACAAGCTCCTACGTTGATATTGGAGATTTCAATAAATTCAATTTGAAAAAAAAAACGAAAAAAACGAATATCCGAATAACGAAATTTAAACCCGAATAGTACTCGAACGAATATTCGGGTACAGCCCTAATATAATATTGAATTGTATTTGTTGTGGGCGGCCAGAAAAGAAAGATACAAAAAAACAACAACGTACCAGAGAGGACAGTTTTCCTAAAGCTACTACATATTAATAATTATCCACTTTAATCAGTTCTAATCATTCCCAAAATGTCAACCCTTTTCCATACACTTGAAATGCTCTTTTACATACTGTAATGCCACTGTGGGAAAACCCCCAAAACATGATCACAATGTAGTTATACTTAATGCTAGGGGGTACTTCTCCACAGTGTGGTATCTGTCAATGATTCTTAACAACTTGGATTTTGATGCATTTTTATTTAACAGGAAACCAGAAAATAAACATGTATTCATCTCTCAGGGCAAACATGGCAACATGTCTCAATCTGGTGGGAAATAGTCAAAAGTAAACATTTGAAGCAAGGGCTCTACATGTATAAGTTCATATATATAATATATATAAATATCCAGCAGTGGCTGAGTCAGTAGGGGCTGGACTGTGAGCCATAGGGTCGCCGGTTCAAGTCCCCGACCAGACCTAAAATATGGAGTGTGAACTGCTACTTGGAGAGGTCCCAGTTCACCTCCTGCCCTGCCGTGGTGCCCTTGAGCAAGGCACCGGACACCCGCCTTCCCCCCTCACTCCCATTGCTCCCCAGGCGCTGTGCAATAGCTGCCCACTGCTCCTACTAGACTAGGAGCTCTGCATGTGTGATCAATTCTTCTAATATAGAGCAGGTTTCACAGGGGACACTTTTCTTCTAAATAACCAACTAACTGTATTTTGTAAGCAAATGTTATCATACACCTATCATAAGAGCTGAGGTTGCCTAACCGATGCCATTTGCCATGAAAATGATAGAAAAATAAAGAATTAAGAAGCTAAATAAGTCCCTAGTAATGCACGAGAGTAAACAACAGACTCCTTGTGTCTGCAGAAAGCCGCTCGCTCTGTGTTGAAACTCTCCTCCTCTCCTCTCTGTTAATACTACTGCTGGCCTGGGGTCAGGCTGTTAAGGCTATTATCAGGATCCTGTTTGACCTCTGAAAATCCCATCACTCGTACCTTAACAGAAGAATCCTCTTCAGAGAGCTCAGAGCAAACCCCTCAGGGAAACCCCGGCGCCGTAAAAACACGCACAAACAAATGTTTATTTTCATGCAAACCTTACGACTGTGGTTACTCACATGTTGGAGTTGCTGATGTCGTCCAGAGTTGCCGAGGCTGTGAGATATCTGAAATAAAAAGCAGGACATGCAGAAGTTGGCAGATTACAACCTGGGGTTAAGAAGCAGAGCACGATAGTCATTAGCGTGATTTCCATGGTTATATAACGCGTGAACACTGAGACAATGGGCGGTGAATGTGTGCCAGCGGTGACTTAAACCCTCCAACACGCCACACTGTGCCATAACATGAGAATAGGAGCCTACAAATGCTATTTGGACACCAGCAAGGCTGCAACTAATGACAATTGTCTTCAGATTATTGCCTCGCTTAGTAATTTGTTCTGTTAAATGTCAGAATATAGTAAAAACTCGTAACCCATAGTCCAGGATAATGTCTTTAAATGTCTTGTTTTGCAAGTCAAAAACCCTATTATACAGAGAAAGGCAGCACATCTCTACATTTGGAGAGGCTGAAACCAGCATGTTCTACCAAAGATGTGTTTAAAGAACGAATATCAGACTATCAGTTATAGTTGGGGATTATTTTTCGTTGCCGCTCTAGATGCCGGTGCATTTACGGGGTGGAGGTTATTTGTTTCTTCAGATTATTGCCTCGCTTTAGTCATTTGTTCTGTTAAATGTCAGAAAATAGTAAAAACTCGTAACCCATAGTCCAGGATAATGTCTTTAAATGTCTTGTTTTGCAGGTCAAAAGCCCTATATTAAGAGAAAGGCAGCAAATCTCTATATTTCCTGAATGATAGATTATTAAAATAGTTGGGGTATATCTCTAGATGCCGGTGCACTTACTGGGGTGGAAGGTCTGGACTTCCTGCCAGCCTTTTGGACAGGTTCTGTTTGATGTTACTGAAGGGGGTCAAACCCGCTGACTCCTGATTTCTGTTGCATACTTTTCTTTGACCAGAAGCACCTGCCGCAGGGTCTGGATCTCATCCTCCACCTGGAAGAAACACAAAACAGTTCAAAGACAGAGAGGAGATGTTGTTAAATGTTGTTCTTTTGTGATTGATACCCACGCGTCACCTTTGTCAGTTCAGTCCGCATATAGTCTATGTCCTCCTCTGATAGATTTGGGGAGAGATTCCATTCTCCACCACCCTTTGGGAATAACTCATGGATGATGAAGCCCCGCCATAACCTAAAAAAGACGTACGGAAAAGAAACACAAGCTAAAAAATGACGAGACGGGGATTGAAGGAAATAGATATTTTGGAGGAAGTACTACATGCCACATCTGTCAGTGGGCCTTCACTATAAACAGCAAGGTGCATATAATGTTAAATCAACTACAGAAGAAACTTACATATCGTTGCAATTAGGCAGAAAAATAATATGTGATTTGATCGACAATAGCATTTGCAATCGGGCAAAAATATTTAGTAAAATATTGGTATATTGGATTTTCTTTTTATCCAATATTGTGCATCTCAACGTTGGTTTAAGTCAAAAAAGTTATTTACACAAAAAACACATATGTATACTGTATATCTTGTGAATTTCTAGATGAATATTAAGTTAGTAAAAAGGGTTATTATATATATCACTCGCATTATAGAGTAGTCGGTACAGCGACAGTAGGGATATGGCAATATAGCATGCAACCTAATTCCGACTATTTTTACATTTAGTATTTTGCCATGTCGAAATTAAAAAGAGGAACAAACACTATTCTCCAATGTGTTGTCAGGTGACAATTCCACCTGACACGACACACCACACACACACACCACACAGTTTATTTGCAGAACTTAATCCCCTGCACACACAACGTTTACAAATGAGAGTGCACAACATCCAGAAAACAGTTAATTTAAATAATATAACACACGGACAACTTTAAGAAATATTGTCGAATAAAGTTAAAACGGCAGTAGTTATACGCAGTAACGGTTTATTATTAGCACAGGGTAATAAACAGTGGAGCTGTCCGTGGTGCTGAGCTAACAGCTACCCGAAGCTAAATGCTAACTTGTTGCTCACGGAGCTAACGTTAGCCACCGTCGACAGCAGCATTTAAACTCTCAAAACACGGTAAACTAACATACATATCTGTTGTATACATTGTACGGTGTTGTGAGAGCAATGTGAGAAGGCTTTACCTTGTTTGTCCATCGCTGTCTCACTTTAACCTCCGTAGTGTTCAGACCGGCTTTCCGGCAGCAGCTTCCAGCTCAGCCCCGAAACAGAGACGCTCAGACGGCTTACAGATGCTGCTCCGCCCCGCTGGTGGGCGCTGCTCTCCAGATACAAATACTTCATCATACAGTATGCACAGCAGATACAGGGTAGATATGCAGAGGTGGGAGAAGTACTCAGATATTGTACTTGAGTAAAAGTAGAAGTACTCAGATATTGTTCTTGAATAAAAGTAGAAGTACTCAGATCTTGTACTCGAGTAAAAGTAGAAGCACTCAGATCTTGTACTTGAGTAAAAGTAGAAGTAATAGTATCTTGTACTTGAGTAAAAGTAGAAGTAATAGTATCTTGTACTTGAGTACAAGTAGAAGTACTCAGATCGTGTACTTGAGTAAAAGTAGAAGTAATCAGATATTGTACTTGAGTAAAAGTACTCAGATCTTGTACTTGAGTAAAAGTAGAAGTACTCAGGTCTTGTACTTGAGTAAAAGTATCTCGTACTTGAGTAAAAGTAGAAGTACTCAGATCTTGTACTCGAGTAAAAGTATCTTGTACTTGAGTAAAAGTAGAAGTAATCAGATTGTGTACTTGAGTAAAAGTAGAAGTACTCAGGTCTTGTACTTGAGTAAAAGTATCTTGGACTTGAGTAAAAGTAGAAGTACTCAGATCTTGTATTTGAGTAAAAGTATGAGTACCTCTACTTAGTTACTTCCCACTTCTGTAAATACGGTAATGAAACACTTTTTTCCTCTTTATTTGACGAGTATTTAAAAAATAAATTGGCTTTCTTTTTTAAATCTTTCTCTTGAATTTCTTGCTTCTGTAAAAGTCAGATTTTTTACATTTATATTTAATTTAATATTCCAATCCTTACACACTTAATGTAAATACTATCCTGCTGTATATTGTGTTCACTGAAACTCTAATGCCAGTTTATTCTATTTTGAGATGTTTGTATTTGAGAATTGTTTATTTCTACTCTTTTAATCTCCAAGTATGTGCAAGGCCTTGTTTATGCTGCAGCAACGAAAATGTTTCCCTATTTGGGATCAATAAAGTACATCTCATCTTATTTATATACGGGGGGACTGTGGCTGTACATTAGTGTATAAGTACAGTCCATTTACCTCTCCAATTAACAATGCATTTGTGTTATGTTTAGGTATTGAACATGGCCATTTTGGCCTTCATATTTATACGTCTACGACTGAAAACCATAATATCAAACTTAAAACCAAGGCCTTATTATTGTATATGTATTATTATAACTTGAAATGTGTTACTTTTAACTTTATATTGTGATTTCTCTTTACCTCTGAACCCACTTTGTGTATAAAAGGTACTTCCACATTGAAACGTCTGTACAAACTGCGGGTCACCAGTCCAAATGTTCAGGAACATTTATTCAACAACAGCAAATCAGATCAGTGATCCACTTGTTTTCTTCCAGACACACATTTACCATGCTACAACAGAAGGGTTTATACTTTATATGGACGAGTGTATGTACAAGCGACCTTAACCATTAACCTTGCTAAAATTCAATGGTCACATTACAACACCATACCAGTTAATAAAATCATATCCATCATCGAGTATGAAATAAATAAAACTCCAAAAGAAATGCATCATATAACCATTTCACTATAGTTACACTTTATATAGTATGTCGTCTTTTTATGGAGTCATTTCCTGATTTTCTTTTTTTAAACACACAGTGCATTCAACTGAGAACATTTACAGTAGCGTCTTTCAGTATCTCAATGAAAAAGCCATGACGGGAACATCTATGTTTCATCGAGGGTTAGGGGAAACATCGCACGGGGGGCACAGAGGTCACATCCATACCGTTAAGAGCAGAGGGTGGCGACAGGAGCGCACCAATTGTAAACCATTGAAACACATTATTAGCATTTATGAAAACGGACAAGATGTTCATGGCAATTTATGGCAAAGTGTGTGCGATGCAGATTCAGTGGTATGAAAAATCTCTTCTTTTTTTTTTTAAACGTGGAGCTGCCTGTAAGCACTGATGATGATGATATGCCGACGAGCTTCTTACTCTACAAAAAAATATAGTCAACAATGATAAAACGATCACAGCATCGGACTTCAGTTCAAAACACGAGGACGAGAAACATGATCTGATTTATGCACGACATAAAAAACAGTCAGGTCAGTCGGGCTGTACCGGATTGAACTCACTGACATTTTGAAGCTTCTGTTCAAGTCTTCTAATCAAGCTTTTCATTTTTTTCCTTACTGTGTGTTTATGACTCCAACGTACATTTAGTAGTGTACGTGACACCTGCTTGGCAATACACCAAATTCAGATTCTGATATTAAATGACGTCCATTTAAGAAAGTCTTGCATATTAATCTTTTTTGAATACATGCTCTCTATTCTTGCCTCCCTCTAAAAGTAAAAAGGTGGTTTTGAGATATAAATGCCCAAAAATACGGATTAAAGCCGACTTTTTTTTATGAGATAGAAATAAATGTGGACTTTTGGGAAGTTGGATCACACGAGTCCTATGCAGCGACTACTGGAATCTACTTTGACTATAATACTAATTATATAAGTGTAGCTTAATCTCCATCAGACAAAGGGCACGAACACTGGCTTTAAACACAATTCATTTACATGCAAAGATAATTGTGCAGCATTGCATTGTAGTTTTATAATTCCAATGCTAAGCTAAGTCATCGGTACAGCCCAACTAATCAGCTTTATTTCCCCGCTCTAAAAGGTGTAACATGTTTTGTTTTCCACATCACATTAACTACTCCACATATTCAAGACGGCTCAGAGTTGAAAACATGTTAACCTCCTCCACAGCTCCACAGCTCCATGGGTAAACAAAACTAAACAATGACATGCAATTCACTTCCTTAGTCTTAATTAGTGATGACTGCTTGCAAATGGAATAAAAAAATAAGAGCAGCAAGTCATCCTAGATGCTTTTAGACAAAAAACCTTTTCTTCACTAATTTAAATAATCAGTTTTTTGTATGAGATTCAAATGTCTGAATCCAATTATAACATCATAATCAAATGTAGCTGCTGATGTGAGGAATAAGTGGTGAAAAAATATAATTCTTTCTGGACTGAAAGCCTGCCATAAGTATGTTTAATGCAAATCAAATAAAAAACAGAATAACGTTCGAGCTGTGCAGCGCTGCGGCAAAGAAAGAAAAACAGGCGCTGAAATAAAGCTGAGTCGGGGGGGGGGGGAATGTAAAGCCAACACTAATTATAATAACTAACGTTTTGTCAGCAGACATCTGTGGGTGTCTGCATAAAGCTCGGTGCATTATCCGCCTCATGATTCACATTAAAAACTCTCCGGGGGGGGGGGGGGGGGGGGGGGCTGGGGGGGGGGGCACGCTCACAGACAAACACACACAGACTCAAACGGGCTCTGATTTAAGGGAAAAATTGCACGAGTAAATGATAGCACTGATCACACACCGTCTGAAAAGCCCCCTGAGCCCCCTCTCCTCTGTGTGAACATATTGCACTAACACGTATATATCTATAGATGAGAGCAACCAATCGGGTTCTTTCCTTCTACGTCATGCCCCGCCCCTTTTTGGGTGACTTTGGGTGTCATGTGACTGGCGGGAAGTACAGATTGTGAGGTTTTTTCGCTAATCACATGAAAACATGAGGAATACAGTGCGTTTTTTAATCTACATGGAGCCCAATTAGGATGCTCAAATGACTACAGAATGTTGTTGGAGATTTATTATCATCAGCGTCTATTTATAGTTTAATTTAAATAAATATATTTCACTCTAACAGTGGATGAGTGGCTAGTACTGCATATATGTGAATGGAGTACATGCAGTATATTTACTACTCTGACTTTTACTATTACAACTGTTTACGTTGATGATTGACGTTAGCCTCGTTAGCATCATTAGCTGTGAGGAAGTGTTTCCCACAGACGTACGAGGCCTGAAGCCACAGATCCACCTTTTTTCGGAGAGGAAGTAAAGAGAAATATTGTTGTTGTTTGTGCAATACACAACACAACAGGTTTTAGCAAAGATACAACTATATTTCCCCGCTTAACGCTGATGTTTTGGTTTCACACATAAGTGGGCGGGGCTGTAATTTTGCCAGGAAGCGACGTAGCTGCTGCTCTCATCTATGAACTCTGCAGAGTAAAACTGTTTTGCAAAACATGAAACATTTGGATACCATTTTGGAAACAGTGCATGCCAGGATGTGGGACAAAGAGAGAGAGAGAGAGGGGGGGTCAAAAGGCCGAGAGAAACCAAACTGTTTGAGGAGTGACTTCTTGATTAGTTCCTTGGTAACGGGCCATGCTTACGAGTCCCTCAGCGCCGCTCTGGAAACAACATGGCCGCCGCCCTCTTCTTCTGGCTGAGGTGGAGCAGGCAGGACCGCGGGGGGGTGGGTGGGTCGTGGGGGGGGCGGGGGTTAGTTGAAGCCGGTGTCGGTGTGGTAGGAGTGATGGCCGTCCCCCGTGAGCTGCGTGGTCTCTGTGGCTGACGGCTGCAGCATTATGGGGTCGCCCCCAGCCTCTACTTATAAAACAAATAAGACAACAGGTTTCAGCCTCTTCGCTCTAATAGAGGGGCTCAATGAGGGGGGGGGCAGCGTCCCCAGGCTGCGTCCACACTGGGTCGAGGGGGGCTTAGTGGACGGGAGTGAGAGAATATAGCATTAGTTATCACAGAGGAGATGACCCTCTGCTTCAACAAACATGTAGACTGAGAGATTCAAACAGAGGACATTTCTCAGGTCAGAGCAAGAGGACGACAACGTGTTCAGATATCTTACTTCTATTAAAGTAGTAATACCAGAGTGTAGAAATACTCTGGTATAGGTTAAAGACTTTAAAATGCACTCGTAGAATTGTGCTATATGAATTAGGGCTGTAACATCAATCAAAATGTGTCCTAAAATATTTATATTTATAGTCTGAAGTTATGTCAAACATGCAAAATGCACACAGAAAATGAGAATAACTAAGCAAGAAAACTCACTTTTGAGAGAGGATGTCTATTTTAACCCCACATGACTAAGCTTTAGGCAGAGGAGGGAAGTAGTGGAGTACAAATACTACGTTACTGTATTTAGGGTAGGGTAGGTAATTTTGGAGAAACCAGCTCGAGATCGCTAGAATTTGAAAATACACAACCGGAAAAAATCTGCCCCTTCCTTACAGAGCCCCTCCTCCAACACACACGAACGCGCACATGACCAATGAGGGCACGAGATAAGTTTGTGCACAGATGGAAGGCTGACAGGCAGGTAGGTCATCCAGTTATTTTAGCCGGGCCGGCTCAGATGATTGGTCGTGCTTTTTACAGTACTACGGCTTCCACAGATGATATTTTTTTATGGATTTTTTGTCAAAGCACTTCAGATATTCATTGCTATCGGGATGTTAAGAGCATTCCATGGAATATAACAAAAAGTGTATCTCGAGCCGGTTTCTCAAACTTACCTACCCCACCTTTAAATAAATCTTTCTGGTATCAGTACTTTACTCCACTACTTATTTTTCTGACGACTTTTTACTTTTACTTCTTACATGTTGAACACAAATACCTGTACTTTCTACTTCTTACATGTTGAACACAAATACCTGTACTTTCTACTTCTTACATGTTGAACACAAATACCTGTACTTTCTACTTCTTACATGTTGAACACAAATACCTGTACTTTCTACTTCTTACATGTTGAACCCAAATACCTGTACTTTCTACTTCTTACATGTTGAACACAAATACCTGTACTTTCTACTTCTTACATGTTGAACCCAAATACCTGTACTTTCTACTTCTTACATGTTGAACACAAATACCTGTACTTTCTACTTCTTACATGTTGAACTCAAATACCTGTACTTTCTACTTCTTACATGTTGAACACAAATACCTGTACTTTCTACTTCTTACATGTTGAACCCAAATACCTGTACTTTCTACTTCTTACATGTTGAACACAAATACCTGTACTTTCTACTTCTTACATGTTGAACTCAAATACCTGTACTTTCTACTTCTTACATGTTGAACCCAAATACCTGTACTTTCTACTTCTTACATGTTGAACACAAATACCTGTACTTTCTACTTCTTACATGTTGAACCCAAATACCTGTACTTTCTACTTCTTACATGTTGAACACAAATACCTGTACTTTCTACTTCTTACATGTTGAACTCAAATACCTGTACTTTCTACTTCTTACATGTTGAACCCAAATACCTGTACTTTCTACTTCTCACATTTCCCAAACAGGCTGGTTCCTTTAGTTTGAATGTGTGTTTGGTGGCGTGATCATTATTATTTAGAGTCATTGCGTGCCTATTGATTTGAACACGATCCGTGTATCCATCATTTCCTGGTCTTCTCTAAAGAAGAGGGACCAATGAAAACGTTGTCATGTTGCCGTTGTTCAGCATGGAAACATTCATTAGCTAACAATGACATTATTGTTCTATTAATATAAAGGGAGGTCAGGTACTCTTTAAAACAGCTGCTAGTTATGGGTACTTTTTACTGAAGTACATTTCAAAGCCCTCTTTACTTTGACTTGAGTAAAGAAGTTTAGTCAGTACTTCTACTTTTACCAGAGTATTTTTAAACACGAGTATCTGTACTTCTCCTTGAGTAAAGGATGTGTGTACTTCTGCCATCTCTGGCTTCAGGTGTTGTGGTCTCACCTCTCTCGTCAGACTGCAGCTGGGCCTCCAGGTCTTCAGGAGACACGTAGAACGCCTGCTCCTGGCCCTCTCGAGGCCGGGGTTTACATTTCCCACAGCAGCAGTTACAGCAGCAGCACAGGCAGCAGCAGAAGTAGCAGCCGGTGGCCAGACCGCAGAACACAAACAGCGCCTGAAGGGGAAGAAAACCAGGTGAGAGGAAGACAAAACTGTGTGGTGTCATGCCAATACTTCTTCCTGGCTAAAGCGTGAAGGTGCAGCTCTGCACATTCAGGGCAGGGTTTCTTTAGAGCACAGTTAGCTGCCGAGTGTGACGTACGGCCGCACGGTTTCCCCTTTGAATCCACTTCTGTAATTTCCCCTTAGTTTGGGCTTTGATATTTGAGCACGGCTACGGCAGAAGAGACAGTAGTCATTTGATTGGTTACGTGTAGTTGTAGAAGGTTTTGCTTGCTGAGTCAACTGGGTGACCCACGCATAAGAAGATCCAGGATCAGCACCATAGTGTTGGGTACATATTTTCCTAGGCCCATAACTCTGACCCAGTTGATCAGTCTGCCCTCACTGAGCTCAGGCCTGCACCTCGGGCTGCTCTCAGTGTGTGGTCTCCCTGCTCCTGACACATTCTTCTCTCTGAGCTAAATACACGGGTCTGGGGGAGAGATCTCCAGAACATGTCTTCTTGTGAATTCTCCGGCCGAAGCTCCAAATAAACCATCAAAGTTCCTGCTCTCTCTGAGTCTCCATTGATCCAGAAGTTTCCATCAAAAATAACAACGACGGCAGTTTCATTAAATGAGAGCCACACACACACAGCACCACCCAGAGGTCGCGTTAACCGAATATTTTCCATCTATGACCTATTTTTTTTAACAATGACGGAAAAATCTGAAAGCAGTCCGTCATTTTGACAGATTAGAACAAACTCAGAACAGCGCCAAAGCTTCCCCGCAGCGAGGCTCCGGTGTTATGCATGCCCGCCAAAAAGGAGATGATATCGTTTCCAAACCGAACTTTGCCGTATACAAATCATTGAAATGTCTGCGAGTGCTTTATCCTGTGGCGCACAGTGAGCATGCATAACACCGGCGCTAACAGTTCACGAGCGTCTCACCCACCCCCGTTGACAGTTCACGAGCGTGCTCTCCCCCCCCCCCCACAGTTGTGTACAGACTGACGGGTAATAATGGATTGAGACGGAAATGTTACGATCCTGTCCGTCAACATGACCGGCAGCGAAAAACTCGAGCGCAACCTCTGGCACCACCATAGATATATAAAGAGCACCACACACACTCTGCATGTAACCCGTCCTGGTATTAGGAGCAGTTATTATAGTGGATACCCGGCGCCCAGGAAGCACTGTGAGGGGCAAATAAGAGCCAATATTAAAACAACCACGCATACAAATATACGTATATATATATATCGACTCCGGGCTTTCGGAATCGACCAGAAGTTCATGTTACTGTTCTATCACGCAGTGTTGGAGAGCATCATGAGGTATGGTATCACTGCCTGGTACGGTAACTTGACAGTGCAGTCAAAGTCACAGATCGCTCGCCTAGTACAGACTGCTATGAAGATTATGGGGGTTAAAAAACACCCATCTCTCCAAAACATATACGAGCAGTCGATTATGAGACAGGCAAAACAAATGGTGTCTGATCCCACCCACATACTCCACCCAGAATTCCAGCTCCTACCTTCTGGTAGAAGACTCAGGGTTCCCAGGAGCAGGCTGAACCGCTATAAGCACTCATTCCTACCTATGTCCATTAAGCTTCTTAACATTCACATGAAATGATATGTAGTCAAATGTAATGAAATGTACTTTTTAAATGTTGGCCATGAGGGTTGTGCAATAGGTCGCCATTGTCAGTATGTGCGTCTGTGTATTGTGTTTGTTCAAACGGTGTATGACTGATGATATGTGTATGTCTCTTAATGTCCACTATATGTACATGTATGCACTGCAGGACGGAGTCCAGAGCACATGTCCTTACGGGGACAATAAAGTATATCGTATCGTATCGTACATAAAAACATCTTGACCAGGCTGAGCAAACCCTCTCCTTGCTCCCATAAGGTCTGATACGGGCCAGTCCCGCTACTATAATATAATGCTATTATTATTATTATTTATTTTGTATGTACTCTTGTGACATTTCTGTTCTTTTTGTGGCATTGTATTATACCTATTTTAACTTCTTTATCATAACGTTTGTAGATATTTCAAGTAATTCAATGACTCACAGGAGGGCGACAGTATGTTTTCTATAAACTAAGCTTTCTGTCCTCCCGCTTCAGTACCTTGTCTGTGTATATTAATGTTGAATAAAACCATAAAATACTTGGTAACTGATGAGTTGTTCGTTCAAAGTTTTTGGTGTTATTCCCTTTTTTTATATATACACACATATTTATTTCTCTTATTTCTCCGATATTTGCTCACATTTCACATTTTATTTTACAGTATTCTTATAGTTTCTCCTTTGTATGTATAGGTACATTTATTGTAACCATTTTTATTAATTTATTCTATTTAATTATATATTTTTCAATTGTTGTTTTCACTGTTGGCCTGCGACCTCAGTTGGTCATACATTACATAATCACACCGTAGTTGTGTATACGTTGTGAAAAGGAACCTCTGAATGTTGAATGTTGAGTCTTGAACCCTGATCTAGTGGTGCTGCTCCTCGGTCTCACCTTGGCCCACCAGCTGGAGAGAACGAAGTAGGTGTTGACGTTCTCCTCTCCGAACTGCTCGGCCACGTAGAGCCCCAGAGAGCCGTATTTGTCGTAGATGTTCCTCTTGGTCGGGTCGTTCAGGATGGCGTGAGCGTTGTTGATCTCCTTGAATTTATCCGCCGCCTCGGGGTTTTCGGGATTCTTGTCGGGGTGGAACTTCAACGCAAGTTTCCTGTGGAGAAAATCAGAGAAAAAAGACTATGAAATAAAATATAAAATCACATTATTATTATCAAAATGTAAGAAGTAGAAAGTACAGGTATTTGTGTTTAACATGTAACAAGTAGAAAGTACAGGTATTTGTGTTCAACATGTAAGAAGTAGAAAGTACAGGTATTTGTGTTCAACATGTAAGAAGTAGAAAGTACAGGTATTTGTGTTCAAAATGTAAGAAGTAGAAAGTACAGGTATTTGTGTTAAAAATGTAAGAAGTAGAAAGTACAGGTATTTGTGTTCAACATGTAAGAAGTAGAAAGTACAGGTATTTGTGTTCAACATGTAAGAAGTAGAAAGTACAGGTATTTGGGTTCAACATGTAAGAAGTAGAAAGTACAGGTATTTGTGTTCAACATGTAAGAAGTAGAAAGTACAAGTATTTGGGTTCAACATGTAAGAAGTAGAAAGTACAGGTATTTGGGTTCAACATGTAAGAAGTAGAAAGTACAGGTATTTGGGTTCAACATGTAAGAAGTAGAAAGTACAGGTATTTGGGTTCAACATGTAAGAAGTAGAAAGTACAGGTATTTGTGTTCAACATGTAAGAAGTAGAAAGTACAGGTATTTGTGTTCAACATGTAAGAAGTAGAAAGTACAGGTATTTGTGTTAAAAATGTAAGAAGTAGAAAGTACAGGTATTTGTGTTCAACATGTAAGAAGTAGAAAGTACAGGTATTTGTGTTCAACATGTAAGAAGTAGAAAGTACAGGTATTTGGGTTCAACATGTAAGAAGTAGAAAGTACAGGTATTTGTGTTCAACATGTAAGAAGTAGAAAGTACAAGTATTTGGGTTCAACATGTAAGAAGTAGAAAGTACAGGTATTTGGGTTCAACATGTAAGAAGTAGAAAGTACAAGTATTTGGGTTCAACATGTAAGAAGTCAAAGTAAAAAGTCATCAGAAAAATAAGTAGTGGAGTAAAGTACTGATACCAGAACAATGTACTTAAGTACAGTAACGAAGTATTTGTACTCCACCTCTGTCTAAAGCTTCGTCAGGGCATGGGGGTTTTAAAAAAAGGCGTCCTCTCTCAAAAGTGAGTTTTCTTTATTCTCATTTCCTGGATGCGTATTGGATCAAATATGTTATTCAATCCCAAAGACACTCAACTTTCAATCAGAATCAGAATACCTTTATTAGTCCCACAGAGGGGACATTTACATTCAAACTAGATAGACTAATATTACTGTTGGACATAACTACAGACGGCATCATAATACAAATAAAGCTTAGTCAGTGCATGTGACACTGTGGGCGTCCTCTCTTAGTTATTCTCATTTCCTGGGTGCATATTGGATCATACATCTTATTCAATCCCAAAGACACTGAACTTTGAAACTAGGTAGACTAATATTACTGTTCGACGGCATCAAACTCCTTGTACTCCACTCCTTCCCACCTCTGCCTAAAGCTTAGTCAGAGCATGTTTGTTTTTACAACGGGCATCCTCTCTCAAAAGTGAGTTTCTTATAGTTATTCTCATTTCCTGGGTGCATATTGTACTCCACTTGTAGGTGTGCCTCACCTGTAGGACCTCTTGATGTCGTCGGGGGTCGCCACCTTCTCCACCCCCAGCACGAGGTACAGAGTCTCCCCGGCGGTGGAGAGCGAGCGCTGCCTCTGGTGCTCTGCCATGATCTCTCTCTGAAAACAGGGAGGGAGCAGGGATCAAGATTCAAGGCTTGTGTTCAACAGCTACAGTTTAGTTATGACAATGAGCATCTGAGGTCACAGGCTCCTCCTCCAACAGAGCAACATAATACAACTGATGAAATAGTGCAAGTAAATACAATAAAATAGACTATTGTTGTAAATGTATTATCTTTTCGATTTACACACGGCATCTATTGCACGTCTGTCCGTCCTGGGAGAGGGATCCCTCCTCTGGTGCTCTCCCTGAGGTTTCTCACATGTTCCCCTTTAAACTGTGGGGTTTCTCTGGAAGTGTTTCCTTGTATGATGTGAGGGTCTAAGGACAGAGGGTCTAAGGACAGAGGGTCTAAGGACAGAGGGTCTAAGGACAGAGGGTCTAAGGACAGAGGGTGTCGTATTGTCACTGATATTCTGTACAAACTGTGAAGTCCACTGAGACAAATGTAACATTTGTGATATTGGGCTATATAAATAAACATTGATTGATTGATTGATTGAGACTAGAATAGAAATAGTGCAGAATAGTCTATACTAGGAACTCCCTCCCCCAAGACCTCCGTGACTCTGAGACCCTCACCCCGTTCCAGTCCCGCCTCAAGACCCATCTCTTGTCATCAATACACTCATAGCCCCCCCCATCAATCCCTGTCTGTCCTTCTCACACCCCCCCCCCCCCCCCTCCAAACTGTAAAGCGACTTTGAGACTTGAAAAGCGCTATAAAAATTCAATTTATTATTATTATATACAAGTAATTGGAGTATGATATATTAGATATGTTTAAAGTTGCAAACTGATGAATGTTATGGATGTTCTTTCAAAAGTTGGAACACCACATATACACATCTGTTCAACTAAATAAATCATGCCTGTGGGGCGGAGAGGAGAGGAAGAGGTACGCAGATCTGTAGAAATACCACAGAGCAAATAAGAAGTCCTGCTTTTGAAATATTTCTTAAGTAAAAGTTGAAATGCCGAGTCTATAAATGTGTATATTATACATGTATGTGTGACTGTCTTAAACCTTTCCTTAGAATATTTTATGAATTGTAAGGTGTCCCCTTGGACGCTTTGAAAGGCGCCTCCAAATAGAATGAATTATTATTATTATTATTATATAAAACGTGCATCATAATTGTCCCGTAGGTTGAAATACCACAACCTAAACTTAGCCTTTACTCGCACTTGGATTAGGAATACTGTTTCAGTTTTTTCTTTTCTTTACCGTTTCTGTTTCTGATTTTATGTAAAGCGTCTTTGAGCATTAGGAAAAGCGCTATAAAAATCCAATGTATTATTATGATTAATTTCATTTTCATTTAATCGTTTATTTGAACAGGGACAATGCACATTAATGAACCTTAAAGGGGACCTATCATGCAAAATGCACTTTTGTACGTCTTTTATACATGAACATGTGTCCCCGGTGTTCCAGGGAACTCACCAAGTGTCAGAAAACACAACCCTCTCTATTTTCCTCCATACCCAAATCTCTAAAAAAGGGGCTGCAACGGATCTGATAAAAACTGATCCAGATTTGAACACTGTCCTGACGTCAGGACGGTGGCGCTACGGCTATTGGGCCAACTCCACCAATCAGGAGGAGACAGCCACGGCCATTGCCGTTCGAAAGCGCTGGAGACGCTGTAGTACATATGCCAGGCCTGTAGGTGGTGCTGTTCTCACTGAATCAGCCCTTGCAAAAACAGAGCTAAAAAAGTGCACATTAAGCAAAATGAGGCATGGCTAAAATGCATGATCTGTTTGGTATTTTGAATTTTTTTTTTTTTTTTAAATATGCCTTATATAGGTATGGTCCTACACTATATTATTCAAATATAGCATGATAGGTCCACTTTAAGACAAATAATGCTTCAAGTGTAAATATGCCGGATATTAGCTTTGAGACCATTTCCATCCGCAGTCCCGTCACATACAACATATAAGAACATGACATTTATTAATCAGGGTATATGCAGGAATCCTGAAGTCACATGTAATACCTTTTAAGACCTTTTCTAAGACCCTTTCCATACAATTTAAGACCTCATCGCCACTTGGAGTTTTAACCGGTTACCTTGGCGACACACTTCACCTCACATTGACTATATACAGTATTGATTGTCCTTCCTCCTTATCTTCCAACCATTTGGACGCAGACTTGCATTTCCCCATAACCATGTTGTTTAACAACCGGCGTAAACGGACCTTCGCGCGCTATCAAGCAGTGAGCGTGCGATGTCCTGTTCAGATGACGTCAAACCCAACGGGATGCCATAAATAAACTACACAGAATCACACTACACACCTACGCAATGATTACATTCAGGCAGACTGTAGAATACAACCTCTTTGGACAATTCATATACTTATTGGAAACAAGCTACAAAATGTAATACCTTGGAAAATGCCGTTTAATACTTTTTGCTAAATTGATTTATCAACTTTTAATACTTTTTAAGACCCCGCGGACTCCCTGTATAAGCATAGCAAAAAATAAATACATGATATGCAGAAAGAGCAAGAGCAGCACACACAAGTATTTACCACATGGCAGGACACTATAGAAGCTACGACATATTAAGTGCAAGAGGAGATACCCCTGAGTTAAAGTGCATTTAGCGGTGATTGCCCGTCTGTTTGTTGCTCAACCATTCTCTGAGTTGACCTTTGAAGCTATTGAGAGTGGGACAATCCCGTATCTCAGTTGGGAGGCTGTTCCACAAAGAGCTGCCTTTAACGGAGAGGACATTTTGTCCAAAAGTGGTCCGTCTATGGTGGACCTCACAGTCTCCTCTGGTTTCTGACCTAGTGCAGCGTCCAGTGTGTTTTTTTGAGGGAGGGGGGTGGGGGGGGGCAGTCCATGTAAACTCAAGAAATGGTGTTTCTCAAGGATGGTACAGTGGTGGTATGAATTTGGCTTTCTGTCAAACACCTTGATAGCTCTCTTGAACATCTGTTCTATGGGTTTCAGGTTTGTGGCACAAGCTAACGACCAGTTTGTGAAACAGTATTCAATGTGGGATAGAATCATGCAGTGGAGGTATGACTTTGCAGCACTGACAGTTAAAGGGGGGGGTATGTAATTTTGGAGAAACCAGCTCGAGTGTGCTAGAATTTGAAAATACACAACCGGAAAAAATGTGCCCCTTCCTTCAGACTTCCTTACAGAGCCCCTCCTCCAACACACACGAACGCGCACATGACCAATGAGGGCACGAGATAAGTCTGTGCACAGATGGAAGGCTGACAGGCAGGTAGGCCATCCAGTTATTTTAGCCGGGCCGGCTCAGATGATTGGTCGTGCTTTTTACAGCGCCACAGCTTCCACAGATTACATTTTTGCATGGATTTTTTTGTCAAAGCATTTAATGTATTCATTGCTATCGGGATGTTAAGAGCATTCCATGGAATATAACAACAAGTGTTTCTGAAGTGAATTACCTACCCCACCTTTAAGAAGGGTCTAATTTGTTTAACATTTTTGCAAGTTGAATTTAATAGTATTTGATACTTTCTTAATATGTTTCTTAAAAGTCAAGTTCGAGTCCAGTATGACTCCAAGATAATAATAATACTCCTTTATACGTTACAAGTCCTTCATTTAAAATGTTACTGCAGTAAAAGCAGAAATACCACAGTTTAGAAATACATATAAAATACTAATTTCAAAATCTTGCTGAAGAAAAGTACTATAAAAAAAGTGTACAAATACAGTAAGAGTATTTGTACACTGCTATATATTGTATTACAGTGCACGTACAGTCCTGCCATTTAATTGACATGTGTACTAAATACAGAAGGAGAAATGTTCTGAATGTATTGGCTGTTTCAAGACGCTTCTATAATATCACTGCATATAATAAAATACTGTAATTCAATCCAGTATAGAATATAATTCACTGCTTATAAATACTGTAATATCAGATATAGGTTACTGAGGTTTTAGTGCATTCCTACATTTTTAACAAGCGTGAAAACAAAATGTGTCCAATGTTAAAATAAAAAATAAAAACTATGTATTTTTGACTTGGCGTCATGAAGGGAAAGACCCAAAATGAACCCTGTAAGCAGATTTCTTGATTACTGTAAAGAGCTATTGATTCGTCTCGGCTGTTTAATCACTAGAAGTGTTTCTCCTGGTTATTTATTGATGCTTCAATTAGTCGCCAAAAGAGAAGCTTATTTATATTATTAAATGTTCACTATATATATATATATATATATATATATATATATATATATATATATATATATATATACACTGCTGGGTACAGTAGCTTGGGAATTTCACCAAAGGACTCAATAAGTCTTATCTTAAATCTGTGATAACATGTTGTATTTGGTCATATTAACCAGCAAAGTACCTCCAAATTGTATTTAAGTAAATGACATTACATTACATGTCATTTGTTAGACGCTTTTATCCAAAGCGACTTACATACTTAATACTGTGGACAATCCCCACAGGAGCAATTTGGGGTGAAGTGTCTCAGGGACACAACGACATGCTGACTGCAGTGGGACTCGAACTTACTATCCCCTTATTTTGAAGTGCAGCACACTTTCCACTGAGCCACAGCCTCCCTTTACCTAAATGTATTTAGGTACACTGGTGACTGCAGGCAACAGCTGGCAATACAGATGTGTGGAAATACGCAGCTCTGTTAGACTTATAGGTGAAATGCTAAAGATCCATAAGGCCAACATGCTGGATCTCATATATTTTCATTCCCTAAAAAGTCAATTTTTCACATTTTGTGTGTGTAAATTGTGACATTTCTGTGCGTTTCTCCTGCAACCTCCTGGCCTCCCTGCCTGCCTCTGCTGCTGCGGGAACTAAATCACTTACTGACAACCATGATGCATGAGAAACACATCCAGCTAATTGATGCTAGAAAAACCCCAAATAAAAGCGACATCGCCATTTGTGAGAATATAGCTGCGTCCTAATGGGTGTCATCATGACACAGTATAGCCTCTGCACAGGATCATTCACCATCTTTACGCAGAAATACAAAACGTGTCTCAGTTTTCACTCCCTGGGTGTTAAACATGTCTTGGATACGGTGTGCATCCCGGTGTAAACGGTGCATTTGGAGGATTAGACGGTGGGAATGCGATGTTAGGATGCATAATCTGTGCAAGCATCATCCTCAGCTCTGCAGCAGCATCCATGTTGGTTCCCGGCCTGCTCTCCCCCAGCCGAGGGGATGCATCCTCGGCTCTGATTTTCAAGGACAAGGGGCTTCCTCTGGAGGAGATAATAAGAGATGCAGATGTGTTTCCGCTCACCTTTCCGATGCTCTGAAGCTGAAACTCTGACGGTCCTCTGGGTTCGGTTTTTCTCAGACTGAAGCGGAGACTATAGCTGCATCTCTGTGGCTCCACACACTACACAATCACACACACTACACAACCTCACACAACTACACAATCACAGACAGCTGCAGCAGTACGCAGGCTCCACCCCCCCCTCCAACCCAAAAAATACCCCATGGCGACCCGACGTGCGCGTAACCGAGAGGTGGGGGGAGGATGCAGGAGGCGCGCAGAGCAGAGACTAAGGAAATATAAAGGTGCAGAGACAGCAATGTTGGACTGAAATCTGCACCATCACACAACTGAGTTTAATGTAGATATTAAGACCACTTAACAATTAATAAATAACATGCATTGTGAGACCTTGAAGAAACTGTGAAATATGTTACATCACCTTTCTAAGATTAGCTTTGTAAACCACTAAAATAATTGTAGGCTACTTAAATTAATTTAATTTAAAAAAAGACACTGGGATCCAATGCAATAATTACTAATACATACTAATACATACTAATACATACTAATACATACTAATACATACTAATAAATACTAATAATAATATATAAGAAAGAAATAATAAAAAATAATAATTAAAAAAGGATGCTGAGATTTTATAAAAAGTTAAAAAAAAATATATATATAAAAACAAATCTGAATTCTGAGATTTAAAATAACAAATGTAAAAAAATTTAAGAAAATAAGTGTTTTAAAAAAACTGAATTCTGAGATTTTACAAAAAGGATGTGATATGTAGTTTTTTTTTTTCAGAACAATTACATTCTAAGAGAAAAAAATATGTATAATTTTAGATCTGACCAAAGGTTTTCCTGCTATGTCGAAATACCTGCATGAAACATCTTTATTTGTTTTAGTAATTCATAGGGCACTACGAAAAAAAAAAAAAAAACTTTTAAAAATATTTTATCAGAATTCTGACATTTTTGAAAATCGGAATACTGAGAAAATGATAACAAAAATAAATCAGGAAAAAAAATTCACAAAGAAATGTCAGAAAAAACATTAGGATTACCTTAAAAACTCTTGATATCAAAAACCCTCTGAGTTTTTGGTCATTTTTCTCAAGGTTTATTTATTTTTCTAAAGTCAGAATTCTGAGAAAATATTGTTTTTTTTCCAGCCGAAATGTCTCTAACATTCCTATGTGCTGCTGTGTGTAGATAATATTAATGTATGTAGCACTATTCCCAAGATAGGAGTGTTATTTAATAAAAAATATACACAGTTTTATTGCAGTTCGGTGGATCCGCTGCACTGACCATAACTGTTCCTCGGCAACCGTGACGTCACTCTCCTTACCAATCGCAGAGCTCGCCGGACTGTCGCTCCTCTCGCGAGATTATCACATTAGCTTGGTTAGTTAGCTAGCCGTGAAAAAACAGATTGCCCAGCTGTATTTTTACACTTTATTCTTCTTAAAAGGCACTAGGAAGACCCTGCGCGTTTCTGCTGGGATTGTGTTTGAATATCGCCCGTAGGAAAGGATCATCTCCGTGTGTTTGTACGGTGAGTTGGGAAAACGCGATGCTAAGTCACGTTAGCATCGGAGGAAACTGGTTTGTTTTGGAATCTCTTAATTATTATTTTAAAAGCCAATTAACTGCAGAAATGTCGTGTTTTTTATTTCCCTATTAATGTGGTGTTTTTATCATTATCACATGTTGATATTGTGTATCTGTATTTGTCTGTAAGGCTGTTGTTAGTGCAGATACAAGCTGTGACCGAGCTGTGTCGGGCTTCGTTTGTTTTGATTTAGTTTCCTCTTTCCAGCAGTGATGTACATATTTATTTTATATTATCTTGTGTGCTTATTTTTACTTCACGTCTCTTTGTGCATATACATCTTATTTAATATATTTTTCTTTCATTCTAATCTCTAATGAAGTTACTGTTACCAAATCCAGTATTTAAGTTTAATGTAATAAAGCATTTCTGATTCAGATTTTAGTGCAGGAGAGGTGAAAACTAAGTTCATTTACTCAAGTACTGTACCTAAGAACACATTTTGAGATACTTTTACTTTATTTGAGGATTTACATTGTATTCTACTTTGTACTTCTACTCCTCTACAGTTCAGAGGTAAATGGTGTACTTTTACTCCACTACATGTATTTAATACCTTTAGTTACTTCACAGATCTGGATGAATGATGTGAAATATAATCACGTCTTAAATCAGACTTTAGTTCCACCTGGAGTAAATTCACAAGCTACCCTGCAGTATACAAAGTCATTCAAACTAGCTGCACCTTTACCAGCTTTGAGAACACTTTCATGATCAATCATTATAAAACATATCATATATATTATTCTGAAATGGACCAATCTGCACAATGACTACTTTTACTGTTGCTACTTTAACTATATTTTGATGAGAATACTTTTCTACTTTTACTTGAGGAACATTTTGAATGCAGAACTTTTACTGTAACAGAGTATTCCTACACTCTGGTACAAGATCTGAGTACTTCTACTTTCACTCAAGTACAATATCTGAGTACTTCTACTTTTACTCAAGTACAATATCTGAGTACTTTTACTCAAGTACA
The DNA here is from genome assembly GCF_902827165.1 of Trematomus bernacchii. NCBI lineage: Eukaryota > Metazoa > Chordata > Actinopteri > Perciformes > Nototheniidae > Trematomus > Trematomus bernacchii. The sequence goes on from NW_022987613.1 coordinate 308,721, forward strand.
AGATCTGAGTACTTCTACTTTTACTGAAGTACAAGGTCTGAGTACTTCTACTTTTACTCAATTATACTTATACTTCTACTTTTACTCAAGTACATGATCTGAGTACTTCTACTTTTACTCAAGTACAATATCTGAGTACTTTTACTCAAGTACAAGATCTGAGTACTTCTACTTTTACTGAAGTACAAGGTCTGAGTACTTCTACTTTTACTCAATTATACTTATACTTCTACTTTTACTCAAGTACATGATCTGAGTACTTCTACTTTTACTCAAGTACATGATCTGAGTACTTTTACTTTTACTCAAGTACAATTTCTGAGTACTTTTACTCAAGTACAAGATCTGAGTACTTCTACTTTCACTCAAGAACAAGATCTGAGTACTTCTACTTTTACTCAATTACAAGATCTGAGTACTTCTACTTTTACTCAATTATACTTATACTTCTACTTTTACTCAAGTACATGATCTGAGTACTTCTACTTTTACTCAAGTACATGATCTGAGTACTTCTACTTTTACTCAAGTACAATATCTGAGTACTTCTACTTTTACTCAAGTACAATATCTGAGTACCTTTACTCAAGTACAAGATCTGAGTACTTCTACTTTTACTCAAGAACAAGATCTGAGTACTTCTACTTTTACTGAAGTACAAGGTCTGAGTACTTCTACTTTTACTCAATTACAAGATCTGAGTACTTCTACTTTTACTCAATTATACTTATACTTCTACTTTTACTCAAGTACATTATCTGAGTACTTCTACTTTTACTCAAGTACATGATCTGAGTACTTCTACTTTTACTCAAGTACACGATCTGAGTACTTCTTCTATCTTCCCAGGATCCTAATAATGAGTTATGCTGAAAAGCCAGAAGACATCACGAAAGAAGAGTGGATGGAAAAACTGAACAATGTTCACATACAGAGGGCGGACATGAATCGGCTCATTATGAATTACCTGGTGACAGGTGAGGATGGACATCATTTATTATTAAGGATTCACGTAATGTGGAATTAGGATAATCCTGATTTTATTTTTGTTATTTATTCCCCTTTTGTATCAGGGAAAAAAACACATCTTTATTATACAATTAAATAACTGACCTATAATTAAGACAGCTGTTCATTACACTATATTTCAATCAGCGTACATTTAATCTAAGATCCTACTTTTAATATAAATACATGGAGGAATAGCTGCTTTAAGGCCCCGGGCACACAAGGACGATAACGGTCGCATCCGCTACAGTTCACCATCAGATAGACGGCTCGGCCACACGAGGCCCACATGGAAACGCAGATAACGATAACGATAACGGGTCCCAAGGTGGGCAGATCTGCAAACGAAACGCTCGGGTGGGAAACGGCTCCGTGTTTACGCCTCTATACGATCATTTCCTGCTGGGCTGTCAGAAGAGGGGGAGGAAAAGAGAGGCTCCGTCCTCCGTGTATTATTCTTATATTATTATATAGAGTCGTTATCAATTTGTTTTAAAGCTCAATAAATAACAAAGAAGACCTCTGACCGGCACTTTTCAAATTTTGTCCGGAAGATTTAAACTTTAACGGACATGTTGTCGAACTGAAACTCTGCCGCACGGTCCCCTCGTCCCTTGAAGAGGCGGAGAGGTGGGTGTTTTTCCTCTGCTGGTGGCAAACCGGAGAGAATTACAGCAGGAGCACATGCTTGCCTTGGGGAGGGAGAAAAAGAGCCAGAGCGTCCACAGCGGAGAATAAACAGAAGGGTAACCATGGCAACCATGTGCCAGTCTTCTTCGCTGCTTTTGTGGCAGGACTACAGCGCCACTTACAGGCCCGGCATATGTGCTACAGCGTCTCCAGCGCTTTCGAGCGGTCTCGTGTGAACGGACACGTTTCTGGTGCCTGTTGCGTGTGGACGGAAGACTTTTGATATCGATTTTTGTCCGTTTGCGTTATCGTCCTCGTGTGGCTCCAGCCTTAAACACCTTTTTAAGCTGCAATTCAACAAACTACTCGATGAGAAGACAGAAACAATTTGGATAATTTATTAATTGTTAAAATGCTGTTTTAACTCTGAGTTTTACATCATATTGAAGTGAGTATATTCTGGTTTTAGACTGACAACAGCAGACTTTAAAAAGACCTCACGTTGGACTCTGACCATCCATACATCTACAGAATAATCTGCACAACAATCAAAAATGAAAACATTAAATTGCATTTCTCAAACATTTAGAAACAAAAATAGATCTTTCTTTTACCTCTTGTGTAAAACAACATTTAGACAGAAATGAATCCAACAGAACAGATCAGTAAATTGATCTGTACATTTAAAGAATTGATCAGTAAATACCTCTCATGTCCTGATGGCTTTCAGAACAAGTTACAAGTCTGAAATCAGATGATGAATCGATGCTTTCCTGTTAATAACTGCCGATAATATCGTTTCCCACAATCCCGAATACAAAAACAAATATGTATATACCTGTATACACAATCAAAGATATGTATACATATGCACACATTAAGACCTAAATAAAAGCACAACAATCAATATATACAAAATAATAGTCACTTCAATATCTTTGAGAATGTGCATTAGTGCGAGACTGTCCATAGCAGCGTTAAAAAAAAAGTGATATCTTTGCCTCTGCCTGTCTCTGCTCTACAGAGGGGTTCAAAGAAGCGGCGGAGAAGTTTCGTATGGAGTCTGGCATCGAGCCGAGTGTGGACCTGGACTCTCTGGATGAGCGGATAAAGATCAGAGAGATGATCCTGAAGGGACAGATCCAGGAAGCCATCGCCCTCATCAACAGCCTGCACCCCGAGCTGCTGGACACCAACCGCTACCTCTACTTCCACCTGCAGGTACAGAGCCCTTTGAACATGATATATTAACGTATAAAGTGCTTTTCAGACAGACATTAAAGGGGACCTATCATGCAAAATGCACTTTTTTGATGTCTTTTATACATGTCCCCGCCTCCGGTGTGTCATTGAACTCACAAAGTGTCAGAAAATAAAACCCTCTCTCTTTTCCTCCGTACCCACATCTCTAAAAACGGGGGAACAACAGAGCTGATCCAGATTTGCGTCCGATATGACGTAATATCTGAAATGTGGGCGGGCTTTACACCCACGGCCCTATCAGAAACGTTGCTATCAGAAACAATGCGTGACGTGTTCTGGACGTAATATGGTCTGTGTTTACATTAGCAAGCGTCGCTAACACTCCGAGCTAACCTGTACTGGAGAGAGTGTGTGTGAAGAAGCAGGAAAAAATAGTTTGAGCTCCATACTGTTTCAGAAATAATCCTTGATGTGGTTTGGAACATGATGGCGTTTAATCACGGGAGCATTTAGCGGAGAATCTGCTGGTAGAATTCTGATCAGGCATTAGCTCTGCACCCTCTTTTTTTTAAGCTAAGGACCCAGAATCAGCATTTCTCTAAAAGGGCTGGAACAGAGGGATATGAGGGATTTCTAAAATGCATGATCTGTTTGGTATTTTGAGCAAAACACATCATAGACATGTTTTTGATATATTTTTTATATATCTGAGACCCATAATATATGGCTAAAAATAGCATGATAGGTGACCTTTAAACAAGATATTTAAAAAAGTCATTAAACAAACAGTTAAATACCATGATAACACTAAAATCAGTAAAAAGCACGTCAAGTATTTATCACTTCATAATGAAGAGATACCAACGTTATTGACCTGCTTATGAGTCTGGCTGCAGCATTGAGGAGGAGCAGTGAACCAACCCAGATCAAGTTAACGCATGAATTACTGTTTCTACTTTTGTAAAAAAGATAAGAATTGCATTATCAGTCAGTAATACGGATCGCAGTTTGGTTAATTAATAATGGAAGAAAGATGTGAGCCTGAGGCAGACTCCAGATATAAACCAGAACACATATCTGAACAGCAGTGACTTTAAAGGTCACCTACTATTCAAAATCCACTTCTCCATGTCTCTTCTACATCAACATGTGTCCCCTCTTCTTCATGTCTCTTCTTCATCAACATGTGTCCCCTCTTCTTCATGTCTCTTCTTCATCAACATGTGTCCCCTCTTCTTCATGTCTCTTCTTCATCAACATGTGTCCCCTCTTCTTCATGTCTCTTCTACATCAACATGTGTCCCCTCTTCTTCATGTCTCTTCTACATCAACATGTGTCCCCTCTTCTTCATGTCTCTTCTACATCAACATGTGTCCCCTCTTCTTCATGTCTCTTCTACATCAACATGTGTCCCCTCTTCTTCATGTCTCTTCTACATCAACATGTGTCCCCTCTTCTTCATGTCTCTTCTTCATCAACATGTGTCCCCTCTGTGGAAAGAGACTCTTTGGCCACTTGAGGATGTCATAACGATGTTTTGTCTTGTGTAACCATTAGCCAATCACCAACCAAGGTAACCCCCCCCCCCCACCTTATCCCCTGAATCTCCTCCTAGAACACCATTGAGTTATTTGTAACCAAATCTCTCACATGCGGCTTTCACACCAGCGCTTTTCCCTTTCTAGCTCCTAGCGAGAGCTTTTCTGGTTCAGCTCCGGTTTCCCTTTTCAGCTCCCGCTCTGTTCACACCGCCCAGAGCTGCCGAGAGATTTTCTCCCACAACAACAACGGGCCGGGGACTGCGTCGGGTCGACGATCGTGTTGCTTTTAATCATACGAAGCCAGATTAAATTAAATAACGACTTCTCCAACCTTATACTTTTCTCCAGAGTGCCGTGGTTCATTGTTTATTAATGTGTTTCAGCGGCATTTACCGACCGCTGCAGTGCTGGCCGCTCTTCCACGGGAGTTTATTCTCCCGTTAGCTCCGGGTTAGCTCACACGGCTCTAAAGTATTCACTGTCTGACTGTCACACAAGCAGCTGATACATATCCCCAGTTCCCCTTAAGTGAATGTGTGTCAGTCTGAATTGACGCTGTTTGGCATCACAACGCTGTTATGAAAGTTTCTCTGGTATAACATGGGTGATGTTAGCATAGCAACCGAAGCTAAACTGACTACATGCTAAGCCGTTTTCTACAGGCACATTTTACCGGCGTATTTTTCATTATGATTCTACTTGTGATAGTCGGACATGACAACCTGTGCAGCCCATGTATTGATTCCATCCGATAGCTGCTATAATAACAAACAAAACGTCTGCCTGCTCTCCACAATGATCAATAACAGCGAACGGATGGTCAAAGTAAGGTTTCCTGCACGCCTCGACGTAAGCGACGCCGCGTCATAGCTCCAAAGCTCTTGCCTCTGGACCGACAACTTTTTGGAGCTGGAAGTGAACCGCATTCCGGAGCTATGACGCGCCGCCGCTGCGGTGTGAACAGGAAAAACCGGCGCTTTTCAGGCTCTAGCTCCCAGCAGGAGCTGGAAAAGCGCCGGTGTGAAAGGGGCATCAGAGGGGCGTGGGGAGGGGCTCCTTATTTTCATCTAAAGTAACAGACAGAGAATCAGCACTTTGGAAACAGGGCTGAAACAGAGGGGATTATGGGTAATGCTGCAATGATCTGTTTGGTGTTTCAGCCAATCAGAGACAGGTTCTGGATATATCTGAGACCTGTGAGATATTGTTGAAACACAATAGGGGACCTTTAAGGCAGTATTGAAGTGTAGAAAGAGCTGTTTAAAACATGTGGATTAAATTGTGTCGTGATATTTCATTAAATATGGAAGTATTGTGATATTTCATTAAATATGGAAGTATTGTGATATTTCATTAAATATGGAAGTATTGTGACACTAGATAAACATGTAATTGATACCCTGCTTGCTGACTGTTCCCCCGCAGCAGCAGCATCTGATCGAGCTGATCCGTCTGAGGGAGACGGAGTCGGCCCTGGAGTTCGCTCAGACTCAGCTGGCGGAGCAGGGCGAGGAGAGCAGGGAGTGTCTGACGGAGATGGAGAGGACGTTAGCGCTGCTCGCCTTCGACAACCCCGAGGAGTCGCCCTTCGGAGACCTGCTCAACATGATGCAGCGGCAAAAGGTGCGCAGGTTTAAATAATCGCACTGATCAAAGTCAGCTTTATTACCAATATTTGACATGTGTTTATACATACAGAACATTTGAAATACCGTTTCTCGCAGTCCCACAGTATGACATATATACATATAGATAAAAGGGGTATACAACTAAGTAATAGTAGTAATAAGTACTAGGTAGTAATATATATATTTTAAAAACACAATCAACAGAACATGAATTTGACATTAGTGCAATGTGTCAAAGAGCGCTTCATTTGAGTCGTGTCCCCATGCTTTAATGTTCAAACAGACACACAGAAACTTGAGCCTTTGCAGACGCACTAACAGATATAGAACACACTACAGGAGGAGAGGGGAAACCCTTAAATAATACTCAAGGAAATACTCAAGTAAAGTAGTCCCTTTTAAAATTGTACTTGAGTAAATGTACTTGGTGTGGAGGACATTCTAATTCCCTTGAGAGAAACTGATAACTGCCTCAGGCTTTTCTAAACACCCCCACCATTAAACCATTAGCCCCCCAGTCCTTTAACCTCTTTCCCCCCCCCGTGGAATATCAGTCCTTAACACATGTCTGTTACACACAGACAAGACTAAACAATCAATTTAACAGATTAAAAACAATCAGAGTAAAAGACATAATATATGCTTATCTGTGATAATATGATAATAAATTAACATTTATTCATACAGCCCCTTTCAACACAAGGCAACTCAAAGTGCTTTACGAACATGAAAGACATTAAGAGCACATTAGAAGCAAAGATAATAAAACATGAATAACAGGTACATGAATAAAAGTTACAGAGCAGTGTGAGATGTGAATAGTTCAATTAAGAAAAGTCTTCAGCCTGGATCTAAAAGTAGTCAGAGTTGCAGCGGACCTGCAGGTTTCTGGGAGTTTGTTCCAAATATTTAACAAGACCCCTCACCAGATTCTCACATTCCTCTACCTCTAGTCTTCCTGTGAAATTAAAGTTCTTCTGACACTTTTCTAACCTTTTTATATTCCTTTCATCCTTCTCTTTCAATCATGTTGCATCCCCAGACAACACATTTCCCGTTTTACTGTTACCCAAACTATGGGCGTCGCAGCCATTATATGTCCCCCCCCCCCCCCCCCCCACCTTTTAAAATGATTAGTTTAGACCCCCCCACTTTTACCATGTAGAAAGTCCGTGCATCGGTCTCTCCACTCGCCGCTCTTTGTAGAGCGCTGTGTCAGTGCTTCATTATCAAATCCATTCCACTTGCTTATTGAGAGAAACGCCCAAATCAATGAAACTCCGTACCATGTTTTCACTGCTACTTTGTACCAAGGCAGATTCACACATGAGCCGTACACATGAGCCGCACACACGAGCCGTGCACACGAGCCGTACACACGAGCCGTACACACGAGCCGTGCACACGAGCCGTACACACGAGCCGTGCACACGAGCCGTGCACACGAGCCGTGCACACGAGCCGTGCACACGAGCCGTGCACACGAGCCGTGCACACGAGCCGTGCACACGAGCCGTGCACACGAGCCGTGCACACGCACACGAGCCGTGCACACGAGCCGTGCACACGAGCCGTGCACACGAGCCGTGCACACGAGCCGTGCACACGAGCCGTGCACACGAGCCGTGCACACGAGCCGTGCACACGAGCCGTGCACACGAGCCGTGCACACGAGCCGTGCACACGAGCCGTGCACACGAGCCGTGCACACGAGCCGTGCACACGAGCCGTACACATGAGCACAATTATGCGTGCCACAGTTTCCCCGCTGCGAGGCTCCGGCGCTAACAGTTCACGAGCGTGCTCCACTAGCACCCGGATATTATGCGCTGTTATTAAAGAGGTGGAGGAAGTTAGAGTCCAGGACCATTTGGGGCAGGGGGGAAAGGTGGGAGGCAGGGTGGAGAGTTCAGGGGAGAGATGTCAGAGGGAGGGAGAGGGGGAGAGAGTTCAGCATCCTGACCGCCTGGTGGAGGAAGCTGTTCCTCAGCCTGGAGGTGTGTGAGCTGAGGCTGAGGAACCTTCTCCCTGAAGCCAGGCGGCAGGAGAGGCTGTTGGAGGGGTGGGTGGAGTCACCCACAATGCTGAGTGCTTTGCGGGTGAGGCGGGTGTTATATATGTCCTGTAGTGATGGGAGTGAGGATATTTAAACCTGTTTTAAGACTTCCCTTGTGAATCTTTGACTTTAAAACCCTCCCCCCGTCTCTGTGTGATGTCCAGGTGTGGAGCGAGGTGAACCAGGCGGTGCTGGACTACGAGAACAGAGAGTCGACTCCCAAACTGGCGAAGCTGCTGAAGCTGCTGCTGTGGGCCCAGAACGAGCTGGACCAGAAGAAGGTCAAATACCCCAAAATGACAGACCTGAGCACGGGAACCATCGAGGACCCCAAGTGAACCCCCCCCACCCTCTAACCCCCCCCCCCCCCCCCCCCCCCCCCCCCCTTAATTTATGATCAGGCAGTGACTGTGTGACAGCCAGGTTTGTGTATAAACAGATGCTAACTTCACGTTTCATTCATGGGAGAGAAAACGCTCATTGTGCAAACTGTACATTGCTGTATTTGCAAAATAGATATTGAGTTTACTGATCCTGGATTTTGGGTTAAATCTCGGAGACGACAATTCAAATAAAGCCTAAGCTAGGAGTATTATTTATTTTGACCCTGAGACTTTATCTTACCAGAGAGCGAGATGGTGGTAACACAACAGAGGGGAGGAGAATAACGATCACTGCTTCAAATCAGAGTTTAACATTTGAGATTTCATACACAAAATGTGAGTATTTTTCAATGAAATGGAAGGAGACACTTTATTAAATGTAACATAGTTTTAATTCATATAGTATTTTATGATTTCTTGTACAATATGTCTTTTGGGATGCCTTCGTGTGAGAGAAATACGTCCTGGGTTAAAATCAGAGAACGTTTCCTCGCTGAGTTTTTAGCCCCTCCGGTTTCTTCCGAGCCGACAGTTTGCAACAAATGTGGATATTTGGTTTTGTTTTTTGGGGGGGGGGGGGGGAGTTAGGAAAGAGAGGATTTATACGGTGCTGGAGAGAAAGGGCTGCTCCGAAAAATAAAAGAGTGACGGTGCCAAAAAACGGCGACTCTGTAGTCTGAAAACTCGTTTCTTTTTGGTGCGTAATATAAAAACAAGACAGTCCCAGAACATGCTGTCCATTTTTAAAGCCGTCAGTATTTTCTCATGCATGTAAACGTTTTTTTCAACGGGGAAAAGTCTGTTGTTGTGCTTGTTTATTTTTGTTTACTTGCTGCTTTGTTGTCCATCCTTAATTTATTCTAAGGTTGTATTGTCTTTATAGATATATTGGCTTTGACAAATACTGAAACCCAGAGAGCTCACGTCCCTTTTATTATTCCACATTTTTAAAGAGCAGATTTGCAAATATTAAAATAAACAAAACTTTTGTGAACCATACGAAATGTTTTTCTCCATTTTCTGGGTGGCTTGTTTTGAGGGGAAACCCCCTGTGTTTATAATAGAGTACTGTTAGAAATATCTCCCTGGTCCCCGGCTTGAGCTTCAATCTCAGGATCCATGTATTTATGATCCTCTCCAGAATGGAAGTAGTCAAAACAAAAAAAGAGAATTTGTTAGCAGAGTAAGCATAACTTCATTGCTGTTTAGCATCCAAATAAGCGGAGGAGTAACGAAACATCAGAGACAGTGGCATTTCATTCAACGGGCCCTCCCATTGGAGGCGTGGCTTTATTTATACCCATCATTGACCTTTAACCTGTTACGCTATTGGCTTCCAGTCATGCACAACAAATAACACAAATTGGTAACATATTTACCTGAATGTTAACATATTTGGTAACCATTAGCCAATCACCAACCAAGGTGTCATCTAAAGTAACAGACAGAGAATCAGCACTTTGGAAACAGGGCTGAAACAGAGGGGATTATGGGTAATGCTGCAATGATCTGTTTGGTGTTTCAGCCAATCAGAGACATGTTCTGAATATATCTGAGACCTGTGATATATTGATGAAACACAGTATGATAGGGGACCTTTAAAACACAGGTAGTCCAGATGCTGGAACATGTGTCTATAAATAAGAAGAAGATGGATCCAGGTGGATTTCAACAATCCTGAGGGAGCCATCAGAGAAGAAGTGAGGTGAGGATCAGGACCAGAGTCTGAGTGTTTCAGAAGCTGCTGATCTCTAGACTCTTAGATTGAGTTACAGAGAATGATCCGGAAAAGGTCAAATATCCAGTGATCAGTTATCTGGGAGGAGATGCCGTGTTGAGGTCAGAGGTCAGAGGACATCTATATAGACTTTTTGCACTACTTTTTATTTTTGTATTTTATTATATATGCCTGGCACAGATCAAGTGTTTGGATCTCTATCCAAAATAAAACATCTGAACAACAAACCCTCTCCTGTCTTTACAAGGGAAATATGCAAATGTTATACATGCCCGAACAAGCTGCCTTTTCCTACTTCATATTGATGCCCAGTTTCTATCCCTTTTTATTTTGAAGGCATACATGTTACAGTATGTGTACACAGTAGTATTATAACTTTTACTTAAAAATACACAAGTTGTTTTGTTGGAGTAAATTAACTTGTACTCCAAAAGAGAAGTGGTTTCAAGTACTTTATAAAAACCTCATGACAGCTTGAAATAGCTTTGGTTAGAAGCTGCGGAAAAGTGTTTTGATCTCTATCCAAAATAAATACTCTCTTTACATAACATGTAATTAAAGGTAGGGTTGGTAAGTTTGAGTATCTCGAGCCGGTTTCTCAAACTTACCTACCCCACCTTTAAGCTGACGCAAAAACCTTTAGTAAGAGCAAAAACCATGAAGATTCAAACTCAGAACACCAAGCAAAGGTCAGATGTATTCACTTGCAGCTAATCATACCAGAGTAAGAGCTGGTGCCTCAGCTACAGGGCCAAGATGAACTGCATTGTATCGCCACGGTACGATGGAAACAGCTGGGTTTCAGTCTGCAGAGTTTCTGCTGTCCAGATGTCATGGAGAGCTCTTTCCACCGTTTAGGAGCCAGCAGAGGTGAGAGGTAGTGGAGTACAAATACTTTGTTACTGTACTCAAGCACATTTTTCTGGTATCAGTACTTTACTCCACAACTTATTTTTCTGACGACTTTTTAATTTGACTTCTCACATGTTGAACACAAATACCTGTACTTTCTACTTCTCACATGTTGAACACAAATACCTGTACTTTCTACTTCTTACATGTTGAACACAAATACCTGTACTTTCTACTTCTTACATGTTGAACCCAAATACCTGTACTTTCTACTTCTTACATGTTGAACCCAAATACCTGTACTTTCTACTTCTCACATGTTGAACACAAATACCTGTACTTTCTACTTCTTACATGTTGAACCCAAATACCTGTACTTTCTACTTCTTACATGTTGAACACAAATACCTGTACTTTCTACTTCTTACATGTTGAACCCAAATACCTGTACTTTCTACTTCTTACATGTTGAACACAAATACCTGTACTTTCTACTTCTTACATGTTGAACACAAATACCTGTACTTTCTACTTCTCACATGTTGAACACAAATACCTGTACTTTCTACTTCTTACATGTTGAACACAAATACCTGTACTTTCTACTTCTTACATGTTGAACCCAAATACCTGTACTTTCTACTTCTTACATGTTGAACCCAAATACCTGTACTTTCTACTTCTCACATGTTGAACACAAATACCTGTACTTTCTACTTCTTACATGTTGAACCCAAATACCTGTACTTTCTACTTCTTACATGTTGAACACAAATACCTGTACTTTCTACTTCTTACATGTTGAACCCAAATACCTGTACTTTCTACTTCTTACATGTTGAAACCCAAATACCTGTACTTTCTACTTCTCACATGTTGAACACAAATACCTGTACTTTCTACTTCTTACATGTTGAACCCAAATACCTGTACTTTCTACTTCTTACATGTTGAACACAAATACCTGTACTTTCTACTTCTTACATGTTGAACCCAAATACCTGTACTTTCTACTTCTTACATGTTGAACCCAAATACCTGTACTTTCTACTTCTCACATGTTGAACCCAAATACCTGTACTTTCTACTTCTCACATGTTGAACACAAATACCTGTACTTTCTACTTCTCACATTTCCCAAACAGGCTGGTTCCTTTAGTTTGAATGTGTGTCTGGTGGCGTGATCATTATTATTTAGAGTCATTGCGTGCCTATTGATTTGAACACGATCCGTGTATCCATCATTTCCTGGTCTTCTCTAAAGAAGAGGGACCAATGAAAACGTTGTCATGTTGCCGTTGTTCAGCATGGAAACATTCATTAGCTAACAATGACATTATTGTTCTATTAATATAAAGGGAGGTCAGGTACTCTTTAAAACAGCTGCTAGTTATGGGTACTTTTTACTGAAGTACATTTCAAAGCCTCTTTACTTTGACTTGAGTAAAGAAGTTTAGTCAGTACTTCTACTTTGACCAGAGTACTTTAAACACGAGTATCTGTACTTCTCCTTGAGTAAAGATGTGTGTACTTTGCCCTCTCTGATATACAGCAGAGCTTCCTGTCCTCTACTGGGGAAATATTCAAATGTTCTTCCTCTCTGTGAAACCTCCTGCAAATCACGAGCAGCTTCTCTTTCTGGGTTTTGTTTCAACAAGTTGTACCTGTTTGTCCTGCCAGTGAGAGGAAGAGGAGGAGGAGGAGGAGGAGGAAGACGGGGAGGGAGAGCTGAAGTACTCTCAGAGCGGATCAGACACTGAAGGAAACACTGATCTGATCACATGGAGGACAGACACACGGCCAGAGACGGCAGGAAACACCTGAGCTATCCTCAGCTGGATTGTGAGATGTATGGAGGACGTGTTTCCAGCGGAGAGGACAGGAAGCTGTGGCCCAGGTGAGACCCAGAGAACACTGCAGGCTCTGGAACAGGAATCTAAAACATGTGGAAACAGCCGCTTAACATGACATGGTTCTTAAAATGAGTTAGTCATTGTGAAATAATGCTTCTGGCTGCTACTTCACTTTTATAGGTTCACTTACTTTTAAAATACTGCCCCTTACTTTGTTTATCTTTGATTTGTACTTACTTTATTTTACGGTCGTACTGCTGCATTACAGTATGAACCCTGTAGAAGCAGATTACTAGTTTTACATTTGAGTTGTTTTTATATATTGTGACACTGACAGATAGTTATGGTCCCCAGAGGATGAATAACATTTACTTTGGTAATCCTTTGAGTCTCAAATATCTCCATTTCTTTCTCTTTGGAAAGACACGTTGCAATAAGCTGTTTTTAAAGGATGTGTTTTTAAATCTGACTTGAGCCACAGACAAAGATTGTAAAACTGCAAATACAAGAGCTTTTACCAGAGGATCAGTGTATCTATATATACACAGTATATAGAGGCTTCATAGCTTTTCAACATGTTAATGCTTCCAATACTATCAGCCTTGTCTACTTTGAGTTTAGTGCTACTGAGCAAATAATAGGTGGTAAACATGGTGAACATAATACCTGCTGAATATTTGCATACAGGCGTTATCAGGAAGAAAAACAGCGGTATTTCAATACCCTCTTCACGCAACAGTAACCAACAGCAGAAGGGCATAAACTTGTTCCCTTTGAAGATCCAAACTGAAACTTAATGGAGGGGTATCAGCCAAACAAAACCGCCTATTGTATTTAATTGTATTGTTAAAATGCTAAATGGTACTCACATAATTAAGCATTAAGGATCCTACATACAGTATAGCATACAATTCTACGTATTTCAGTATTATGACTTACCAACAAATATAAAACAATATAAAATGTCGCAATAATTCACAAGTTGGGCTGAATTGAGCCATAAAGTGAGCTTATTTTGGAGCCTGCACTGCACATTCTTAAGGAGGCCGTTGTGAACCAATGGAAAGTCCCCAATGTTTAAATAGCCACTGTTTGTTTTCCCCATGCAAAACCAAAGTCACTTCATGTTTTTCTTGTGTAGCATGCAAACCCTGTGTTGCAGATAAATAAATGATCCTTTAATATTTGAATAGTGACCGTGTAGCATGCTGGTGTTAGCATTTGGCTCAGAGCACTGCTGGGAGAACAGACTGTTGTTTCAGTAGCAGTTGATGTTACCGGTTTGGCCCTTGTGTCTCTACATGCACTGCAAACATGTAAAATTGCCAAGTATATTTGTCTAATTTCTAGTCAGAATATGTCGTTACACTTGATATAAGACTTAATAACTTCAGTCTTGTTTTTAGACCAGGCATCTTAAGCATCTTATTAAGTCAAAGTCTCTTAAAAACATCTTATTTTAGAGGAAAATCTCCAACTAACATCAGAAAACAGAAAATGTCTAAAGCATTTCTGGCTTTTTTTGTTACAAATTCCCTGATTCTCGTCAAATGTAGTTCAAAATAAGTTTTCCCAGCTAAATACAAGATCTCATTTATTTAATTATCCCATCTTTACTTAAGTCATTTTGTTCTTTTAGCAGATTTGTTCACTTATTAAAAGCGAAAACACCTTGTTTTCATTATATATTTACTTGTTTTTGGAGCAGCATTTTTTCCAGTGTGTGTATATTGGTTTTCACCAGGACGCAAAAATGATCCACGTCAATTATTAAAACCGGTTTCCCTTCATGTTTATAAGGTGTCTGTATTAAAGGTCCGTGCTGCATTAGACACGGTCTTCCATTAAATAATTAGTTTGACTGGAAAAACTTTAAAGAGTCCTCTCCTGCTGATGTTCAGGTGTATATCAGTATGTAGTGTCTCTACTTAAAGAGTCCTCTCCTGCTGATGTTCAGGTGTATATCAGTATGTAGTGTCTCTACTTTAAAGAGTCCTCGCCTGCTGATGTTCAGATGTATATCAGTATGTAGTGTCTCTACTTTAAAGAGTCCTCTCCTGCTGATGTTCAGGTGTATATCAGTATGTAGTGTCTCTACTTTAAAGAGTCCTCTCCTGCTGATGTTCAGGTGTATATCAGTATGTAGTGTCTCTACTTTAAAGAGTCCTCTCCTGCTGATATTCAGGTGTATATCAGTATGTAGTGTCTCTACTTTAAAGAGTCCTCTCCTGCTGATGTTTCATGTGTATATCAGTATGTAGTGTCTCTACTTTAAGAGTCCTCTCCTGCTGATGTTCAGGTGTATATCAGTATGTGTCTCTACTTTAAATAGTCCTCTCCTGCTGATGTTCAGTTGTATATCAGTATGTAGTGTCTCTACTTTAAAGAGTCCTCTCCTGCTGGTGTTCAGGTGTATATCAGTATGTAGTGTCTCTACTTTAAAGAGTCCTCTCCTGCTGATGTTCAGGTGTATATCAGTATGTAGTGTCTCTACTTTAAAGAGTCCTCTCCTGCTGATGTTCAGGTGTATATCAGTATGTAGTGTCTCTACTTTAAAGAGTCCTCGCCTGCTGATGTTCAGATGTATATCAGTATGTAGTGTCTCTACTTTAAAGAGTCCTCTCCTGCTGATGTTCAGGTGTATATCAGTATGTAGTGTCTCTACTTTAAAGAGTCCTCTCCTGCTGATGTTCAGGTGTATATCAGTATGTAGTGTCTCTACTTTAAAGAGTCCTCTCCTGCTGATATTCAGGTGTATATCAGTATGTAGTGTCTCTACTTTAAAGAGTCCTCTCCTGCTGATGTTCATGTGTATATCAGTATGTAGTGTCTCTACTTTAAAGAGTCCTCTCCTGCTGATGTTCAGGTGTATATCAGTATGTGTCTCTACTTTAAATAGTCCTCTCCTGCTGATGTTCAGTTGTATATCAGTATGTAGTGTCTCTACTTTAAAGAGTCCTCTCCTGCTGGTGTTCAGGTGTATATCAGTATGTAGTGTCTCTACTTTAAAGAGTCCTCTCCTGCTGATGTTCAGGTGTATATCAGTATGTAGTGTCTCTACTTTAAAGAGTCCTCTCCTGCTGATGTTCAGGTGTATATCAGTATGTAGTGTCTCTACTTTAAAGAGTCCTCTCCTGCTGATGTTCAGGTGTATATCAGTATGTAGTGTCTCTACTTTAAAG
This sequence comes from Trematomus bernacchii, assembly GCF_902827165.1. Taxonomy (NCBI): domain Eukaryota; kingdom Metazoa; phylum Chordata; class Actinopteri; order Perciformes; family Nototheniidae; genus Trematomus; species Trematomus bernacchii. Next base: position 324,796 of record NW_022987613.1, read on the forward strand.
AGTCCTCTCCTGCTGATGTTCAGGTGTGTATCGGTATGTAGTGTCTCTACTTTAAAGAGTCCTCTCCTGCTGATGTTCAGTTGTATATCAGTATGTAGTGTCTCTACTTTAAAGAGTCCTCTCCTGCTGATGTTCAGGTGTATATCAGTATGTAGTGTCTCTACTTTAAAGAGTCCTCTCCTGCTGATGTTCAGGTGTATATCAGTATGTAGTGTCTCTACTTTAAAGAGTTCTCTCCTGCTGTTGTTCAGGTGTATATCAGTATGTAGTGTCTCTACTTCAAAGAGTCCTCTCCTGCTGATGTTCAGGTGTATATCAGTATGTAGTGTCTCTACTTTAAAGAGTCCTCTCCTGCTGATGTTCAGGTGTATATCAGTATGTAGTGTCTCTACTTTAAAGAGTCCTCTCCTGCTGATGTTCAGGTGTATATCAGTATGTAGTGTCTCTACTTTAAAGAGTCCTCTCCTGCTGATGTTCAGGTGTCCTTTAAATAACTTGGAATACTTCTTGTCTTTAGGTAACAACACATCTGATTATACAAATATGACTAGAGGAGTTCCTCAAGGCTCCATCCTGGGGCCTCTTGTCTTTAACATATACAAGCTTTCACTTACGTAGATTTAAAAACAACAACAAATGATGTTATTTCATGCAGATGACACACAAATGTCCAACCATCTTGCCAGGGAACTGTGGTTCATTACAAGCACTGAGCAAATGCATTGAACAAATCGATGTGTCCGAACCATCTTTAATTAAACAGACAAATGATTGTTATCGGAGCCAACGAGGTGTGATTAAAAGCCACAGACAGGCCCAGAAGTCTAGGTGTAGTCAAAGACTCAGACATCAATTTCAGCAGACGAGTCATCCTACTATTACCTGACCGATATATCCAGGATTGAAGATAGCTTGTGTCAGCAGGATTTGGAAAAACGTGTCCATGCATTTATCTTCAGTAGACTAGTCGACAACTGTTGTGTTTTGGGGGATTTGAGGTCTTTGCACCAACTTCCTGTCTGTCAAATTTACTTCAAAAATACTACCGTTTGTCTTTTATGATCCATATAAATAGTTAATGGACTGTACTTATATATCTCTTTATCAGTTCTCTTCGACCGCTCAAAGCTCTTTACATACTACGAGTCATTCACCCATTCACACCTCATTCATGCAGAGCAGCACCATTTGCTCTAGGGAAGCTATCACACACACACACACACACACACACACACACACACACACACACACACACACACACACACACACACACACACACCACACACACACACACACACACACACACACACACACACACACACACACACACACACACACTGTATTGGCTGGGATCGAACCAACAACCTGCTGATTGAAAGACGACCGCACTCCCTCTCAGCCACAGTCGCCCATATATCTGGAACAAACAAACTCCCAGCATGTAATGGACATTGCTCTTCATGTTGTGTGCATCTTTTGCAAAAGATTAAAGAACCAGAAAGACATCTCTTTGATTAGTTAATATCAAGAATTTCCACCATAAGCATTGTAACTTTTATTATTTTTATACACATTTTTTGTAAAACACTTTGATGTTACCTCTTGTTGAGATGTGCTTTACAGATAAATGTTCCCTACCTTGCAGACCTCTGGCTCAGAAGTGGACGGTGATGCTGTTTTTGGGAACGTGCCTGCTGTTCTGCTCCCGCATGGCGATGCCCATCTGCTCCGTGTCCATGGCCGCCACCTTCCACTGGAGCAAGATCGACTCGGGTCTGGTTCTGGGGGGATTCTTCTGGGGCTACTGCTTCACTCAGATCCTGGGAGGACACGCCAGTGACAAGTAGGGAATTAAGACTTCAAATGATAAGATGAGATTCACTTTATTGAGCTTACATTGGGACATCAGCAGCATGTTAAAACAAGGCAGTGCACATCATTTGAAAAATTACGGAAGAGGATTAGGGCCACATGAAAAGAAAAAAATACAGTACATATTCTCAGAAAAAAAGGCCTATATTCAGGAGAATCTAAACATTATAAAATATACAGAATACATTAGAATACTCTTTAATAAACCAATCACAGAAGGGGATATGGTGCACAGAGTTATTGCAGTAGGCAGGAATGATTTCATGTACATCTTTTTGATAACCTCTTCTCTGTGTGTTGCCTCAGGGTGGGAGGGGAGCGCGTCCTCTTCGTCTCGGCCGCCTCCTGGGCTCTGATCACAGCTGTGACTCCTCTGCTGGCTCATTTAGGATCTCACACCCTCGCTCTCATGACCCTCGCCAGGTTCCTCATGGGACTCACACAGGGTGAGTACTGTTCACGTTATAGGGAGATACCAAGACCTCCACTAAGTCTGTTTGCACACACACATTAAAGGAAGTGGAAAGAGACTCTGAAAGTTTCAGGAACAAAGATTCTCTCTCTTTTTGTCCTGATCCATTTCTATAAAAACCTGTCTGAAAATGAGCTGATCACATTTGGGCCACTTTATGATGTCATAACGATGTTTTGTCTTGTGTAACCATTAGCCAATCAGCACCCAGGTAACCCCCCCCCCCCCCCCCCCCCCCCCCCCCCCCCCCCCCCCCTTATCACCTGAATCTCCTCCTAGAGCACCATTGAGTTCTTTGTAACCAAATCTCTCTCAGAGGGGCGTGGGGAGGGGCTCCTTATTTTCATCTGAAGTAACAGACAGAGAATCAGCACTTTGGAAACAGGGCTGAAACAGAGGGGATTATGGGTAATGCTGCAATGATCTGTTTGGTGTTTCAGCCAATCAGAGACAGGCTCTGTATATATCTGAGACCTGTGATATATTGATGAAAAACAGTATAATAGGGGACCTTTAATACACACAATGTTTACAATTATGTTGTCTTTCATTACTGTACATATTTTATTCCAATTTTATTTCCACGATTTCAATCATATTCATACTGCTATAATTTACTGTATTTTTTTTAATTGTTATTACAGTTTTCTTCAAATAGTTTTCTGTGTTTTTAATTTTGTTAAATTCCTCGTATGTGTTAACCTACTTGGTAATAAACCTATTTCTGATTCTGATTTCCATCAGTGACGGATAATGGGTGTTCCTGCCATGAAATAGGGATCCTATTGAATCAGAATTCCTCTATTCGTCCCAAAGAGGGGACATTTAGAAAGTTACAGCAAAGAGACAATAATGATACAGACAAGATCAAAACAGTATTTAGAAAAGTGGCATGCACACACATTATCTAACATCTAATAATAATGACACTCCAAGTAGCAGCATTACAGTATACACGTGAGTGAAACAAGTAGAAAGTATTGAAGTAGCTGCAGGATGACAGTAGTAAATACTATGATTACTGGTATTTAAGTATGTATTGCACACTGGTGTATTACATCATTGTTGGTATAGGTGTTAGCTGAATATGTTCTTCCTTGTTCTGAGCTTCATCCTTCCTTATCAATTAAACTTGTATCCCTAATGTGAGAGTGAAAGCGTCCCATTTCTCTGTTTTGTTGATTGTAATACGAGCTTGACTGTATGAATGATGATATCTGAGGAAACTGAGTGTGTAACGTAATGTCTTATAGGAGTTTTTTTTCCGTCTTTGGCCAGCCTCTGCTCTCAGAGAGTTCTGGAAGGAGAGAGAGGATTTATGATTAGCGCCATGAACAGTGGGGCAAATCTGGGGTAACACACACACACACACACACACACACACACGCACACGCACACGCACACGCACACGCACACGCACACGCACACGCACACACACACACACAGTGGTGGAAAGTACTTAATTGCATTTACTCATGTGCTGTACTTAAGTACTTTTTTGACATACTTCCATGTAATGCTACTGTGTACTTCTACTGCATTACATTTATTTCACTTTCATAGTTACTTTGTACATGCAAAACTATAATACTGAATAGATTATTACATCTATAAATACGGATAAAATAAAAACTAGGTTTAAAATAATAAGACACTGCCATAAGTACTCATTCTGCATAATGAGTACTTTTACTTTTGATAATTGAAGTACAAAGCTAATAACACTTTTGTACTTTTATTTACGTAAAAATGTGGTTTCAGTGGAAACCTTTACTTGTAGTGGAGTATTTTAAAACCATAGTATTTGTACTTTTACTAAAGTAACGGATCTGAGTACTTCTTCTAACACCACCCACACCCATCCACACCCACACCCACACCCACGCACACGCACACACCCACACACACACACACACCCACATACACACACACACACACATACACACACACACACCCACATACACACACACACCCACATACACACACACACACACGCACACACCCACACCCACACCCACACCCACATACACACACACCCACGCACACACCCACACACACACACACACACACACACACTCCATGTCTGACGGCTTTCTGCTGCTGTCTCAGGGCTCTGACGGCGGGGGGGATGGGCTCTCTGATGCTGGAGGAGTACGGCTGGGAGAGTTTGTTTTACAGCATCGGAGCTCTGGCCGGACTCTGGGCTCTCGTCGTCTGGCTGTGTTTACTGAAAGGTACAGAACCTACACTCCCAGAATGCAACAGGACAACAGGTCGTCTATTGTTGTTGTGTCGCGGCTCTAATTGACCTGTTTTGAATGTTATCGTCCCGCTGAACGCCCGTTATCGCCCACATTCAAATACTTCAGACGGGACAAACTGCATGTTGCAGAAGTGAAACTTAAAGAGGAGCTTCGCCATTTTAAACCTGGTCTTTATATTCAGAAAAGGTCTGTTTGGGATCAAATGAAGATGATTGTTGAATGCATTATTACTAAGTTGATTGAGTGATTCATGTGATCCATGCACCCAATTGTGTTTGATTGGAAGGGCTGAAAAAAGACACAAGACATCAACAACAACAAAATATTTACAACTGGATTTTCTGCATTTTTCATTTATGGAACAAGACTGTTTTAGTTTTTGTGTCCGATGCCAACATACACACCGAGAAGCGGCTCTGTGTCTGGGGGTTAATGAACATATACTTATATACTTATATTCCCGTGCCTTCATACATTTTCCAGTTTTCCAGCAATGGCGGACCGGGCAAACAAAGATTGTCTTCCCTTATTTTATTTATTTGAAGTGGACCTATCATGCTATATTTGAATAATATAGTGTAGGACCATACCTATATAAGGCATATTTATACTTTTTTTTTTTCAAAATACCAAACAGATCATGCATTTTAGCCATGCCTCATTTTGCTCAATTTGACATTTTTTAGCTCTGTTTTAGCAAGGGCAGATTCAGTGAGAACAGCACCACTTACAGGCCTGGCATATGTACTACAGCGTCTCCAGCGCTTTCGAACGGCAATGTCCGTGGCTGTCTCCTCCTGATTGGTGGAGTTGGCCCAATAGCCGTAGCGCCACCGTCCTGACGTCAGGACAGTGTTCAAATCTGGATCAGTTTTTATCAGATCCGTTGCAGCCCCTTTTTTTAGAGATTTGGGTATGGAGGAAAATAGAGAGGGTTGTGTTTTCTGACACTTGGTGAGTTCCCTGGAACACCGGAGACACATATTCATGTAGAAAAGACGTACAAAAGTGCATTTTCCATGATAGGTCCCCTTTAAGTAATTGTTTTTCTCCTTTAACAAAATGTATGTGTCCAATGATTGGCATGAATCTGTAAACCAAACGTTTGGCTAGTTTCACAGAGCGAGAAATACACAGGTTGAAAACACCAATTGTTAGGCTTAGTCCAAACATGCTGTGTACATGCATGAAGACAACAATTAACAACAACTGTCTTTTTAAATATCAATTTTTCTAATTCAAAGAGTGCTGCGTACAAGTCTAACAGATTATCCTAAAGTACAACAAAATGCAACATGAACTTGTTTTAAAATACAAAATATCTTTCAATAAAAGCCTCAAAATATTCAGATTATCCAAATTAAATATGCTGTCTCCATGTCCCCTATCAAATTCAGAATAATGTAATATCACATCCTGGGGAATATATATGTTATCATATGTGTTATTATTTAAATTACATTTCCAGTCTGTTGTAAATAGTTGTTTACTTCATCACACTTCCTGTTGTTGTTGCTGCATGATAAACAGTGCAATGATTTTCATGATACACAGTGTTATGTTGTGTTTTTCCTCATGCATCTCATTCATTGATGTGTGTTTCAGGAGTAGAAGTACCCCCGAGGCAGAAGGACCCGAAAGACCCTCAGTGGAGTTTATCCAGATGGCTGAGTCTCGTCAAGAAGCCGCCCGTCTGGTACGGCTTTATATACTTTATTTACTTTCTGCAGAGGTGTCAAGTCACTAAGTAGATTTACTCAAGTACTTAAGTACACGTCTAAGGTACTTGTACTTTACTTGAGTATTTCCATTGTATGCTGTTTTGTACTTCTCCTCCACTACATGTATTTAATCCCTTTAGTTACTTTACAGATGTGGATGAATGATGTGAAATATAACCAAGTGTTAAATCAGACTTTAGTTCCACCTGGAGTAAATCCACAAGCTACCCTGCAGTATACAAAGTCATTCAAACTAGCTGCACCTTTACCAGCTTTGAGAACACTTTCATGATCAATCATTATAAAACATATCATATATATTATTCTGAAATGGACCAATCTGCACAATGACTACTTTTACTGTCGCTACTTTAACTATATTTTGATGAGAATACTTTTCTACTTTTACTTGAGGAACATTTTGAATGCAGGACTTTTACTGTAACAGAGTATTCCTACACTCTGGTACACTCAAGTACAAGATCTGAGTACTTCTACTTTTACTCAAGTACAAGATCTGAGTACTTCTACTTTTACTCAAGTACAAGATCTGAGTACTTCTACTTTTACTGAAGTACAAGATCTGAGTACTTCTACTTTTACTACAAGATCTGAGTACTTCTACTTTTACTCAAGTACAAGATCTGAGTACTTCTACTTTTACTCAAGTACAAGATCTGAGTACTTCTACTTTTACTCAAGTACAAGATCTGAGTACTAGTAGTAGTTTTATATTTGTTGTGAGTTTATAACCTCTCTTTCCCTCCTTCCTACAGGGCCATGATCTTCGCCCACATGTGTCATAGCAGCTCTTCGTGCACTTTATTATCCTGGTTGCCGACGTACTTTAAAGAATCGTTTCCACACGCCTCGGTATTTGTTATTATCCACTGTGTTCAGCCAGTAATCTCTACACTAGACTCTTCACGCTGACAGTCACTAACGTGTGCTCTCTTGCAGGGCTGGGTGTACAACGTGGTGCCGTGGGCTGTTGCCATCCCATCAGCACTGGCAGGAGGGTATTTCTCAGATGTTCTAATACGCCAAGGTATTATATTATGATTATATTTGTTTTGTTTCTGTTCAGATTTTATGTAAAGTGTCTTTGAGCTTTAGGAAAAGTGCTATAAAAATCCCATGTATTATTATTATTGAACAAGTGTTATTTTTTTGTATTATGTGCATTTGGAGGCGAGTTACTGTACCTTTCATACAGAAACATTAAAGTTCACATTTCTTTTTTCCTCTGTAGGATATGGTGTCTCGTTGGTGAGAAAGATAATGCAGGTAAGTCGAATAAATATATAGGTTTTTAGTGCATGAACATGGTCTGCAAAGGCTCAAATCCCTGTGTTCCCTTTCTCCAAAACAATAAATGTTCACAAAAATAACTATTTGACAATAGTTTTAAAAAGTATAAACAAAGTGAGACCAAAGTTGATGAAAAAAATAATAAACAACATCTTGGTCCCTGGTCTCCCTTAGTTCCTTTGTGTGTGCGTGTGTGTGTGTGTGTGTGTGTGTGTGTGTGTGTGTGTGTGTGTGTGTGTGTGTGTGTGTGTGTGTGTGTGTGTGTGTGTGTGTGTGTGTGTGTGCGCGTGTGTGTGTGTATGTGTGCGTGCGTGTGTGTGATGAAGCTCTGTTGTGATTGGCTGCTGCTGCTGAGGTGGAATTTCTGTGAGATTTTTAAACGTGTAATAACAAGTTTCTCCTGAGGTGTGTGTCTCTGTCAGCCTCTGAGCACCAAGGAGAAGTGTGTGTGTGTGTGTGTGTGTGTGTGTGTGTGTGTGTGTGTGTGTGTGTGTGTGTGTGTGTGTGTGTGTGTGTGTGTGTGTGTGTGTGTGTGTGTGTGTGTGTGTGTGTGTGTGTGGTGTGTGTGTGTGTGTGTGGTGTGTGTGTGTGTGTGTGTGTGTGTGTGTGTGTTGTGTGTGTGTGTGTGTGTGTGTGTGTGTGGTGTGTGTGTGTGTGTGTGTGTGTGTGTGTGTGTGTGTGTGTGTGTGTGTGTGTGTGTGTGTGTGTGTCAGTAATTATATAAAAAGCAGTTTCAACTCTAATGACGAAAACACATGAATCAAAAAATCAACCAGAGGTGGGAGAAGTACTCAGATCTTGTACTTCAGTAAAAGTAGAAGTACTCAGATCTTGTACTTCAGTAAAAGTAGAAGTACTCAGATCTTGTACTTCAGTAAAAGTAGAAGTACTCAGATCTTGTACTTGAGTAAAAGTAGAAGTACTCAGATCTTTTAACTCTAATTACGAAAACACATCTAAATATGAATTGACAGGAAGTGCATTATTGTACATTTTAAGATTCTGATAATTGCCTTTTTTTAAATATTTGTCCTGCTCATTCCCCCCTCAGTTCTTTGCCATGGGCGTCTCCAGTATGTTCATCATCTTGCTGTCTGGAGACGTCTCCTTTCTCTCGGCTGTCACCTTCATCTCTGCTGCCATCGGTCTGAGCAACTTCTCCAGCGGGTACGTTATTAAAAATACATTCTGTCTGTGTTTAAAATGTGAACTCTCAATGATCTCTCATGCATTTTAAAGACAAGTCAATGAAATGTGAATAAGGTAATATGTAAAGATGATGCCGGGGTTTTTCACATCTGTGTTAGTCAAAAATCCCCATGATATAATATATCTTTATTTTCATCATACGAAGTACAACAACATTTATTTGGCAACTCTCACGGGCCGTCTCCACGGCAGCGTTAAAAAAATCTTGGAGGTGGGCGTATCTGAGGCTTGGGGATTTTTTTGCGATCAACCAATCACATGAATCTCCCGCCCGCGACATATGAAGCCAAAAAGCCCGAAGTAAACTGGATATAAACTCCCCAAAACAGGCGAAAACATACCACTGTCTCTGCCACCTCCCTCCATGCCTGGCTCCTCCGGTTTATATCCCGGTAGGTCTGGTCATAAAGCACCGGGTGATTGATTCGCTACCGCTAATTTCTCCTCCATGTTTTGGAATATGAGGAAATGACCTGCGGTCTGTCTCTCCCAGCATACACGTCGTTTGATTGGCTAGAGCTTGAACTGTCAGATTTGCGTACACGGGATTTGATTGGCTGACGCTTCCTCCTCAGCTTCAAAAGTTGAACATTGTTCAACTTTGGATCTTGAAAATCCTGAGAATCTCCGCTCGCCTGCCCACAATGCATTTCGGCGAAAGCGAAAAAAAGTGACGTCACCCCATTCAAAGTGAATGGGCAGAAGCGTTTCAAGATTTTTTAACGCTGCCGTGGAGACGGCCCGTCACTGCAGTAAAAACATAGACACAAATAAATAAGAGCGGTAAAAGCAGAGGTCGTAGCGATGACAGTGCAACGAGATAAGATTCAATGTCAATGTGCATATTTACACTTACTGTCTAAAAACGTTAAATCTACAAAACTGTATAAATATATTGTATTTCTGAAAAAGACCAATATTTCCCGAATCTCACCTTTAAATAAATAATGTAATGTTTTTTTGTAGTCACTACCATAATCACACTGCATACATGTCAATACAATTCATTATTATTTAAACACAAAAACGAGTTCATTGTATTAACTTATTAGCTCTCTTTGTAATGGTTGTATGAATAATGGTGCACAGGGTATCTCTATGGCACAGTTTACAATACTGGTTGATAGGATATTCATGTTGGATTTTGTATTTTCATTTCATAGGATTTGCTCAAAATAATGTTTATAAGTAATAAATATAAGTGGTAGTAGTAGTAGCGGTAGCAGTAGTGGTAGCAGCTAGCGGTAGCAGTAGTAGTAGTAGCAGTAGCAGTAGCAGTAGCAGTGGTGGTAGTAGTGGTAGCGGTAGCGGTAGCGGTAGCAGTGGCAGTGGTAGTGGCAGCAGTAGCAGCAGCAGTAGCAGTAGCAGTAGCAGTAGCAGTAGTAGCAGTAGCAGTAGAAGTAGCAGCAGTAGCAGTAGCAGTAGAAGTAGCAGCAGTAGCAGCAGCAGTAGTAGCAGTAGCAGTAGCAGCAGTAGCAGTAGCAGTAGAAGTAGCAGCAGTAGCAGTAGCAGTAGCAGTAGAAGTAGCAGCAGTAGCAGTAGCAGTAGCAGTAGTAGCAGTAGCAGTAGCAGTAGAAGTAGCAGTAGTAGCAGTAGCAGTAGCAGTAGAAATAGCAGCAGTAACAGTAGCAGTAGCAGTAGCAGCAGTAGCAGTAGAAGTAGCAGCAGTAGTAGTAGTAGCAGCAGTAGCAGTAGTAGCAGTAGCAGTAGCAGTAGAAGTAGCAGCAGTAGCAGTAGCAGTAGCAGTAGCAGCAGTAGCAGTAGAAGTAGCAGCAGTAGCAGTAGCAGTAGTAGCAGTAGTAGCAGCAGTAGCAGTAGCAGTAGAAGTAGCAGCAGTAGTAGTAGTAGCAGCAGTAGCAGTAGTAGCAGTAGCAGTAGCAGTAGTAGTAGTAGCAGTAGCAGTAGCAGTAGAAGTAGCAGCAGTAGTAGTAGTAGCAGCAGTAGCAGTAGTAGCAGTAGCAGTAGCAGTAGTAGTAGTAGCAGTAGCAGTAGTGGTAGTAGTGCACTACTACCGCTACTGCTACTACTACCACTACCATGGTAGTGGTAGTAGTACTGTAGTAGTAAACATGATGATTTATATGTGTTTCAGTGGTGTGACGGTGAATGTGCAGGATCTGAGCCCCTCGTGTGCCGGAGCCCTCTACGGTCAGTGTACTCTTAGATATTTAGAAGTTTAGTAGTTATAATACCAGGGAATAAGTACACTGTAATGAATACAGCCTCTGCATTAAAAAAGTAATTGGCCCATTTCCTATTATTGAGATGTGATTATTGATGCATTAATGTGGAGATTATTCACTTTCACTGCCGGGTATCATGTGAATTAAACCAATAAGGGATCAATTAACGTTTAGCTTTCTCTATAATAAAACCTCATAGTAGATTTGTTGATTATAGCCCGTCAGTAATGGTATTAAAAAAATGAAGTAAAGAGTCAAGTATTTGCCTCTGAGATGTGATGAAAATAGAAATACTCAAGTACAAGTAACTTACAATTTTACTGGTGGCTGTTTACATTGCATAAACCTCTAGTGTTTGTTTTTGTTTGTTTCTACAGGTTTCATGAATATGATGGGAGCTTTCATGGGTATGTTTAATATGACTTTTATCTATCTGTAATATATGTAAAGTCTACAGTCTCTTGTCCTTCGAATCGATGTATCACAAATATAAAACAATATTATAATCAGAGGTGGGAGAAGTGCTCACATCTTATACTTGAGTAATACTCTGTGACAGTAAAAGTCCTGCATTCAAAATGTTACTCAAGTAAAAGTAGAAAAGTATTATCATCAACATATAGTTAAAGTCCCCAGCTACTGTATGGATCTCTAAAATATTGTATATTGTTAGAAAAATGTCACTCGTCCCCGGCTTGAGCTTCAACCTCAGGATCCATGTATTTGTGATCCTCTCCAGAATGGAAGTAGTCATCACATACAGAGCATCAACTAGTTCCTGAACAGTGTCCTTCACATGCTGATATCCAAGAGAGGGAGTTACACAGTCACAAGATGGAGGAATAGAAAGCAGTATTCAATGTTTACTTCAGATTAGCTCCACGTCAGAAATGAGCATGCTTGTCATATGTCTATCTCCATAGAGGCTGAATCATCATGTTAATCACATAGCTATCATATGCCTCAAACAGTCCTGATGCTCTTCTAGGTAATCATACATCCTGTCATGTACTCAGCTACAGTTGGGATACCTTTGTTATCATGTCACTCTGATATTGGAAGAGGACATTCAGTATTTTCCCAACAGATATAATATATAATGTGTGTTTCTTGTCTCAGGCCTGGTGTTTGTGTCTCTGTCTGGTTTCCTGATCGAGGTCACGCTCTCCTGGGCCACCATCTTCTCTCTCGTCTCGCTGGTGAACGTCTCCGGCCTCGCAGTCTTCATCGTGTTCGGAGACGCTCGCAGAGTGGACCTGCAAGACTACACCCCGCTGGTCCAGATCTGAACCAGAACCAGAGTGGACCTACAGGACTACAGCCCGCTGGTCCAGATCTGAACCAGAACCAGAACCAGAACCAGAGTGGACCTGCAGGACTACAGCCCGCTGGTCCAGATTTGAACCAGAACCAGAACCAGAGTAGACCTGCAGGACTACAGCCCGCTGGTCCAGATTTGAACCAGAACCAGAACCAGAGTAGACCTGCAGGACTACAGCCCGCTGGTCCAGATTTGAACCAGAACCAGAACCAGAGTAGACCTGCAGGACTACAGCCCGCTGGTCCAGATTTGAATCAGAACCAGAACCAGAGTGGACCTGCAGGACTACAGCCCGCTGGTCCAGATTTGAACCAGAACCAGAACCAGAGTAGACCTGCAGGACTACAGCCCGCTGGTCCAGATCTGAACCAGAACCAGAGTAGACCTGCAGGACTACAGCCCGCTGGTCCAGATCTGAACCAGAACCAGAACCAGAGTGGACCTGCAGGATTACAGCCCGCTGGTCCAGATCAGAACCAGAACCAGTTTTATTACCAAGTACAGGTTTACACAGTCACCACATTCAAGTCCCTCCTCAAATCCCACCTGTTCAGATCAGCCTCCTCACTGCAGTGCTACATGTCCCCTGTCACATCCTTTTGTACTGTCTTAAACCTCATTCTATGAATTGTAAGGTGTCCTTGAGTGCTTTGAGAGGCGCCTCTAAATAGAATGAATTAATATTAATATTATTATTATTACACATACGAGGAGTTTGCTTTGGTTTAAATGGTGCAGAAGTTTTTTTTATTTTCATTAAAACAGCAAGAAATAGTGCTTTTATATATATTTATAACTTATTTAAACTATTTTAAGGATATGTTAAATAACATATTATGGTCTGTGAGACTGGACACAACTTCTCCATCACATCACAGTTTCAGTGATTACAGTTATTAAAGCACTGAGAGGACAGTTTTATTTTTCTGTTTTCTAAGTCTGATCCAAAGGGTTTTCTCTCCTGTGTTTATGAGATAAGAAGAGGTGAAAAGAAAGGGAATATGTGTCTTAGTTCTGTATTTAAAAAACTAAATCTCTACAAACATCACAGGGGAAAAGTTTACAGGTGAATGGAATAAATATAAATACATATTTCAGTTCCTAAATTAAAAAGAATCCGTTAAAAACACATTTTATTATTTATTCAGCTCCCTATTTTATTTGTAATCTGTAAAAACATTGGCAGGGAAACAAAGATGCACGGTGACATTTTTAATTTATTATTTTCTAACCATTACTTCTAAGTTTGAGTGGTTTTCTGTGTGTTGTAGTTTTCATTTTGGCCACAAGAGGCTGACTTTAATTTCCCCAAGCATAGTTTCCCCTCTTGTGGCGAAGATGAGTATTACATCAACAAAAGCGATGAAGTAATACATACCATCGGTACTATTTGATACTTATCCTGGCTACATCTTTTTATATCACTATTTTAAAACCACATGTATTCTCACCTACCTCAGGAACATTATAAACACAGTACACAGAATTTAAATAATGTTGGTTTTAGGCGTTATTAAGTCTTGTTTTCTTTGTCATTGTTTTTGACAACGGGAATCAGCTTTACGGATCAAATGATGACTTGAAAACACGTGTGAAAAATGAAGGAACTTTTACATTGTGTGACTGCATTGTACAAATGTTTAAGATTGTATAAATGTTTACTGTAAAAAAGCTTGTTTACCACAAACATGTTTACATTAGTATTGACTACATTCAAATACGCACTAAAATAAATATCTTCTCTAATTTTTTAAGGGTAAACTATTTCATGGACGCTGAAGATTTGGACAATATGTTTTAGGGGTTATTTTCTGCTGCAGATCTTTGGTGCTTTTAAAGTTGGAAGATATTCATCATTATACTTTTAGTTCTCCAAAATGTTCATATCTATCAGAACAACATATCAAAAGTTCTGGTATTTTTATTTTTTGTGTTTACTTTATATACAGTATTTATTCAACTGAGCACTGTTTTAGTTTGGTTATGGTGATTGTAAACTGTCACATTTGTGATATTAAAATATGAATTATTACCAGTGGTGTAAAGTAACTAAGTACATTTACTCAAGTACTGTGACTTAAGTACAATTTTTAGAACATAAACACTACTTTACTTGAGTATTTCCATTGTATACTACTTAGTACTTCTACCCCTCTACAGTTCTGAGGTAAATGGTGTACTTTTAGTCCACTACATGTATTTATAATGTTCTACTTTAGCTTGAGGAACATTTTGAATACAGGACTTTTACTGTAACTGAGTACTCCTACACTCTGGTACTTCTACTTTTACTCAAGTACAAGATCTGAGTACTTATACTTTTACCCAAGTACAATACAACGTCTGAGTACTCTCTGGTAATAATATTGTTTTATATTTTTGATTCATGTGTTTTCGTATCTGAAGTTAAAACTCAAATTCAAGCTCCTCAGTTATATAAGTGCAACTTTGTATCACTGTGTTTTTCCCTACAGAGCTCAGAGGCTGACAGAGACACACACACACACACACACACACACACACACACACACACACACACACACACACACACACACACACACACACACACACACACACACCCTTGGTGCTCAGAGGCTGACAGAGATTCACAGCGCACTTAATTTTCTCCGGAGAAACTTGTTATTACACGTTTAAAAATCTCACGAAAATTCCACCTCAGCAGCAGCAGCCAATCCCAACAAAGCTACACACACACACACACACACACACACACACACACACACACACACACACACACACACACACACACACACACACACACACACACACACACACACACACACACACACACACAAAAGATACACAAGTACAAGATCTGAGTACTTGAGTAACATTTTGAATGCAGGACTTTTACTTGTGTGAGTTCTGCAAAACAGATTTCAGGCAAACATGAACCCAATTGATCAGATGCCATACTCCTGGAGTTTCTTTAAGGATCTGTTTGTGATCAAAGACAGAAATATAAAAAGCCTGTGCATAAAGTAATATATAATGAAAAAGCTAAATATTGCATTCATTTCTTCAAACACCTTTAGCAGTTTTTTCAAAAAGTCATACCTTCTTAAAACAGTTTGTGCTAATTCATGAAGTGGAAACATATCATTAAGGTATTCAGACCCCAAGTCAGTACAACTCAAATAAACATGAGACATTTATAAATAAAAAAACAAGTCTCTACTTTTGAAGAAGAGTAGTATTATTTCATGGAGCCTTTTCACATTGATTATTTTGTGCAAGACTCATAAAACATGTCATCTGAATCTGTAAAGAAAGCAGATTTGTATTGTTGGGTTTCAGGTAAGATTTGCACACCTGGGTTTGGGGATGTTCTGATTCTACAGACCCTCTCTCCTTGCACTATTTTAACTATTTGAAGAGTTTATCGCCGGCCACTAGAGGGCAGCGTCTCACTGCTGTCGCACCGGATATGCTGCGCTCTGACCCGGTAGTACTGAGCGGCCATTTTAGTTCAAACATTGTTCATTCACTCCGCCTCGTGTCGAGACGTTCATCCACTCACACATGTAAGACTGTTCCCACTATTGTTGGTGTATATATATACGTGGTGTCGTAGCCAGGGGTTAAGTTGGGATTTGATATGTGGGGGGGCTCTGTATGGAGGTGCGAGAGGGGGGCGGAGGTCGAGGATCTCATTATTTGACCTTAAGGGATATACACTGTGGCCCTAAAGCAACTGCTCCATTATCTGTATCAAATACACACATTGATGCCACCAAATGTCACAATAAAAATAGAAAGTACTACAAATAAACTGGAATTAATTTACATCTTAAATTATTAATATATATACACAAAAAAAGGTTTACAAATATCCAACCTTCAAATTCCTTTTTTAACTCAACACTGCTCTGCACACTTGCTAAAGAACATTTGTGTGGAAATCTCAATTCATTTGTAGGGCTGCGTGAGTATGGCCAAAAGTATGGGAGTAAATCTCACTGTAAACTATTTAATCATCACCAAATTCTGTGTTATTATGACCGATCATAACTCAGCTTTATGCAGACATACATTTAGCATGGTGTACAGGGCCGTTTTTTGGCATAGGCGACATAGGCGGTCGCCTAGGGCGCCAGATCTGGGGGGGAAAAAAACCTTTTTGACTGTTTGCGCTCATCCTAATTTTCAGCCTTGATGTAACAACATTCATAATTAAGTAAAGGTAACACCCTTTTCACCCCGGTTACACTTTTCATTTGCCCTGTACGATGGGCGCTGTAAGTGATGAAGTGGGGGGTGTTGGCTTATCAGGCGCCCGCAGCTCACAGCCAAAGTGGGCGTGGGAGCGAGCGAGAGAGATAAATGCAATTTATGTAAACAAATATTTCCAAGGCACTCCTTTATAATTATTTGGATAAACAGGTTTGAAATCATTTCAATGTATACTATAGGACAGTAAACCAAAAATATCGTTTAAAACTTGAGAGATATAAAAATATGCATAAATAAATGTTAACTGGTAAAATAAGATATGAATGAACAACAAAAATAAAAGTTACATTTATTTGTTATTGGCTGTGGGTTATTGGTTATGTTCACATATTTGGTTATTAAAATGTAAACCGATCTTTTTAATATGGGTGTTTAGAGTTGTACCCCCTAGATCTAGTCTCTAGTAATGTGTGCTTAAAGTGCACCAGATTGAAGCATTTTACTTTACATTTTCAAACATTTCTTCACACACACACACACACACACACACACACACACACACACACACACACACACACACACACACACACACACACACACACTAGTGATGGGAATTCCGGCTCTTCTTGGTGAGCCGGATCATTTGGCTCGGCTCACCAAGAAGAGCCGGCTCTTTCGGCTCCCAAACGGCTGTTCAGTTTACCACATATTATACCTTTTATAATTCAATCAAATGTAGCCCTGTTTTGACTAATGATTTATATGTGTACACATATCACTTAAATTATTCAATACATCCTTTGTACTGAAGTATTCAAAAGTAAAAATTACATGTTTAATATCAATTATTTGCTGCATGTGGCCAATTGTTTTCATTGCATTTACAGACCCTTGTATCTCTCTATACCACCCAATGAATGCACAGACTTGCTTGTAGAACCACGGTACACAAAGCAGATAGCAACACCTATAAAAACTTAAGCATAGACATTTAAAAAAAGGGGCTACTGTATCGACATTTTAAAATTATATTTAAAGAAAAGGCCCTGACAAAACAGCAGGGCTCTATTTCAGTATTAACTATAGAAAAAAAGACAGCAACAGCTGACATCAAATCTTTGCTGAGCCCAAGGATAATCATAAATAAATAACATAGTGAAAATAAATATATTGCAATGCTCAGTAACATCCAACCGTCTCTAATCATAAAAAAACATAATAAAAATAAATGAATTGCAATGCTCAAAACAGCAGCATCCAACAGTCTCTAATCCTTGGATATGACATGCCACTGTATGCATGCACGGAGCAGCTGTAGCGCGGAGATCATCATATCATTCTGTCTTGTATTACTTAACAAAAAAAAACAAAAACAAAAAAACGGCTCGTTCGCGGGCGCGAGCCGGCTCCCGTCGTTCACTTAAAAGAGCTCGTTCGCGACCGACACATCACTAACACACACACACACACACACCGCACAAGCTTCAGTTCGCGGAGAGGTGCGTCGACTTCGCCGGCTTCAGGGTGTCGGAATCTACCATCGAACCGCTCCCGAAATACTTGGACGCCATCCGGGACTTCCCCACCCCAGGCTCCACGATGGACATCAGGAGTTGGCCTCGTCAACCAGGTGGCTAACTACGCCCAGCTGCGTGACACGATGGCCCCATTTAAGCCGTTCCTCAGCCCGCGCTGTGTGTTCCTATGGTCCCCCGTTCTGGAGGAGGCCTTCCAGACGTCCAAGCAAGCCATAATGGAGGCCATCCGCGAGGGCGTGGAGATCTACGACATGCAGAAGCGTACCTGCCTCCGCCCTGACTGGTCCATGCGTGGCATTGGCTACTTCCTGCTCCAGCAACATTGTCACTGTGCCTCGGGCATACCGGACTGCTGTCCAGGAGGATGGAGGATCACCCTCGCGGGTTCGCGTTTCCTGTCCCCTGCGGAGCAGCGCTATGCGGCCGTCGAGGGAGAGGCCCTAGCTGTGGCCTGGGGTCTGGAACAGACGCGGTACTTCACGCAGGGGTCCGACAACCTCGTCGTGGTCACCGACCATAAGCCATTGGTGAAGATCTTTGGTGACCGTACGCTGGATGAGATAACAAACTCGCGTCTGTTTAGACTCAAGCAGCGCACCCTCCCATGGCGCTTCGACATTGTGCATCTGCCTGGCAAGAGCAACTATGCCGCTGATGCCACGTCAAGGCATCCTTCCCCCTCGGGCTCAGCGAACGGCCTCTCACTGGGGCTGCCGAGCGGGCCTGACGCCGTGGAGTCAGCACTCATGGCCTCCATCCGCGACGACGCACGGGAGCTCGGAGCCGTCTCTTGGCCCCAACTCGCACGGGAGACAGCGGCTGACGGATGCCTCGGCCACCTCCTCCAACTCATCGAGCAGGAGGGTGGGATTGACGTTAACGACCCTGCCCTGGCGAGTCTGTCATCGGTCTGTGAGTCCGTCTACGCACAGGACGGCGTCCTGCTCTATCGGGACCGCGTCGTGGTCCCCCCATCCCTCCGTGGGAGAGTCCTTCGGCATCTCCATGCCGCTCACCAGGGGACCTCAGCGATGGGGCAGCATGCCCGAGCCATAGTTTACTGGCCCGGGATGTCCGGGGACATTCAGGCCACCAGGGACGGGTGTGCAGACTGCAACCGCAATGCTCCGTCACAGGCGGCTACACCCCCCCTGCCGTCACCACCCCCGTCCACGCCATTCGAGGCGGTGTTTGCTGACTTCTTCGACTATGGGGGCCGCCACTACCTAGTTGTCGGGGATCGGCTTTCGGGCTGGGTAGAGGTCCTGAGTTCTACGGCGGGTACTGCCCTGGCGGGCTCAGCTGGCCTGGTCCAACACCTCCGCTCGTTCTTCGCTACCTTCGGCGTACCGGAGGAGCTCTCGAGCGACGGTGGTCCGGAATTCAAGGCGAGCCACACTGAGGACTTCCTCCGCTTATGGCACGTCAAACACCGTGTGTCCTCCGTTGGCTTTCCGCAGTCGAATGGGAGGGCGGAAGTTGCGGTTAAGACTGCTAAGCGCCTCCTGATGTCCAACACCGGCCCGTCGGGCAGCCTTGATCAGGACCGCTTCCTGCGTGCTATGCTGCAGTTGCGGAACACGCCTGACCCCGACTGCAACCTCTCGCCGGCGCAGATCATCTTCGGCTGCCCCCTTCGTGGCTCGCTCTCCTTCGTGAACCGCCTCGAGAAGTTCTCGAACCCGCATATCCGCCCGCTATGGCGCGAGGCATGGGCGGCGAAGGAGGACGCCCTTCGGACCCGTATGTCCCGTACCACCGAGTCTCTGGGGACTCACTCAAGACCGCTCCGCCCATTGGCGCTCGGCGAAAGGGTATTCCTCCAGAACCAGCAAGGCCCGAGCCCCCGCAAATGGGACAGGTCAGGGATCGTGGTGGAGTCGCTGGACCATGACCAGTATCGGATCAGGGTTGACGGTTCGGGACGTCTGACACTGCGCAACAGGCGGTTCCTCCGTGCCTACACGCCGGCCACACCCTGTGCCCATGAGCAGTCGGCCACGCCGTCGCCGCCGCCCGCAGCCCCCACCTATCCGCCCGGGCTGGGCGACGATGGTCCCCGCGACTCGGCTATGGGCGCTTACCCACCGGCGCTTGCTGATGAGGCGTCCTCTGACCTCGCCGTTCCTACGGGTGCCTTCCTGGGCGCACCGCTCCCGGTGCCGCAGCCGCCGCCGGCGCTGCCCCAGCCCACTCGGCCGGGCCGCGTGAGGAAGCCGCCGGCACGCTACGAGCCCGAGTCCGGCAGCTGGATACGGGATTTAGACCGTTAATCTATTCCAGCCTATAGCTTTCCGGTCTGGGGGGGATGAAGAGTTTATCGCCGGCCACTAGAGGGCAGCGTCTCACTGCTGTCGCACCGGATATGCCGCGCTCTGCAATATGGTCTAGCTGCGGCCGCGGCCAGTACACGACACTACACGACACGCCCACTACACGACACGCCCACCTGACACGACACTACGGTGGCTGAGAGACATTACCGTACATGGCAGATTAAAAGCGAATTGACGACACTTATTATTATTGAGATCGTACATGGCAGATTAAAAACGAATTGCAAATGTTATTGTAGCATTTTAAGCAACTATTAGGCAAATAAATTAATAACCTAGTCTATCCGTTTGAGACACAACAGTATAACTTTCAACCCAAATCATTTTGTCAACAAACGGTGGTTTAGTAAACTTTTTTTTAATATATAAAATAGGTGTTAATGAGATAATCTATTGATTATGTTTGTCTAACTGCTACACATGTATTTTATACACAAATGTAGATATTTGTGAACATCTAAATATAGTTGTTAAAGGTTTTAAGATATACATTATCACATCATGGGGTCATTAAGGAACAAATTAGGAGGGCCAGTCAGGCCACTAATGAGCTCAATCATTCACATGTATTATTATTACTTTATAAATTAAAAGTACTAGGGGTCTATTACAAAACCTTTGAAGGAATCGCATCAATTAAAATAAATGTATGGCAAGTATGATCAAATTAACATAATGTCAAGATATAGCCAATAGACAATCAACATGCTTTGAATATAAAGGAAGAAGAACAATAAACAGATGAACATTTAGGTTTTATGTGTAAATTGTGAACAAACCATCTTAATACATCTGGCAGTATAAGACAGCAAACTAAGCTTCTTTAACTGCTGCTAGAACACAGTTTTACCATGGGGTATTTCTAACAAGACCAAAAAGATAAACAAGGCTTCCAAAACAGAAGAAACCAACTCAATACAGTATTTTAATTTCCTTCAAAACGACAAAAGCACTAATAAAAACCAAATAACAATAACATAAAGGAAAAGTAATTGAAGTGGTTGCCTGTTGTAAATACCTTGGTATCTGGCTTGATGATTGTCTCTTCTCTTGCGTTCGGTCATACCCCCCTTCCCATACTATTATCGGTCAAAATTGGCCGGTGTGTTTTGCACAGTGATATTTCTGGAACCCCTTATCCCATTTTGATGGTTGACATCTCATTTGAACAGTCAAAGCCAGAATGACAGCAGGGGTGAATTTCATTTTATAATTTTGCAATAAGTCAAAGATGTTTACTGTATATTATAAAAATGCTTGTCATGTAGGCATACTGGAGATGGGAAGGCTTTAGTCAGTGTTGTAGCTGAGATTCTTACCGTTCCAATGATGTATTAATAATAACTTGGATTTATATAGCGCCTTTCATGAGACCCAAGGTCGCTTTAAAAAGAACAGGAGTAGAAACAAACATAACAAAAGGCAGTCAGACGAACAGTTCGACAGACAAAACAAATAGATTTGGGGCCAAAGACCTTGGCAGACTTGAGGGCCCTTTTGAAGGCGTCAAGCGTGGGGATGTTGCAGATCTCCGCAGGGAGAGCGTTCCAGAGAGTGGGGGCTGCCATACTGAAGGCTCTGTCCCCGAAGGATCCCAGGTTGGTGCGGGGGGCCAGAGTCTGAAGACCGCAGGTTCCGGGGTACTTTCAACTACAGTATATGGTCCGGCAAGTTCAGCATTCACTGCATTCACTGTGATGAATATACAATAAGAAACTGATACCGTTTTCCTCAATGAACATTTATTGAACAGAACATCATGTGGAAAATTAGAGGGGCACTATTCAAGCTGGTCTGCTTAAAAAAAAATAACCTTTTAAATTGATCCCAACAGTAAAATCAACATGATTTTAAATAAAAATGTAAGCAGCCAGGATTGACCTGCAGGAGGTTAAAGCCTATTTAAAAACTCCTCGGAATCCAAAGCTCCTCAGAATCTTTCACTGGAGTCCTTCAGCCTTTGGTGCGCTTCCTCACTCATGTTCTTGGTGAGGTAATGAGAACAAAGTTCCATCTCACTGATAAGACAAGATGGTATAAAGAAGTCATATATGTAATATTATAAATTCACATGCATCAGGGGTTGTACACTTTAAATGGAAATTGTATTAGCATTCTCCTCATGTTTCCAGCTTACCTCCAGTCATACTCGGGTCCACATTTATACGTTTCCTTGGCTCTTTCAAGGGAAACCGAGAGTACAGCTGCAAGGGCGTGGACTGTCGCCCAGGGGCGTCGCCTGGACCTGAAAACATTCGGGGCTTAGCCCACAGTGGCGGCGGCACGACAGTGGCATTTTTACTGCACTCCCCACACACACACACACAGTACACCCGCGACTGTTACAATGAATGCTCGATAATCAGCTCACGGCATATAGGCAGGGGTAAAGTGGTATTTTTTATCAGTGGGTACCTCACCTCCTCTAGGGGGGTCCGGGGGGATGATCCCCCGGGTAGATTTTTTTTAAAATATTTAAGTTAAAAGCATCAGTCTGGTGCACTTTGAGAGCAACATGAAGAGATCTATGGATACCTCTCTCAACACCCATATGAAGCAGAACTGTAAACAGATGTACTTTTTCTTTATGGATATTTTACTAATCACTCCCATTTAAACTCTATTCTTGTTTTACTGCCATATAGTATTTCATAACTGTTTTTCCTTTATTCTCTTATTTTTTTTATAACTATAATGATCATATGAAGGTGTGCCGCGGAAATAATCTTTTGAATAATTTGTGACCAAACCGTTAGAGACCCACTGAGATAACTTAGACTAAAGTTATGTATCTAAACACTCAGAGAGTCCTTTAGCTCACCTGAGTCTCTCAGTCTGAGAGGAGAGGACTCTCCTCCAGCTTCTTGTGGAACAAACAGCTCCTTATGTCCGTTAGTGCAGCTAGCTAACCAGATGCTAACAACACGTCCATGCTGGCACCGGTCCCTCCCTCCCCCTCTCTCCCTCTCTCTCTCCCTCTCTCTCTATCACACTAAATGCGCTATTGCCACACACACACACAGAGCCGAGCTTGAATGACACAAGCACACGTTTATTTCCATGCAACTCTCTGATTGGTCTGGTGTCATGCCTCTGTTGCATTCACCGAACACGGGAAATTACAGTGCTGCCGTCCTCTCTTGTGTCATGATGAGGTTCACGTAAAGCACGGTTAATGTATTATATTATTGAGGGAGAATTGTCCGGGCTACAGAAAAAACATTCGGGGCTAAAGCCCCGGATGCCCAGGCCAGGCGACGCCACTGCTGTCGCCTGTGTCATGAAGGGATTAAAGCCACACGTTTAACAGTTAGAGTAAAATGTAGACATCCAATAAAGGTTGTGCCATTCTGCAGGTGACAATTATGCCAGACCAATTGGCATCAACATTCTACTGGACATTGACCATGAGTTTAAGTGCAACATATGTCATTTTATATAATGTGTAGTCGACAAATAAAAAGTCAGTGAAATCTAACCTCTGGCAGAAGCACATCCATGACGAATGCCACCTCATCTGTGAACCTTCTCTCCGTCTGTGTCCGGACGGAAGGTGTCCGAGTCCAATTTGTTGAGCTCTGGGCGTGCTCCATCACGGAGTGTTGTGTTGTTTGTCTATAGGTGAATAAAATAGAATACAATTTCAGTGACTTTAATATTGGAAATAGTTAACTCCTTAAACAAGCAGCAATGGACTGGCCTGTATAATCCTATGGGAGAAAGCTGGTCATACTTCCTCACTTTCAGAAGGTAACCCTTTAACTGCCAGCGCCACCATTTGGTAGAGCACATTTTGTGTCTTGATATCTTGTTGAAAAAAAAAAAGTTTAACTCCATCTGATTCAGCCAGCTCTACCCTTCTGGTTGACATGTTATGCACAAAACAACCTCTAGATGTCAACCTCTATCATTTAACTTTAAACCACACTTAAAATAATAATATAATTATACATATGTGCATGTCAGTATAGCAGCTACTGTAATACATGTTTTTTTTTTTTAAACATTCAAATGTGAAAGACACCTTCAATGAATATTTAAAACTTACACAAAATCAGATTCTTGTAAAAATGCGAGTACATGCATTGTTCCATCTGTCAAGCTAAAATATATACATATATCTTAGCTCTTAGCTTGACATGCTAACTGAACGAGCATGTTCAGTTAGCATATATGCTAACTGAACGTTGAGCATGTCAAGCTAAGAGCTAATATATATATATATATATATATATATATGTATTCCATTCCTTTACATTTAATATTTAAAATACAAATTAGCAAAATAAACACAATTACACTGCGCTAAACAGCCACATCGACAAACAAACGAGAACCTAAATAGTATGTAATTATATCTAAAACCACAATACGTTAATTACCTGTACTCGGTGCGCCATATTGTTTGTCTGTTCTCTGTAAACCTCATGTCTCCTTAAATATCCTTGCGTCAGCGTCCGTGTCGTCAATTCGCTTTTAATCTGCCATGTACGGTAATGTCTCTCAGCCACCGTAGTGTCGTGTCAGGTGCGTGTCGTGTAGTGTCGTGTACTGGCCGCGGCCGCAGCTAGACCCTTCTCGCGCTCTGACCCGGTAGTACTGAGCGGCCATTTTAGTTCAAACATTGTTCATTCACTCCGCCTCGTGTCGAGACGTTCATCCACTCACACATGTAAGACTGTTCCCACTATTGTTGGTGTATACAGTATATACGTGGTGTCGTAGCATATATTTGTGTTGTGTTAATGATGACATGCATGTATGTAATACTTTGTCAGCTTACCTCGCTGTATTACTCTGTTTCAGGGTGTCGTCATCTTTGTCATTAAAACACTGAAACTGACATTGAGGAGTGTGTTTCTTCATTGCTGATATCATGTCTACCATATCCTCTTAAAATACTCTGTCCAACAATATCAGTCTCATGAAGAAAGGTGTTTTAACGATGATTCAAAATAGCAGAGAAACATGCATTCTTGTTCTCAAGAGGGGACATTGACAGAGGATTACTCAAAAAGTACACAGTAAGTACTTCATAGTACTTGTGGGAGTAGTTTCACTACTAGCCTACTGAGTCCAACAGGATTGATCTCACGAAGAACTAATGGCAGAAAAAAGAGTTGACCGCAGTGCAGAATCGCTGTATAGTTTAAATCTCCTAACAATGTTGTCCATTTTAGACATAGGCCTATTATATTTACAGCCCTTAATAACATTAATTTTCTGGGCTCAATATGTGTCTTGGCTGTTTTCGTTGTGAAAACAAATGGACCGTAGATACACGGATTGACCGTCCTCATCTGCGCTCTTATTTTGAAAGACAACTTCCGGTAGCAGAATATGAAAAAACGGGGGGTTTTTTTTGTTTCTGTTTTCTAGTGATTTTATTTTTTGTTTTGAGAAGTAGAAAATGAAAATCATCCCGTTTTTTAAGTTTAGTAAATCCCTTTTTGACCGTGATAAAGAAAAACGCCTTGTATTTCAATTTTGGTTTTTCAATTTGAAAACGAAAATCAAATATCCAGTCGTTTTTTGTTTTTGAATTTCCATTTGTGAAAAGAAAATCCAATGACCAAAACATACACTGACCCTGTTTCCACAGCAAGGAAGACGCCTTCAAGGACTGTGGGAAATGGGGATTATTGTGGGGAATGTGTTGCCATTAATGTTTCATGCTTTCTTTTATAACAGAGTAGGCTATTCCTACACTCTGGTACTTCTACTTTTACTCAAGTACAAGATCTGAGTTCTTCTATTTTTACTACAATATCTGAGTACTTCTACTTTTACTCAAGTACAAGATCTGAGAATTTCTACTTTTACTCAATCTGTACTTCTCGCTCCTGTGTATTCCTCTTCAGGACAGAAAAGGCACATATGGATGTTTGTGATTAAATGCAGAAACTGATTTAACACCGACCTCTAGTGGTCAAGGTGATTACAAGTACATTTACTCAAGTACTGCAACTCAAAAACATTTAAATATAATGTATCTTTTAATCTGTCTAGATCGGACAAGGTTTCTATACTGACTGCAAACAGTCTGAATTTGAACATGCAATGGCTCCCTGGTGCCAGTAACAAAAAACGCCATTCATATTCTGAGAAAAATACAGTAATATATGCAATGCATGCAGCAGGGTTATTAATGCAGAAACAAATATATATATATATATATAATAGGGAACAATTTAATGTGACGTTAACACTAGAGTACTTAAATACATACACACTTTAACTTAAGTGAGGTTTTGAAGACAGCATGTTTACTTGTACTGGTTTATTTTCACACTGTTTTAATATATTTATTTCAATAACTTTGTTGAGATTGTTTTTAGCTTTATTTGTATCTCACTGAACATATGTGAACTTGTTCAGCTGATAAGGCTGGTTATGAAACAGAGAAGGGGGGGGGGGGGGCTGCAGACAGGGAGGGAGGGAAGTTGAAAGTGAAAGTATGAAGTCAGACTTGTCAGAGTGCCAAACGCCGTTTTACAGCTCGACGGAGCAGGAGGACAACAGGGTGAGTGTTAACACCAGGATCTGCTTTCTAACACATTATTTACTCTGTTTTACTGGATGTCAGAACATCAGCGTCCTAGAGTCCAATGAGACTTCTACAAGTGGTGTAAACTTGTTTTATTGCCTGTTTTCTGATTCATCAAAGCAACATAATATGTGACAGCCCAGCGCAGTCAAAATGGAGAGCGGCCTGTCTGAAGTCTGACTGATTTTATGTATTTTAACCAAGTTTATTATTATGATGGTTTAGATCAGGGGTGTCAAACTCACAGCCCGCCACTTCATTTTATGTGGCCCACAAGAGCTTGCAAATAATATAATACGTTTATTATAAGCAGGGTTCTTACACCTTTTCCAAGTCAATTCAAGCACTTTTCAAGCATTTTCAAGGTGCATTTTCAAGCTTTTCAAGCATCTTACAGCTGTTGTAAATTACATATTTATATACACATACTTATACTCAAATGATTATTTCCCTACCTCACATTAAATCAGATGTTCTTTATGCTATAAACAACCCAAATGTGTGTTTCATAATAGCATTCTACATGAGGATGAAAAATTAAAATGTTAGAAAAGAAACTAAGTTTAATATTTCAAAATGAGTGACCCATCTGTACGTAGACTGGGCATCCCATATAACCTGGCTGAGCCAATATAAAACAATCAGCCAAATAACTTTTCAATATATTATTGATTACTATTTTTGAGGTACTTTTAGGTTGGCAGTAAACATAACCCTGCTGAAAAAACCAGCATAGACCAGCTTAAGATGGTTGCTGGTTTTAGCTGGTTTTAGCTGGTTTTAGCTGGTGTTAGGCTGGTGTTAGGCTGGTTTAGTTGGTTTACCAGGCTGGACAAGCTGGCCAGGCTGTTCTTGCTGGTTCAAGACCAGCCTGGTCAGCTAAACCAGCATAGCCCAGCATGGATGTCATGCTGGTCTATGCTGGTTTTAGCTGGTCTATGCTGGTGAAGCTGGTCTATCAGCAGTCTTGCTAGCGAAACTGAAATAGACACAGACAGACAGAGAGGGCGGGACACGGGGGAACGGCGACACGGCAGTAGTTGAAACAAAGCGGTATGTTTTGACTGGCACTAACGGGTCGTCTCCACAGCAGCGTTAAAAAAATCTTGGAGGTGGGCGTATCTGAAGCTTGGGGATTTTTTGCGAACAACCAATCACATGAATCTCCCGCCCGCGACATACGAGGCAAAAAAGCCCGAAGTAAACTGGATATAAACTCCCCAAAACAGGCGAAAACATACCACTGTCTCTGCCACCTCCCTCCATGCCTGGCTCCTCCGGTTTATATCCCGGTAGGTCTGGTCATAAAGCACCGGGTGATTGATTCGCTACCGCTAATTTCTCCTCCATTTTTTTGGAATATGAGGAAATGACCTGCGGTATGTCTCTCCCAGCATACACGCCGTTTGATTGGCTAGAGCTTGAACGGTCAGATTTGCGTACACGGGATTTGATTGGCTGCCGCTTCCACCTCAGCTTCAAAAGTTGAACATTGTTCAACTTTGAATCCTCAAAATCCTGAAAATCTCCGCTCGCCTGCCCACAATGCATTTCGGCGAAAAGTGAGGGAAAGTGACGTCACCGCATTCAAAGTGAATGGGCAGAAGCGTTTCAAGATTTTTTAACGCTGCTGTGGAGACGGCCCGTAACTGCAGGTCATTTCCTCATATTCCAAAAAATGGAGGAGAAATTAGCGGTAGCGAATCAATCACCCGGTGCTTTATGACCAGACCTACCGGGATATAAACCGGAGGAGCCAGGCATGGAGGGAGGTGGCAGAGACAGTGGTATGTTTTCGCCTGTTTTGGGGAGTTTATATCCAGTTTACTATGGGCTTTTTTGCTTCGTATGTCACGGGCGGGAGATTCATGAGATTGGTTGTTCGCAAAAAATCCCCAAGCTTCAGATACGCCCACCTCCAAGATTTTTTTAACGCTGCTGTGGAGACGGTCCGTAACGGTCGAGGATTGAAGATCAGTTGAACGTTTCTGTGACCCCGCCCAGCGGCTGCTCTTCTGAGAGGCACCGCTCTGACAGCTCTGTCTACTGGGAAACGCGCTAAAAGTCCTTCTGGAGGTAAGCAACACTACACAATTTCACCAAGTCTGAGAGTAAAAGCTTTATCCAAGGTTCGTTTTGCTTTCTTTCAACGTTACGTTAATGTTAACTTAACCTTACGTTTGCTAGGAGGCTAGCTGTCTTAGCTAACAATAGTTAGCAGCTAACGTTTTCTGCAGTTTGTGTTTCCCCTGAAAAAGGTGATGCAGCTATAAGTTGTAAGTTAACTTAACGTTATCTTACAAGTTGAGAGGGTTACGTTTTATTTAAAATCGTCAATGTAATGCCATTAGAGGTGTTGTGTTGAACATGAAGTTAGCTAACTGTAGCTCTCCACCAAAGGTTAGCATGTTAAACTGTACTTTCTGTGGCAGCTAGCTTAATACAAAGAGGGTTTTTGTGCTTCATTGTAAACTTTTCTTACAAATGTGTGTTAATCTACCTGAAATTGTGGGGACAGTTTTTTTCTACTCAATGATACAGACCATTGTTGAGGAGATGCAAAACATACATATACTTTGAGTAATGTTACTTTGCTGCTAAAAGATGAAACATTATCAGAAGAGGATATCACCAAAGTGTGTGATTCTGTCAGGGGATTTGATCTGTTCTCTGCATGTCGTACAGGGCCTATGTACACACTGCTCTGGTATGAATTAAAAATATAATTGTAAAATGTAAATCTCGCTCTTGTCATCGTTCAGGCTTTGCATTTGAACCCCTATGACTGGTTGCGGACTTGAAGGGAACGCCTTCCTGACATCCAGGAAAAAGGTGAGATTCTAATCTAATCTAATCTAATCTATTTCAATGCCAAAAGCAAGTTATTGTTTTTAACTTTTTTTTAATATGATTTTTTGGGGAATTTCAGTTTTATTGGACAGTAGAGATCTAATGGAAACAGTGGAGAGGGAGGAGATGATATGCAGCAAAAGGCCGAGCCGGATGGTTGCTGCTCCGTGTGGAACGTGTTCTATCAGGTAAAGCACTTTGGTACCCAGTTATTTATGGTATTGAGTTTGAATTTAGCCTTTGGAAGGTATTTTCCAACAGTGCATTGTAAAGACTGAAAAAACAGGCTCAGGTTAAAGCTTGACTTGATTTGGTCTTTTACTTAAGAGGATGTTTGTCCTCCTGTCTTCTCTTATTTCCTTATCTTTCTTTCAGGTGTAACATCTACCAATGGTTGTACATGACACCACCTCTTTGCTGTCCTACTAGTCAACCCTCCTGATCAGAGCCTTTCCTAAATAGTGGTAAGTTGTTTTACAGTTCAGTGTACGTTAATTTAGCAACTTAATGCTTTACTGCTGTTGAATAAACCCTATATATATAAATCCATCAGCAATCAATAAAACAAATCATCCAACACAAAATAGAAGAAATCTGGACCTATTCTATTTCTTTTTATACCACAGCATCTATTGGGACTGCTCATTGATGTCATCAAGAGCCATTGAGTCTAGCTTTTGTAGTCGGCCTCTCAGAATGTTTATCATTTCTTTGTCTCTTAACATTCCTATAATCATTTGTTTTTTTATTGTTGATATTGTTTTGTTCTTTATTTTTGTTGTGAGAATCACTTTGCAATTGTGTAAGTGCTATAGTTATACTAATATAATTGTTGTTACCATCATTACTATTATTAAAAATGTCTTCTTTGTTTTCTTTATTTATCGCTGCAGAAAGGTTCAAAAAGTTCCCTGTACATGGAACCATGCCTGTCCTCTGTTCCACATGTCTTCAGTCAGTTCTGGACCCTATGACTCTGTTCCACATGTCTTCAGTCAGTTCTGGACCCTATGACTCTGTTCCACATGTCTTCAGTCAGTTCTGGACCCTATGACTCTGTTCCACATGTCTTCAGTCAGTTCTGGACCCTATGACTCTGTTCCACATGTCTTCAGTCCGTTCTGGACCCTATGACTCTGTTCCACATGTCTTCAGTCCGTTCTGGACCCTATGACTCTGTTCCACATGTCTTCAGTCCGTTCTGGACCCTATGACTCTGTTCCACATGTCTTCAGTCAGTTCTGGACCCTATGACTCTGTTCCACATGTCTTCAGTCAGTCCTGGACCCTATGACTCTGTTCCACATGTCTTCAGTCAGTCCTGGACCCCATGACTCTGTTCCACATGTCTTCAGTCAGTTCTGGACCCCATGACTCTGTTCCACATGTCTTCAGTCAGTTCTGGACCCTATGACTCTGTTCCACATGTCTTCAGTCCGTTCTGGACCCTATGACTCTGTTCCACATGTCTTCAGTCAGTCCTGGACCCTATGACTCTGTTCCACATGTCTTCAGTCAGTCCTGGACCCTATGACTCTGTTCCACATGTCTTCAGTCCGTTCTGGACCCTATGACTCTGTTCCACATGTCTTCAGTCCGTTCTGGACCCTATGACTCTGTTCCACATGTCTTCAGTCCGTTCTGGACCCTATGACTCTGTTCCACATGTCTTCAGTCAGTTCT
The DNA here is from genome assembly GCF_902827165.1 of Trematomus bernacchii. Lineage (NCBI taxonomy): Eukaryota > Metazoa > Chordata > Actinopteri > Perciformes > Nototheniidae > Trematomus > Trematomus bernacchii. The sequence goes on from NW_022987613.1 coordinate 356,297, forward strand.
GGACCCTATGACTCTGTTCCACATGTCTTCAGTCAGTTCTGGACCCTATGACTCTGTTCCACATGTCTTCAGTCAGTTCTGGACCCTATGACTCTGTTCCACATGTCTTCAGTCAGTCCTGGACCCTATGACTCTGTTCCACATGTCTTCAGTCCGTTCTGGACCCTATGACTCTGTTCCACATGTCTTCAGTCCGTTCTGGACCCTATGACTCTGTTCCACATGTCTTCAGTCCGTTCTGGACCCTATGACTCTGTTCCACATGTCTTCAGTCAGTTCTGGACCCTATGACTCTGTTCCACATGTCTTCAGTCCGTTCTGGACCCTATGACTCTGTTCCACATGTCTTCAGTCCGTTCTGGACCCCATGACTCTGTTCCACATGTCTTCAGTCCGTTCTGGACCCCATGACTCGGACACTAGTTCTACCAAGGCTCATTAGAGGTAAGCAGTGGTAGGAGAGTGGAGTTATCTTTGTATTTAGGCTGCAAGTCGACAAGAATAGATTACAAATCGCTTAAAAAATTGTTCAGACAAGAGGCACCATGTGTTACGCAGGTGCACATCCACTGGAGGAAGATTCTGAAAGTAAAATATACACTTCTCACTAGAAATGTAATCATAAAGCATTATTATGGCCAAAGTATCCTACAATTCAGGATTTTCCACTGAAAAAAGTGTTGGATTCAAGATTCAAAGCTTTTATTCTCATATGCTCAGCAGCTACAGTGTAGAAATGTCAATGCAATTCTTCTGACCTGAGCTCCTCCAACAATGCAACATATACAATAAAATACAAAAATACAAAATAAAAAGTAGTGCAAAAAGTTTATATACATGTAATATAATAGAATATGATATTTACAAGAACAGAATATTAAATAAAAAATTAAATACGGTGTATTGCGTGGACAATAGACCCAATCACAGTGAATGTTCAAAACTAAACTTGATACATTTTTCTTTTTCATCTCACAGTGCACATATTTAAGTAATCATAACACAAAGCTAAAATGTAATCTGTTTTTCCTTTCTCTTTTCAAGAGTGCTTCAAAGGATGGCTGAATTCACAAAACGTGGAGAAGACCGAGAAGGAGAAGTTGGCCGGTTACTACATTTCACAAAAAATACAGGACCTTGTGAAAAACGGAAAGAAACAGTTGAAGGAAATTGCTTAAAAATATGAAGTAATGGGTGTTTTGAAAATGTTTTCAAATGTGTGTTAATGTTCATTGTGTGTTATAAATTATTTTCCTGCTTCTAATCATTTGATGTATGAGTATTTATTTACAGACATTCTATACATTCTGGTACCTTTCTGGTAAGGTAGGTGCTCTGATCTGAAACGATAGATGTTCATTGAGCTACTGCAATTGGGTGAGAGTGTTTCATCATCATATATGACCAGCTTAACCATCAAGTAATCCCAGTTAAAGTTCTACTCAAGATCATACCAGTCGGACCAGCTAATGGTGACCAGCTAGACCACTGTGACCACCAGCTTTTACCAGCTATCCTGACCAGCTAATGGTGACCAGCTAGACCACTGTGACCACCAGCTTTTACCAGCTAAACCAGCTATCCCGACCAGCTAATGGTGACCAGCTACTAGACCACTGTGACCACCAGCTTTTACCAGCTAAACCAGCTATCCCGACCAGCTAATGGTGACCAGCTAGACCACTGTGACCAAACCAGCTATCCTGACCAGCTAGACCACTGTGACCACCAGCTTTTACCAGCTAAACCAGCTATCCCGACCAGCTAATGGTGACCAGCTAGACCACTGTGACCAAACCAGCTATCCTGACCAGCTAAAGTGTCCAAAACCCCTCTCAACCAGCAAACTAATCCAGCCTAATATTGACTGGCTGGTCAGGCTGGTTTACCAGCCTGACCAGCCAGACCAGCCTTGTTGGTCTAAGCTGGTTTTTTCAGCAGGGAAGTCAGAGGTAAATGGTGTACTTCTACTCCACTACATGTATTTAATACCTTTAGTTACTTTACAGATGTGGATGAATGATGTGAAATATAATCAAGTGTTAAATCAGACTTTAGTTCCACCTGGAGTAAATTCACAAGCTACTCTGTAGTATACAAAGTCATTCAAACTAGCTGCAACTTTACCAGCTTTGATAACACTTTCATGATCAATCATTATAAAACATATCATATACAATTATTAGTGATGCTCCGATCGCCAATTGTGGAGCCGATCGCCGGAATCAGTATCGGCCGATACCGATATCGCTCTCTTTTCCTCTCTCCCCCTCTCTCTCTCTCCCTCTCTCCCCCCCCTCTCTCTCTCCTGACAGCCCGTCAGTATCTCCTGCAGCCCACTGATCCAGTAATGAGCGACCCGACAGTGAAGAATAAATATATGTATAACTAGTTTAGCTTGTTCCAGAGGTAGATCAAATAGCTAAGTGTGTTAGGTCTAACTCTTAATGTGTGTTCTGCTCCGCTCACCGGTCCGTCACAGCGGGTGGAGCTGCAGGATTTCTGCTTCACACACACGTTGCATACCGCTATTTTATTGTCATTTTCGGACACTTAAAATACTGCCAGACTAGTGAAGCCATTTTGGCGAGCTTGTACAGAGAAAAGTGTCATGTATTTTACATGCAACGATAGCCTAATCTAAAATGCTCTACTATGGCGTACCTTTCGTGTGGTGTGTCGCTCGTCAGCGCAGACTCTCGCATCGTTATTGTTGCACACTTTGCAGGAGGCTACTCTTGGGCTTCGCTTGACCCTCGTCTTAGCCATGGCTTGTATTTGTCTTCTGCTAGCCAACGCTCGTTGAAACGGCAACCTCCTGGCATACTGTCATCTATCACTCTCATCAGAATGCCCAGGTCACACACGTAACAAAAACACTTGCCGGTCACGCGCATAGCGCGGGAAGGCCGGAGCGGAGCTGTTTTATGTAAAAGCGAAGCAATTAAGCGCGCTCAGACTTCTTTATTTTCTTTTAATCTAAAAAGCGAAGTAAAGCATTTACAATTTCAAGCACTTTATCCCAAATTCAAGCACCATTCCCAAAATCTAAGCACTTTTCAAACCTTGAAAACACCTCGTACAATTTCAAGCATTTTCAAGGATTTCCAGCACCCGTACGCACCCTGTATAAGGTTACGTGCTGCTTTACAGGAGCGCGTTGCCCATAAACTACATGTCCTACAATGCATCTCATTTTGTGAGATGCGCACTGAAGAGACTTGCAATTACTTGTAATTATGTGCCCTAGACTTCTGCTTTCAGACGTAGTTAATTATGAAGTTATTACCCTATCTGATAATAATCTAACAGGGTTGCCAACTCTCACGCATCTGGCGTGTGACACACGCTTTCACTCTCAATCTCCCAAACTATTTTCACGCCAAAAACAAGAATACCGAAGACTAGAAACGGTTTTGAAAACTTTTGTCACGTAGTGATCGTCTTCTCAATAGAACATCTTTGATAATGTCTTCTGGCCAATCAGAATCACGATAACGGCGTGGTGTTGTTGCAGGAAGTCCCGACGGAGAATACTTTTGCGGTAGTACATCTCTATACATCGATACAACATTACGTGTTGATAGAAATCAACACGTAATGAAATAAGACCCCACGGTTTGATGATTGATAGGTGTGTGTCTTTCATTTTGACACACAGAACAATGGGGGCTATCCACCCTTATCCACAATGTAAAGTAATTCACACAGCCTCTTCCCTCTTCTCTCTGTGAGGAGCAGCAGCTTCAGCTTTCCAGAACAAAAGTAACACAAAACTAAAATGCCATTCATTTTTTAAATATGTCGTGTAGTAATAGATTTATTTATTTTTCTTCTCAAGAGAGTACTAGAATGTGTATTTTATATTAGTATTTAAAAAAATCTCCTGGGGGAGAATCCCCCCAGACCCCCCCTGCAGGGGTTGGGTTTTCAGCATGTCAACTCTTTCACTTGTGGGGAAATTGCAGGATTGGCTCCAGGTCGCCCTTTTTATTTACTTCAAGACAAATGTGCCTTTTATTTCATACAGTTCAATTTGGATTGAGACAGGGAAATAATCTAAACCTCACGCGTGGCGTTTCACTGTCGGGGGGGAGCGTGTATGTAATTACATATATACTGACTTGAGCCCCACCACTGTATGGGTTAGCCCTACCATAGATTACGCAACAAAAATACTCTGGAGCAGCAACTGCCGACACGTATTGCGCATGCGCAGATCTAAGATCCAGTAGAAATGATAAAAAAGTAAAAGTCTGCTGCTTATTGTTCTACTAGGCCAAAATAGAGTCAAAGAGTATATGAGAGTGAGAGTGTGTTAATTAATATATTTGGCAGTTTGGAGTAAGTCTGTAGATTTGTTTGTGTGTGTGTTTCATAGGCCTCTCACGATAATTAATTTAGTTGGATACATTTTCCATTATTTTATTATTATCCATTATTGTGTATTTGTATATATTGTATATATATCCTATATATATATGCTAAGATCCCGCTGCTGACACGATAGCAGTCATTTCGTGCGCATATGTGTAATTAAACCGAATTAAACCCATGATATCAAAATCTCACTCCAGCCAGGTACCCAAAGTTGGCAACCCTGATCTAATGCAGAGGAAATATTGTAAAATAATACATTATTTTATATATATTATATATATTTATCTATGTATATTTATATAGTCTTTAAGTTACCACCCTTTGAGTGCAACCATCATTCTAATGTGGCCCGCGATGAAATTGAGTTTGACACCCCTGGTGTGTGTGTGTGTGTGTGTGTGTGTGTGTGTGTGTGTGTGTGTGTGTGTGTGTGTGTGTGTGTGAGATATAATTACTGACATTATTAATACAAACGCTTTAATCTTAGAGCAGCTTTTTTACTCCTTAATATAAAGTTTGATAGTTTAGTCCAGAGGTTCTCAACCTAAGGGTCGGCCCCCTCCAAAGGTCACCAGGTAAATCTCGGGTGGAAAGAAGCAAATGTTTTCTAAAACATAAATCTGTTCTCCCTTTCTAGACATGTCTCCAACATTGTATTTGTAATGAAATAATGATCATTTGTTATTTAGATGAAACCATGTGGGTTCGATAAATGTAGTCAGTAATAAGTGCAATTTTTCCCTCTGAGATGTATTGGATTAAACAAAAACAACGTACAGTACTTGAGGAAATATACTTAGTTACAGTCGGCCACTGGTAATATTAAAGCATTTAATGAAGTGAAGCTTTAGAGAAATGTTCATTAACTGAGAACATATTGTGTGTATTTACCACGTGTTGTTCCTGTGTGTTTCCAGCAGGGGGAGACACCTCCTAATGAACACGTGGTGATCAGAGATCTGACCATAACATACCAGCAGGTAACAGGCCGACATTACATTAAATTACATTACATTAAATATTATTATGATACACAGCATGTGTGTGTGTTGATCTGTGGCTAACAGGAGTAAACAAGTGTGTTGTTTTTGCACTTGTGATTTTGTGAGAGTGGCTTCAGCTAAAATGTCATTCAAATATTCATATAAAATCAGCACAAAAAGGTGTGTCCTACTCATGCTTTTTAAATAAAACTGCTGAATTTTCTAAACAATCTTCATTATTGTTTCACTAAAAATGTTTGTTCTAGTTTTCCAGTGTAATACTATCTGCTCAATTGGCCTCATTAAAATATGTATATAAAATATATGAAGCTCTTAATTTCAGTAATACAAAGATTTGTGTGTGTGTGTGTGTGTGTGTGTGTGTGTGTGTTCGTCTTCAGTGTTACTGGTTTATCTCTCAGACTGGAGAAGATGAGTGGTTTTAAAGATGAGGAAGAGGACACATCTCCAGTCTCCAGCTGTCTGTCTCTGAAGAGTGACCAGTCTAAAGACTTTCCTCCACTATTCAGTAATGAACCTGGACCCTCAGACACAAAGTAAGAGTTTCTGCTGTAACCTGACCTGAAGAGGATCCAGTTCTTATATCATCTAATATATGAAACTGTTCTTTAATAATATCATGTGTGCAGTATAGTACAGAACAAAGGCAGCAGAGTTCAGCAAGCTAACATTATTTGAGGATATTTCAATATGCATTTATAGCATCATTGTATCAGTGGCATCAAAAGGCTTTAAAAGATATTGATAAATACTCACTAAAAACTAAATATATCATCCAAAACATTATTTACTACTTGTGCATGTTTATGATATGTATTTTAAAGATGTTTATTAATGATAGTGATAACCTGGTGAGCTGGTTGTGTTTAGCATTAGCAGATATAACAGAGCTTTGTGTGATTACATGTAGAGTCAATGCAAAGACCCAGATCCGTGCCTGGAGACACCAAGAAAGTGAAGAGGTGAAATTCATGTCACCTGCGTATTCGTGCAGCGTGACACATTTCATCTTGAGAGAGACGTTTGTGACGCTCTGCCCATTGGTGAGAATCAGCTCCACTAATGTGACGTGCTGTAAAGGATGTGTTCATCTCCACAGAGGGAAGAGGAAGAGTGGTGTTCCTGTGGAGGAGCAGCTGTCCAGCTGTGCTCTGTGTCAGGACGTCCTGAAGGATCCAGTCTCTACCAGCTGTGGACACTGGTTCTGCAGACAGTGCATCACCTCATACTGGGAGCAGAGACCTCCATCAGGAGACCCCTCCTGTCCCCAGTGTGGAGAAAGATCCAGAACCAGAGCTGGACTGCAGACAGCCAGTCAGACCAGCTCTGTACGAGGTAAGAGGCCGAACACATGCAGCGTCTTATTCCTCTTCCTGGTTCATGTGTGTTTGAACAGGTATACTGTTGTAGAGCATAGACAGTAAGCTGTTTATAAAACATTTAAACTCAGTCTGTTTTTTGTTGTTTTATTGTTATAATTAGATTCTCAGAGCATTTCCCTCATTCTCTCGTGTTTCCTTCTCTTCCAGCAGATAGTGGTCTGCAGGAGGTTTTAGATGAACATAGGCTCAGTCTGAGGAGGAGATGTGAACGTGTGACTGAAGGAACTGATCAAAGTGAAACCCTCCTCAACAGGATCTTCACTGAGCTCTACATCACACAAGGCCAGAGTGAAGAGGTTAATACCCAACATGAGGTGAGGCAGCTGGAGGCAGCTTCCAAGAAGAAGCCCCTCCATGACACTCCAATCAAGTGCCAGGACATCTTTAAAGCCTTACCTGACCAACAGACTCTCATCAGAGCGGTCCTGACCAACGGAGTCGCTGGAGTTGGAAAAACCTTCTCAGTGCAGAAGTTCACTCTGGACTGGGCCGAGGGTTTGGGAAACCAAGATGTCAGTCTGGTGATCCCGCTCTCCTTCAGGGAGCTGAACCTGATCAAAGGTGAGCAGTACAGTCTTCTCAGGCTGCTCCATGTTTTCCATCCAACCTTACAGAAGGTCACAGCAGAGCAGCTGGCTGTCTGCAAAGTGCTCTTCATCTTTGACGGCCTGGATGAAAGCAGACTTTCTCTGGACTTCAGAAACAATGAGGTTGTGTCTGATGTCTCTCAGCAGTCCTCAGTCAACGTGCTGCTGACAAACCTCATCAGGGGGAAGCTGCTTCCCTCGGCTCTCGTCTGGATAACTTCCAGACCTGCAGCGGCCAATCAGATCCCTCCTGAGTGTGTGGACAGGGTAACAGAAGTACGAGGCTTCACTGACGCCCAGAAGGAGGAGTACTTCAGGAGGAGATGGAGTGATGAAGACCTGTCCAGCAGAATCATCTCTCACATCAAGAGCTCCAGGAGCCTCCACATCATGTGTCTGATCCCAGTCTTCTGCTGGATCACTGCTGCAGTTCTGGACCACATGTTGACTACAGACCAGAGAGGAGAGCTGCCCCAGACCCTCACTGACATGTACTCACACTTCCTGCTGGTCCAGACCAAGAGGAAGAAGCAGAAGTATGAAGAGGGACATGAGACGAGTCCACAGCAGCTGACGGAGGCTGACAGGGAGCTTCTTCTGAAGCTGGGGAGGCTGGCGTTTGAACATCTGGAGAAAGGAGACATCATGTTCTACCAAGAAGACCTGCAGCGCTGTGGTCTTGGTGTCACCGAGGCCTTGGTGCACTCAGGAGTTTGTACACAGATCTTCAAAAGAGAGAGAGTGATCTTTGAGAAAACAGTCTACTGCTTTGTTCATCTGAGCATTCAGGAGTTTCTGGCTGCAGTCTACATGTTGCACTGTTACACCAACAGAGACACAGAGGTACTGAAGGACTTCCTGCAGAGAGACTTTAACAACAGCAGTGATCAGGATTACCCATCCCTAGATGACTTCCTGAAGGGAGCCATGGAGAAATCCCTCCAAAGTAAAAATGGCCACCTGGACCTGTTTGTCCGCTTTCTCCACGGCCTCTCTCTGGAGTCCAACCAGAGACTGTTAGGAGGCCTGCTGGGTCGCACAGACAACAGACCAGAAACCATCCAGAGAGCCATCAGCAACCTGAAGGAGATGAGAGGTTATTATATCTCTCCTGACAGGATGATCAACATCTTCCACTGTCTGACAGAGATGAAGGACCTCTCAGTACATCAGGAGATCACAGAGTTCCTGAAGTCAGAGAACAGATCAGAGAAGAAACTCTCTGAGATCCACTGCTCTGCTCTGGCCTACATGCTGCAGATGTCAGAGGAGGTTCTGGATGAGTTGGACCTGGAGAAGTACAACACATCAGTGGAGGGACGACTGAGACTGATTCCAGCTGTGAGGAACTGCAGGAAGTTCAAGTAAGTCCAGATGTGATTAACTTTATAAACTAATGTGGATCAGGAGTTTAATTATTCAAATAAACACTATAACATTTCTGCTGTTTAAATACTGAGAGCAAAATCAAACCAACACTGTTCTTCTATTTATTTATAATAATAGTTAAACTGAAGCGTTCCTCTCTTCATATTGAGTGATGGAGGCGACATGTCAAACACATGAAGGACTTGAGAGCTTTCTCAGCATGTGATCACACCACACAGCAGGACTTACAGTTATCACAGAAACATGTTATTATTACTTTCTTTGCTTTTTTCTTTGCTTTTTAAGAAAATATTCACAAAGCATACATAACCAAATAAACACATCTAAGTACAAGATGAACTACATAACAGATGAGAAATCAGAGAAGACATAATAAGATAATAGTATTAATAATATTACAAATGAAAGAATGGATACATTATGAATACATTATGAATACTCAGGTACACATTAATTATATTCACTGTATTGTTCTATACTGACCCATTCCTCCCACCTTTCCTCAAAGATATGCATTTGGTTTCTAATCTAGTTGTTTTCTCCGTTACATAGATTTCATTTACTAAGTTATTCCATTGTGAGTTTACTGAGTTATTATCTTTTAGACAATTCCTCATCATTAGTTTGATGATGGCTTTTCTAATGACCAGAAATAGATAGGAATCTTTCTGTATCTCCTCTGGTGTTTCCCCAGTGATAGGGACAATGGGTTTTTGTTGAGAGAACAAGATATTGGACATTTCTCTTCAAACTGTTTCCCAGAAGTCTCCCAACACATCACAGGCCCAGAATATATGTGTCTGGTTTCTGCTCAGCGCATTCTCTCCAGCATTTTGAAGTGAGGGTTTGTTTGTGTTCACTTTGAATCTGGGGTGTCTTAAAGGATGGAGTTAAAAGCTTCATGTGTTTTCTTTCCAGTAGTTTGAGTTGGTTGTGTTCTGAATGTTTCTGCACATTTGTTCCCAATCTGCTTCTGGCATATTGCAGGATCATTCATTTCCCCATGTATTTGTTACATTAATAATACTGTGTTCATCTTGATTTCTTAATGTAATATTTGAACCATCTGAGTTAGAAATGTTGTTTCCACTCCAGGGTCATAAACTGTAAGCATGTATTTTATTAATGGCTTGATGTCTTGAAAAGATCTCTTTTTAAATGCCGGAAAGATAACTCCTCACTTGGAAGAATGTGAATAAATGGTATTTGAGTAAATCATATTGTAACGAAAGCTGTTCAAAGGACTTCACGTCTTTATCACCGAACATTTGTCCAAATGTCCTCAAGCCCTTAGAAGCCCATAGTTTCAACATGTGGTGGTCTTTGTTCAGTTTGTGAGGAGGGAAGTCTTGATCAGTTCATTTCTTTCAAGAAGATTACATCTCCATATCGTTTTAGATTACGACAGACTTCCCTCCAAACCTTAAGTGAAGCAACAACCCTTTTTTTAATGATTACTTTCTAGTAGTTTCTTTATCATTAAACACGTTTTGATCACAATGTGTTAGAGTTTAAAATCAGATCTATATCATTTCCCACCAATAACAGAGTTATGTCTTAATGCTGATATACTGGGAACATCTGATGCTATCAAGTTGAACATATTGAAACTTTATTGGTTTGTTAATTGTGTTTGTGTGCGCAATAAATGTTCAGATGCTCAGAGAAGCCAAAGCATCCTTCATCCATCATTCACATCCACATATTAATTAACATTTAAATATACATCTCTAATTTGTCAAGTGATTAATTTAATTTCTGTTTCTTTTGGTAACAGTCAGTGACAGCAGGAGCACAGACATGTGATCAGATCACACTGACAACTCATTACACTCTATTATCATATATTATTATATATTATATTAAATGGACTAACAGCAAAGGTCTATCAGAACATGTCAAATCTTTTTTCATCAAATGCTTGATGTTAATATAATGTTTCCTCTTTTTAACACATGTTGTAATATATGTTTTATTATAGACTTACTGCCTGGGGACTCTCAAAGACTGAATGTGAAGTCGTGGCCTCAGCTCTGAAGTCTGACCCCTCTCATCTGAGAGATCTGGACCTGAGTCTCAACCCTCTGGATGATTCAGATGTGGAGCTGCTGAGTTCTGGACTAAAGAGTCCAAACTGCAGACTGGAGGCTCTCAGGTCAGTTCACTGACTGCAGTTCATATTGATCTGTTTGTGTTTATGATTTTCTGAATTTTAACAAATACAATGTTATTTTTATTTGTTCTGTTTTTGCTAATGACTGGATATTGATCAGAGTAACAAAGAGAAGGTGAATGTGTGAGGGAGAGTGTTTGAGCTTCCACAGACTCACTCTGTGCTCCATGAGTCAGTGGAGATGCTGTCAGTACTGATGAGCTGTGAGGGAGATGAAGGAGTTGTTAAACATCTGATCAAAGTTAAAGTTCCAGATTATCAGTGGATTGTTTCTGCATCATCTCTGACATTAAAACCCTGTTTCACTCTGAACAGATTATTAAACCTGGAGTTATTTCAAACAGGAACATTGTTTTCTAAACTTACATCATGTTTTCTTTATTCAGACTGGAGGGCTGCAGTTTGACAGAGATCAGCTGTTCTGATCTGGCCTCAGCTCTGAAGTCCAACATCCATCTGAGAGATCTGGACCTGAGTGACAACGCTCTGCAGAATTCAGGAGTGGAGCTGCTGAGAGATCTTCTGGAGAGTCCAGACTGCAGACTGGAGACTCTCAGGTCAGTTCACTGACTCTCTGTTACTGCTGGAGATCTCACATGTTCACTTTGTCATTGAACCTCATTTATATTCATTAATAACTTACATCCATAAAGTTGTAAATGTCCTTATATTCATATTTCATTTTAAAGATTAAGAAGTAAGAACTGCAGACATACATGTTGAGTGTTTCTTAAAGGAACTGTAATAGATGTTAGTTGTAAAAAGTAAATGTATGTATTTAATATTTAGTAAATGATAACGTCTGAATAAAGGTCATCTGAAGTCATTTCAGTTTTACATGATAAAGTTCACTTTCTGAAGTAGACAGATGTTTCTGTTCAGATTCATTTAAATGTTGAGTAACATCTGATTGGATTATAAACAGATTTGTATCCTCATCATGTTTTCTTTATTCAGACTGTGGAACTGCAGGTTGTCAGAGATCAGCTGTTCTGCTCTGGCCTCAGCTCTGAAGTCCAACATCCATCTGAGAGATCTGGACCTGAGTCAGAACCCTCTGCAGGATTCAGGAGAGAAGCTGCTGAGAGATCTTCTGGAGAGTCCAGACTGCAGACTGGAGACCCTCAGGTCAGTAAGGGGTCTCTGCTGGTTCAGCAGTATTGTATGAAACACAGGGAGGTGTTTCTCTCACTGGGGAATCACAACAGATCAGTGATGTTATCCACTGACTGCAGGCTCTTTCATTCTTCCATCAACTATAGAAGGCCAGCTGGAAATGCAAAGCCACATTTAGTAAGTAATCAACTTTCCACCAGACATATGGGATTTGACAGAAGAGTGGAAAAGGTAGTCTGTTTTTGATGGGATGTTTTTAGCTCCTTGACTAATGACTGTTACTTCCTGTAATGCAGCTGAGAGCTGTGGCAGTCAGTCGTAGTGTTTGCAGAGAAGATATGATGGGATGTAAAGCATGAGATCAGTCAGGACTCTGAAGCTGACTCAAAGAACAAACACTTATTTTAAACTGGATCCATAACTGTTGGATTGTGTTCATCCCTACAGGATCAGAGAGGATGAGACGATCAGAGCCAAGATCCAGAAGAACTGTGAGTACTGAATATCCTCCATTCATCAAGATATGAAACTCTTTCATGGAGCATGTCCTCAGAGGAAAACAACACTCTTGTTTTTCTCTCTTCATCATTTTGGCTGTTTCTCTTCACAACAACTGTCTATCAAAACAGTGACGCGTTCACTGACACTCTGTAAAATGTAAATAAACTCTGAAGAATAAAACACATGAAAACATCAACATTATAACCAGTTACAGTATTACCATCAAAATATACTTGAGTCAAAGTAGAAGTACTCAGATCTTGTACTTGAGTAAAAGTAGAAGTACTCAGATCTGGTACTTGAGTAAAAGTAGAAGTACTCAGATCTTGTACTTGAGAGAAGTAGAAGTACTCAGATCTTGTACTTGAGTAAAAGTAGAAGTACTCAGATCTGGTACTTGAGTAAAAGTAGAAGTACCAGAGTGTAGGAATACTCTGTTACAGTAAAAGGCCTGCATTCAAATGTTACTTAATACAAGTAGAAAAGTATTAGCATCAAAATATAGTTAAAGTACCAAAAGTAGTCATTGTGCAGATTGGTCCATTTCAGAATAATATAAGTTTAAGATAAGTTTTATAATTATTGATCATATCAGGTATTAAATACATGTAGTGGAGTAAAAGTACACCATGTACCTCTGAACTGTAGTGGAGTAGAAGTACAAAGTAGCATAAAATGGAAATACTCAGGAAAGGTACAAGTACCTCAACATTGTACTTAAGTGTGGAGGCGTGTGGCGCAGTAGATAGAGCGTTGATGTTCGGATCAAGGGAGCACAGGTTCAAACCCCACTGCAGTCAGCATGTCGTTGTGTCCCTGAGACACTTCACCCCAAATGGCTCCTGTGGGGATTGCCCACAGTATTGAGTATGTTAGTCGCTTTGGATAAAAGTGTCTAACAAGTGACATGTAAAGTAAAAGTACAGTCCTTGAGTAAATGTACTTAGTTCCTCTCCTGATCTGTAAAGCTCTCCCAACATATGCAGGTTAGCATCCGGCAGCTTCTATGTGCTGGGGACCCGTACTGTACATTTCTCTCATCACACGTTGGGCTCCTCAACATGTGTGGGTTCCCAGCAGGACTCTCTGAGCTGCAGACACATTCTTTCTGTGACTTTGTTCCAGATATTTGGAGCATAATAACTGAAGCTGTTTCTCCATGTTCAGGAACTCCCATCCCCCGAGTCCTGCGGCAGGAAGCGCTCCTTCTCTCCAAGAACTCCTGGACCCTGCAAGCTGGTCCAGAACCAGAGTCCCAGTGAGGAGTCCAGCCAGTCCACCTCTCAGAGTTAAACTAAACTACAACATTATTAAAGATCATGTTTAAAGTTAAAAAAGGATGCTTTCAGACTGAATCCAGAAGTTTCTCAAGCTGCAGTCAAAGCAGGTCATTTGAGGAATATATAAAACAATTATAAAACTGTAATAAGAATTACTCTGAATACTTTCTTCGGACATTTTATTTAAACGACATTTTAAACAAATATTTCAAATGTTTCTGACTTTCTATCCGAGTGCTTTTCTCATGAATTAACGACTTAATTTCATTTTTTTTTCATTTCCATCTTTATTTCGAACAGATTAAAAAAACAAATAAAAAATAACAAATGTGAAAAACAGAATACCGTATTGTTAGAATACAGTATTTATCAATATTCATATTAATAATAATAATAAATCATATGTGTCCGAAAGGGAGCAGGAGGAAGCAAATGCTTATTAATTCCCACCCCTTACTTACCGCTGATCAATGATTATCCTTTAAATCATTTCTGCAAGTTATTCCTACTTACATATTTACATTTATACATACATTTACAATCATTTCTCATCTTCAATCACCTTAAATCATTCTCATAGTTTTCCAAGAAAGTGTTTCTGTACATCCTTTTAAAGTGAATTATATTTGTGCTTTGTTTGAACTCCTGCTCCAAACCGTTCCATCAAATCACCCCACAGATTGTTCTACTCATACTTCTCACAGTTGTTCTGACCTTGAGTTGTTTCAAATGTAGATTTCCTCTCAAATTATACCCGCCCTCTCTGTCTATGAACAATGTTTGTAATTTCCTAGGAAGTAGATGATGTCTTGCTCTGTACATGATTTGTGCCGTTTTAAATGTAACCAGATCAGTAAACTTCAGTGTGTGTGACTTCAAGAATAATGAATGAGTGTGTTCAAGATATCCAACATTATTGATTATTCTTATAGCCCTTTTTTGTAATGTGCATAACGGCTGTAGGTTGGTTTTGTAAGTGTTTCCCCAAATCTCCACACAGTAACTCAGACATGGCAATATGAGTGTATTATACAGAGCATAATGAGTTGTAGTCCAGAATGTGTCTTGCTTTCCCCAATATAGAATAGAATATGGAGGGATGAAACCCTCTCCAATGGTCACACATGCAGAGCACACAGCACACACAGTGAAATTTGGCCTCTGCTTTTAACCCATCCTAGTACAAGGAGTCTAGTACTAGGAGCAGTGGGCAGCTATTGTACAGCGCCCGGGGAGCAATGGGAGTGGGGGGGGAAGGGGGGTGTCCGGTGCCTTGCTCAAGGGCACCACGGCAGGGCAGGAGGTGAACTGGGACCTCTCCAAGTAGAAGTCCACACTCCATATTTAGGTCTGGTCGGGGACTTGAACCAGCGACCCTACGGCTCACAGTCCAAGCCCCTACTGACTGAGCCACTGCCGGACCAATATTGCGATAGTCTTAGCCAGTTTTGCTTTTACATGATTGATATGAGGTTTCCAGCTGATCTTGTGGTCTCAAACCACACCAAGGAACTTCATTTCATATACTCTTTCTATGTTTATGTTATCTAGTATTAATTGCACCTGAGGATTTGTTTTATGTTTTCCAAATAGCATAATATTTGTTTTGCTTAAATTTAATGTTAATTTGTTCTTAAATCTTTTTTTTTTTCTTGTGTATTTCATAAACAGGATATTTGATTTTTTTATAATAAATATTATTTTCTCAGCTCTGTGATAAAAAAACACATTTTAAAAATAAATATCCCACTTCTTGTACTTATATCCTGCTTGATGAGTCAGCAGTAAAGCAGCCAGGCGTTAACGGTCAGCTGGCATGTGTATCTGTTCATTGGCTCATATGTGTAGCATGTTTAATGGCAGTGTGTTGAAAATGGCTGACAGGTGAATATGTCAGATCTCTGTGTGTTACTCAGAGAACCGTGTGCAGTGTTTTAGAAAGTGCAGAGTTGAATTGCAGATTGTGTGCAGAGCTGAAAATGTGTTTAGAGTTCTGTTTGATTTGATCCAGCCAGTTCTGCCACAGCAAAGCATAAGGGCTCAGAGCTTGGACCTATTGTGTTCACATTATATACGCTTCCTTTAGGCAATAAGGAATCACTCGGGACATTTTCATTGTTATGCGGATGATACTCAATTATACACAATGTAGACAAAAGTATTGGACCACCTACACATGAGAGAGATACCGCAGGTCCTTCCTTCCTGCAGCGGTCAGACTATATAACCACCACGACCCCTAGTAGACCCCCCACACAACAACACAGACTATAACACCTATTATCATTTCTTTTTTAAATCTGTAATACTTTGCTGTATGCATGCTTTAGGTAACATGAAGCTGTCTCTGGCTCTTTCTGCTGTAACAATGTACATGTATCCTCTGTGGGACTAATAAAGGGATTCTGATTCTGATTAAATAAACTCAACATGTACACGTATACTGGTTGTTTTTTCAGTTTAGTTTTTATAGCGCATGGTGGAAAGGAGCAGGGAGAAGTACATCTCATTTTACCTGCCCCTTCTTAAAAAAGAAAAAATGAAATAACCATAAAAAAGTAAAATAAAAGCATTATTATGTCACAGTTACAAATACTGAAACATAAAACCATCACAAGTCCACTTCATACTGTCTAGTTACGCTTTCTTTATACATTTTCTTAATTGTCATGCTGGATTTTCTTGTTCTCCCGTGCAGGTGAGGGCGGCCTGCAAAGCCTTCTGGGTAATATGAGCCACAACCAGCTGATGCAGCTCATCGGACCGACTGGACTGGGCGGGATCGGTACGGAGGAGAAACTCACAGAGTGTATCTGTCGTGGCTTCCTTCCTTGTTTATCTATCAAGCCACTAGACGCTTTAAACAGACATTTTATAACTTACATTACTTACAGTTGAAGAGACGAGAGATGTGTTTGCTCAAAATAAAATAACAAACTTTTACACATGCAAGAAAGAAAAGAGGGCTTTACAATAGTCAAAACAAAGAGGCAAATAAAATAACAAACAACTTAGGTATTCTTTCTGTCTTGATGAGGCTTATATAACTTCATAACTTAAAAGTTGAACGGTTAGAAACTGTTCCTCGACGCCGTCCTTCTGACAGGTTTCCCATCTCTGTCACTTTAGAGGAGGCGACGTGGGAATTGTAGTCTTTTATACTCTGGTTGACTACAGACGTCACGATTAGGTGGCCTTTCTTATAAAAACGAAATACTGGCTCTAACAATATGTCATGAATGTTATTTATGTTTAGTTTCTCTCAGATGATAACGTGATGTTTCGCCCTCAGGGGGCCTCGGGGCCCTCGCTGGCCCAGGATTGGCTAACCTGCTGGGCAGCAGCAGCTCCAGCAGCGTCCCTGCAGCCAGCAACTCCTCCACCAGGTCACTTTAAATACACATCTTTTTATAACACTACATTTACTCCAAACAGCTGCTGACGGTGTGTGTGGACTACTTGGTGGCATATTTTTTATTTTTTTTTAACGTACACGGTTTTGATTTAATTATGAAAGTGTGACCTCAGCTCCTATCAAAAGTCCATAATAAGCGTTTAGCCGAATAAAATATGTTCCATTCGAGACCCATTTTTATAAAATCCATCCCTGTATAATAGACTTGCTTTATATCTTGTTATTGTTCATTTGTAAATTCAACATGTATTTTTTCTACTTTCTTGTATTTTAATTTGTATTGTACAATGCCATGTCTTTTTATGCTGCTGCAACACAAACATGTCCCAAATTGGGATCTATAAAGTACTTCAGGGCCCTGGCTTTAGAAATGAACTTGCGACTATTCTCCACCAGAGGGAGACATTTTCCCAAAATACATGCTATGGTTTCCTGCACAAAATAATTAAATGCCAAATAAAATTAAGAAAAGTGTTCAGAAAATACAGAACATTTTTATAATTTGAGTTATTTTATTTAGTTGAAGTGTGTGGAAGTTAAAAATCCTAACAGATGTTTGTTAAACATTTTATTCAGTGGATATTATAGTGATAGTGATCGTGGTGGTCTAATGGATAGTGAGGTGGGCTGAAGATCGGAAGGTTGTGAGTTCAAATCCCACCAGGAACATCACCACTAGTGTGCCCTTGAGTAAGGCACTTAGCCCTTAGTTACTCCAGGGAGAATGTCCCTGTAATTGGTCATTGTAAGTTGCTTTGGATAAAAGCGTCAGCTAAATGAAGTGTAATGTAAAATATTATATATTTATTTATAATGTCATGGCAGTATTTGATGCAGATAATACATAGGAGAATAATAAAAGTAAATACATTTAAAAAATATAATTTTTTTACCAGTGATGTTCAAGTAAAAACAGTTGCAAGAATCCTGACAAACATCAGATGAAGCCATACAAATTACAATAATAGAAATAATAATGATGGAACAAAATTATAATAATTAGTACAAATACAAAAATAATACATTGGTGAATAAAAAAAGTAAATACATGTAAAAAAACTATTATATGTAATAAATATAGTAGAAATACAAGATTACATGGGTAAATAAATAAATAATATATATATATAAAATGACCCACTGATGTTCCTCTCTCTCCTCTCAGCCCGTCCACAGCCGTCACCCCCACCTCCTCCTCAGCCTCCAGCCGCCTCGGCTCCGCCCAGGTTCCCACCAGCCCCATCACTCCCGTCACCCCCACCAACACCTCCGTCACCTCCCCCACCGCCTCCTCCCCCGCTACCGCCGCCGGGACCCCCAACGCCTCGCAGCCCATCCAGCTGAGGGACCTGCAGAGCATCCTGGCCACCATGAACGTCCCCTCGGGGGGGCAGGGAGGTGAGAGAGTACACCAGAAGTACTGAGAGGAAGTAACTAAGTACATGTTGATGCAGGGAGGTGAGAGAGTACACCAGAAGTACTGAGAGGAAGTAACTAAGTACATGTTGATGCAGGGGGGTGAGAGAGTACACCAGAAGTACTGAGAGGAAGTAACTAAGTACATGTTGATGCAGGGAGGTGAGAGAGTACACCAGAAGTACTGAGAGGAAGTAACTAAGTACATTTTGATGCAGGGAGGTGAGAGAGTACACCAGAAGTACTGAGAGGAAATAACTAAGTACATGTTGATGCAGGGGGGTGAGAGAGTACACCAGAAGTACTGAGAGGAAGTAACTAAGTACATGTTGATGCAGGGAGGTGAGAGAGTACACCAGAAGTACTGAGAGGAAGTAACTAAGTACATGTTGATGCAGGGGGGTGAGAGAGTACACCAGAAGTACTGAGAGGAAGTAACTAAGTACATTTTGATGCAGGGGGGGGGGGGAGAGAGTACACCAGAAGTACTGAGAGGAAGTAACTAAGTACATGTTGATGCAGGGGGATGAGAGAGTACACCAGAAGTACTGAGAGGAAGTAACTAAGTACATGTTGATGCAGGGAGGTGAGAGAGTACACCAGAAGTACTGAGAGGAAGTAACTAAGTACATTTTGATGCAGGGGGATGAGAGAGTACACCAGAAGTACTGAGAGGAAGTAACTAAGTACATTTTGATGCAGGGAGGTGAGAGAGTACACCAGAAGTACTGAGAGGAAGTAACTAAGTACATTTTGATGCAGGGGGATGAGAGAGTACACCAGAAGTACTGAGAGGAAGTAACTAAGTACATTTTGATGCAGGGGGATGAGAGAGTACACCAGAAGTACTGAGAGGAAGTAACTAAGTACATTTTGATGCAGGGGGATGAGAGAGTACACCAGAAGTACTGAGAGGAAGTAACTAAGTACATGTTGATGCAGGGGGGTGAGAGAGTACACCAGAAGTACTGAGAGGAAGTAACCAGAGGTGGCAAAAGTACACACATCCTTTACTCAAGTAGAAGTACAGATACTCGTGTTTAAAAATATTCTGGTAAAAGTAGAAGTACTGACTAAACTTCTTTACTCAAGTAAAAGTAAAGAGGCTTTGAAATGTACTTCAGTAAAAAGTACCCATAACTAGCAGCTGTTTTAAAGAGTACCTGACCTCCCTTTATATTAATAGAACAATAATGTCATTGTTAGCTAATGAATGTGAGTACTTCTACTTTTACTCGAGTACAAGATGTGAGTGCTTGTACCTTTACTAAAGCACAGATGTGAGTACTTGTACCTTTACTAAAGCACAGATGTGAGTACTTCGACTTTACTCGAGTACAAGATGTGAGTGCTTGTACCTTTACTAAAGCACAGATGTGAGTACTTGTACCTTTACTAAAGCACAGATGTGAGTACTTGTACCTTTACTAAAGCACAGATGTGAGTACTTGTACCTTTGCTAAAGCACAGATGTGAGTACTTGTACCTTTACTAAAGCACAGATCTGAGTACTTGTACCTTTGCTAAAGCACACATCTGAGTACTTGTACCTTTACTAAAGCACAGATCTGAGTACTTGTACCTTTACTAAAGCACAGATCTGAGTACTTGTACCTTTACTAAAGCACAGATCTGAGTACTTGTACCTTTGCTAAAGCACAGATCTGAGTACTTGTACCTTTACTAAAGCACAGATGTGAGTACTTGTACCTTTACTAAAGCACAGATGTGAGTACTTGTACCTTTACTAAAGCACAGATGTGAGTTCTTGTACCTTTGCTAAAGCACAGATGTGGTTTCTGCAGTGGATCTGTCCAGCGTGCTCACCCCGGAGGTCATGGCTCCCATCCTGTCTCACCCCGAGGTGCAGCAGCGTCTCTCTCCCTTCCTCCCCTCCGGAGAGTCTCTCCCTCAGAGCAGCGAGGAGCTGAACAACACTCTCAGCTCGCCTCAGTTCCAGCAGGTATCAATATCATCCTCAATACGTCTGATTGAGTTCAGTGCCAACATGTTGCTTCCTCATGTTCATTTAACACCGCCATGTTTATGAGAGATACGGACGTTTGTATATAAAATACTTCTACTGTGTGTGTGTGTGTGTGTGTGTGTGTGTGTGTGTGTGTGTGTGTGTGTGTGTGTGTGTGTGTGTGTGTGTGTGTGTGTGTGTGTGTGTGTGTGTGTGTGTGTGTGTGCAGGCGATGAGTATGTTCAGCAGTGCGCTGGCCTCAGGTCAGTTAGGTCCTCTGATGAATCAGTTTGGTCTCCCTGCAGAAGCCGTGGACGCCGCCAACAAAGGAGGTGAGTTTCACATCTACTGAGGAAAATCACCTTCATGGTTTAGGTTCTTTTTGGACATTTATACTGTGACTTATTCTACGATTCTTAGGATTTAGGATCGTTTTACTCTATACTACACAGTATTACCAAAGCATTCTGCACAAAGCGTTATAACACACTACGATTATATGACTTTTTCTAATTTCTACACATTTTCTGGGATTTTTCACAACACACTACGCAGTGGCGTTTTTATATGTACAAAAGTGGTGGGGCACAAAAAACGTAGATGTCTATATATAAGCTTCTGCAGTGACGTGCAGTGAGGTTCATGGCTGGTGAGGCACTGGCACTGACTCTTCAGGTTTACAAATATTATATTTTGACCTAAACCAAAATATAATATTATTTTCAAAAGCTTTTTTTGTCTGATGCTTCGATTAATTTTAAACAGACAGTTCAACAAAAGGATACCCAAAAAATGTAATTTTATCATTTAAATATTGAATTGTTCTCTCTTAGTAAGATCCCATTTTCAATAAAATGGCGGTCTTACCTTGACTTGAAGATGAAGTCCATTTGCCTATCCTTCTGGACAAACATTTCTATTACTTTTTTGTAAAAGTCCTCCTTATCTTCTTGTAGTTTCAAAAGTCTATCATAAATCTAATCGATAGATTTATGATTCAAAAATTATAAAAGTAGGGTAGACATGTGGATGTTATCCGGCTGAACAAAACGTGCATTTATCTAACAGGTACGTTTCCCACAGATCTTATTTCGAGCTATTTTCTAAAATCCTATGGAGAAATCTCATTGCTTTTTTGTCGAGGGAAGCCATGCGCAGCTTACCTCCGGGTTTTAGGACGCGTCACTGCAGCTCTCTCGTCTCCTCTTCACACACCACACTTTTCGCGGCACACGTACTTACAGCCAATCAGCTCTGAATTATGTGAGATGACGTATGGTGGGGATGGCAGCTCAGTGCCCCTATGGTCATTATTTTTTTGCCACACACATTAAATCGGAAAATACTCTGAGCATGCGCAGTGTAGTTTTTACAGTCACCGTTCACTCAGACAGTGAGAGGAAGGGGCATGATCAGGTTTTGTCCCACTTGGCTCTAAACAGCTCAATAGCATAGACTGTATATATAAAGCTCAATAGGCACACACTGTAGACACTAATTAGAAGAACACAGACTAAAACAGCAATGTACAGACGAATCAGATGATTAAACATGATCTTAAAATATATTTTATATTTTTTTTAATTAATTTTTTGCATTTTTTGTAATAATTATTTGTAATACTTTCTGCTGACACTAGGTGGGGCTGTGCCCCACCTGCCCCTAATGACCAGTCGCCACTGACACTATGTCATTTTACCGTGACCTTTTTTAGTAGATACTATACTCTGACCCACTTCATTGACTGGTATTTCTTTACTGTGTTAATAATAAAACCATCAGTTCTCGCAGCAGTAATTCATGATCACTTCTCTCTCTCTCTGCAGACGTCGAAGCCTTTGCCAAAGCCATGGAGACGGAGACAAAGTCGGACCAGGACGGAGACTCCAAGGACAAGAAGGACGACGACGAGGACATGAGTCTGGACTGAGAGCTTAATATTAACGTATTTATTTAGCTGCTACAGCTGTTTTGTAACTATTACACATTAAGGATGAAGATCTAAGATGAATATAGAAACTGTCGCTAAGACCCTCCCTCCCCCCGCCGATTAATATAAACTGAACAGTTATTAAACCTGCATGACAACTGTACATCCTGAGAAATAAACTCTCTGCTGTGTGTTTATTGGTTTTGTGAAGGATTACTTTATTGTAGACTCAACAGCTTCATGAACTCTATTCACTATTAGACCCCATTTACACGGGAACGTTTGCGTTTACGCGCCGTATGCGTTTTCAAAAAAATATTCCGTTCACACGCATTCGATTCATTTAACGAGGCGGGGCTATGGCTTCATCTATCGGGAAATGATCTTATAGGACGTACACACGGAGCCGTTTGCCCCCCCAGAGCGTTCTGTTTGCAGATCTATCCACCTTGGGACCCGATATCGTTTGCGGGGTCCGTTTCCGCTGTTCCGTTACGGCCTCGTGTGAACGAACGGGCTATACGCGAGAGAAACTATGCGGATACAACCCGTTTCGTCCTCGTGTAAACGGGGCCTGAGATGTTTACCTTAAAAACAAACACAAAACTCAGGACGACTGTGGTGTTTCTGAAGATTCATTTTACAATATGATGATGATGAATATCCACCATGTCAAGGAATCTAAATAATAATAATAAATCTTCCTCCAAAGCAAACATCAATCTAGGTTTTATTGACAGAACCATGTATTTTGTAATTTAACACAGTATTTTGTACGATATACGATACGATAATAATGTAATGGTCAGATCAAGTCTGGCATTTTACATCACAGCAGCTCCATTTGCAACATCAACAAGGACAGATATGAAGACATGATATTATTTAGATTCCTTGACATTTCGGGGAAAAAAGTCATAGTATAGTATGTTGGAAAAAAAAGTCACGGAAGATGATTGACTTTAGATGTATGTTTCAGACATACTATGTGTTTTTTTCTTGGAATTTTCATCATTTTTTTTTAAATGTCAAGGAATCTAAATCATGTCTTCATATCTGTCCTTGTTGATGTTTCATAAACTACAGATTATAGTACGTCAAATATTTTTAAAAAACAACTGAGTATAGTATGCTGAATATTTCATATAAACGACATAGTATAGTATTTAGAAAATAGGCAAAAAACTAAATAGTATAGTATGTTGAATATTTATAGCGTTTTCTAAACCAATATCCTAATCCAACCTAGAATTAGAGTAAACCTTTGTTGTGTATTTTGGGTTTGGGATACCTTAGATCAGTGGTTCTCAAACTTTTTTCAATAATGTACCACCTTTGAAAAAAAAATTCAGCCAAGTACCCCCTGATCAGCGCAAAAACAATTTGTTAGGGAAAAAATGCCTAGCCTATATAAAGAGATACAGTACAGCACTGCACCATCAGTGTCTGATTTATTCAAACAACAACATTGTAACTGAGAAACACTTAAATGCTACATTTCAAATGTTTACAATCCATCACTAAATTCATGGCAAACCAATTTTAACATCATGCAATAACATTGGTTGCAATGAACTGATCTTTTTAATAAGTTGTACTTACAATTTAGTGAGAAACATGGGCTTGTGCTTCACTGAGGATCTTTGTCATTCTGACAGGGAGGCAACCTGCCGTTATTACACTTCACGTTTTGAAATATGTGTAGCCTAACTCTAAAAAAAACCCCTCACTACTCCTAAAATTGGTATATTTATTTATTTTGCCAAGCAACGCTTATTGTTTAGGTCCTTTGATAAGCAGGCAGTCATATAATTAACTAGAACTAGCTAGATCTGATAGATTTTGGACATAAACGCAACTGAAGTATAACCGGACACGAGAGAGAGATCAGAGATCAGATCAGACGGAGAACGCGCAGCTCTTCCGGATCACAGCTCAGCCGCTGTGACGGACCGTTGAGTGGAGCAAAATACACAGTTAGACCTAACACACTAGTTTATCTACTCTGGAACTAGCTAATTATGAATATATGTATTCTTTACTGTCGGGTCACTTATTATAAAAAGCAGAGTTGTGCAGCTCTATTTATTGACCTTTCCAAAGCGTTTGACACAGTCGATCATCACATCTTGAAGCAGAGGCTACTCAGTATTGGCATATCCAGCCATGCAGTGGGGTGGTTTGTGAACTACCTCTCTGAAAGGTCCCAATGTGTTCACTTTGATGGGCTGTCTTCTGAGTGGTTGAACATTGCTAATGGTGTTCCTCAAGGTTCTGTTTTAGGTCCACTTTTATTCTCCATCTACATCAATAGTTTAGGTGAAAATGTGGATGAAGCTACTTTGCATTTTTATGCGGATGACACCGTGATGTACTGTGCAGGTCCCTCCATTAAGGAGGCGGTTGTTAAATTACAGGCTGTTTTTAACATTATTCAGACTCAGCTCTCTGAACTAAAGCTTCTTTTAAATGTTGAGAAAACCAAAGTAATGCTCTTTTCTAAAGCTAAAAAGACTCCAGAGACTGCTTTGGATATTGTGACTATGCAAGGACAAGTACTCCAAGTGGTTAGCTATTATAAATACCTTGGTATCTGGCTTGATGATTGTCTTACTTTTAAACTTCAGGTCACTAATCTGCTTAAAAAGCTGAGGGTTAGACTAGGTTTCTTTTTCAGAAACAAGTCCTGTTTCTCTTTTGAAGCCAGGAAAAGGCTAGTCACTGTGACCTTTTTACCTGTGCTAGACTATGGTGATTTGATCTATATGAATGCACCTGCCCATTGCCTGGAAAGGTTAGATGCCGCCTATCACAGTGCTCTGAGATTTGTTACTAACTGTAAAGTACTTACTCATCACTGTACCCTGTATGCCAAGGCAGGTCTGCCTTCACTTACTGGTCGGAGGCTCAGTCATTGGTACATGTTCATCTACAAAGCCATGCTGGGTAAACTACCTTCTTATATCTGCTCTTTGATCTCACGGACAGTGGCAAGTAGCTATTGCCTGAGATCCCAGGATGTGTTCTTATTACATGTGCCAAGTGCTAGGACTGTTTTAGGTGCTAAAGCTTTTATGTGCGCTGCTCCTCTAGCTTGGAACACTATGCAAAAAACATTGAAACTGAGCATTTTGATTCCCTTGCATCGTTTTAAAGCACGGCTGGATGAAATGTTAATGGGTACCTGTCACTGTGAATAGGTTGCTAATGTATACCCCTGTAATTATGTTGTGATGTCCTTTTGTTTTCTGTTTGTTTTTATATGTGTAACTAAATGTGCCGCAGGTCTCCCTCGTAAAAGAGATCGTTGATCTCAATGGGATTTTTTTAACCTGGATAAATAAAGGCTACAAACAAACAAACAAACATTACAGGTTCAGCGAGCTGCACGAGACTGACGAGGGCTGTCAGGAGAGAGGAAAAGAGAGCACCCCGTTTATTTTTCCCATTTTATTATCCAGAATTATTGTAAACTTTTGAATAAAGTAGTTCATCTACTATTAGTAGTTTGTTTAAATGCATTACTTATGTTTTTTTTCTTTCATAAACATAAAATAAATCTCACGTACCCCCTGCAGTACTCCAACGTACCCCTAGGGGTGCGCGTACCGCCATTTGAGAACCACTGCCTTAGAGATCTAGATTTAGACACTATAGATACTGAAGCCATCATTATCATTACAGATTGCCTACCACAGGGTAAGGCTACATAAAGGGTTACACTAGCAATGCTAATTAATGCTAACTGCTAGCTAGCTGGTGAATCTGCAATCAAAAATGTTGTTGAAGGCCTGATAACATTTAAATATTGTCCTCTTGCTGGAGCTTGACTCACTTTTTATTTGGATCATTCCAGAATTTGAGGACATTTAGACAAAACATTGGATTAAATTAGCCCTTTTTTTTGCTTTCTGTGTATTCAGTATATTTGAGAAATATTATCAGAAAATGGATCAGTCCAGCTCAGGCATCAATGGTTCACTTTTTATCTGATGTTTCATTTGTTGCTTTTAACAGCGCTCAATGGTGGGTTGAAATAATTAGAAATCAATTAAAAAAAGGTCTGTTACCACTTTATCATTCAATTGATCTAACTATAATTTAAAAACAGTTGTGTCTGGTGCCAATAACAACAAAGACCATTCATACAGTGGCGGAGCCAGGACATTTTCAGTGGGGTGGCCACAGGATGGAACCAGTGATCATTTTGGGGTGGCATTGAAATCACTATCATATGAACATAAAAAGGGTGAAGTGGGGGGGGGGGACACAAAACAGGGGGTCCTCCGTAATGAAACATTTTCTCGATTAAATTCCATTTCCTGCATTTCTACAAATATATCAGGGACTATGGTGTTAACAAATCCAAGAAAAATGTGCAGTACATATAATGAGTGTGCACACTTATCTAGTATCCTATCCATGTGAACCTGTTTTATTTGTGATTACCTCACATCCTCTGGGGGGTCCGGGGGCATGCACCCCCATGAAGATTATTTTCTTTAAAGTGAAGCTAAATGCATCAATCTGGTGCACTTTGAGGGCAACATTAAAGGTAGGGTAGGTAATTTTGGAGAGTGCGCTAAAATTTGAAAATACACAGCCGGAAAAAATCTGCCACTTCCTTACAGAGCCCCTCCTCCAACACACACGAACGCACACATGACCAATGAGGGCACGAGATAAGTCTGTGCACAGATGGAAGGCTGACAGGCAGGTAGGCCATCCAGTTATTTTAGCCGGGCCGGCTCAGATGATTGGTCGTGCTTTTTACAGTACTACGGCTTCCACAGATGACATTTATTATGGATTTTTTGTCAAAGCACTTCAGATATTCATTGCTATCGGGATGTTAAGAGCATTCCATGGAATATAACAGAAAGTGTATCTCGAGCCGGTTTCTCAAACTTACCTACCCCACCTTTAAGAGATTTATGGATACAGTTTTCAACACTGATATGAAACAGAACTGTATATATTTCAATAATCAAAAAACCATTAGAATATGCTCACAACCAATAACACATATTTGATAAACTCCTCTCTCCTATCTTTATCTTACCTAGTCTGCATTCTTTCTTTTTATTTATGCATATTTTACTAATCACTCCCCTTACTGTGTGTTTTTTTTTACTGACCAATAGTACACATTGGAATGATTTCTATTAATATTTGTTTACATAGATGACCAAACCGTTTGAGACCCAGTGAGATAACTTAGACTAAAGTTTACAATCTAATCACTCAGAGAGTCCTTTACATAACGTCACATAAGAATTTGTACAATGCATAAAAACGTTAGCTCATACTTTGCTTAATATGTAAATTTAAGGGTGGGATAATCAATGTTACAAAACCAGTCGGAAAGCAATCTCGCCTCTGATATTAATATTATAGCTTACCTGTGGTTAACTTGCCAGCCGAAAATGGCATGCGCGCCTCGAGAACGGCACTCGTGGTCGTGGAGCAGTAAGGTGCGCACACTGCGCAGGTCGGATATGACGCAGCAAAAGTGTTCCGGCAGTGCTCTGGTATATTACAGGAATGGTTCCGCACGTGGAAAACTAGTGACGCTACGGACGGCTGTGATGTGGTGTGGTGAGGGTGTTTGGGGTGGCCAATAGGGTGGCCAGGATTCACCCCCCACCTCCGCCACTGCATTCATATTATGGGTAAATACAGTAATATGCAATAAATGCAGCAGGGTTATTAATTCAGAAACAAATATATATATAGGGAACAATTTAATCCACCATTAACACTAGAGTATTTAAATACCTACACACTTTAACTTAAGTAAGGTTTTGAATGCAGGATGTTTACTTGGTGATTTTCACACTGTGGTATAATATGTTTATTTCAATAACTTTGTTGAGCTTGTTTTTAACTTAATTTCTATCTCACTGAACATAGTCCCTGTGTAAAGTGGTACCAAAATGTTGTTGAAGGCCTGATAACATTTAAATATTGTCCTCTTGCTGGAGCTTGACTCACTTTTTATTTGGATCATTCCAGAATTGGAGGACATTTAGACATCAAAACATTTGATTAAATTAATCCTTTTTTTGTTTTTTTGTGGATCAGTCCAGCTCAGGCATCAATGGTTCTCTTTTTATCTGATGTTTAATTTGTTGCTTTTTAACAGCGCTCAATGGTGGGTTGAAATCATTAGAAATCAATTTAAAAAAGGTCTATTAACCTCTTGATCTAACTATAATTTAAACACAGTTGTGTTCGTCTTAAGTTAATTGTGAAGAGTAAATGTTAATGTGGTTGTAACCTCAACATGCAGAGGCACACATTCTGTATTCTGCGAACATACAGTAATATATGCAATCAATGCAGCAGGGTTATTAATCCAGAAACAAATATATATATATATAATAGGGAACAATCTTATGCACCGTTAACACTAGAGTAGCCTACTTAAATACCTACACACTTTAAATTAAGTGACGTTTTGCAGGATGTTCACTGGGTTATTTTCACACTGTGGTTTTAATATATTTCTTTCAATAACTTTGTTGAGCTTGTTTTTAGCTTTATTTGTATCTCACTGAACATAGTCCCTGTATGTGAACTGGTTCAGCTGATAAGGCTGGTTATGAAACAGAGAGAGGGGGGGGGGGGGGCCTGCAGACAGGGAGGGAGGGAAGTTGAAAGTGAAAGTATGAAGTCAGACTTGTCAGAGTGCCAGAAGCCATTTTACAGCTCGACGGAGCAGGAGGACAACAGGGTGAGTGTTAACATCAGGCTCTGCTTTCTAACACATTATTTACTCTGTTTTACTGGATGTCAGAACATCAGCGTCTTAGAGTCCAAAGAGACTTCTGCAAGTGGTGTAAACTCTTTTTATTTCCTGTTTTCGGACTCA
Organism: Trematomus bernacchii; assembly: GCF_902827165.1. Lineage (NCBI taxonomy): Eukaryota > Metazoa > Chordata > Actinopteri > Perciformes > Nototheniidae > Trematomus > Trematomus bernacchii. The sequence goes on from NW_022987613.1 coordinate 385,710, forward strand.
TCAAAGCAACATAACATGTGACAGCCCATGCAGCGCAGTCAAAATGGGGAGCGGCCTGTCTGAAGTCTGACTGATTTGATGTATTTTAACCAAGTGTTAAACTTTCCTGTCGGCTCCCAGACCGTAGTGGAGGGAACAGGGGTGACTCTGCAGTCTTCCAGGGCCGAAGCAGAAGCAACAAACCTCGGGTTCAATAACCCACTTTTCAATAAGGCGAGCTCTTCTTTGGGAGGCCGTTGCATTTATTAAGGTCTTTGTTACAGGTCTAACTTTGAAGACACACGACAGACCTTTGCTGCTGTTTCGTTCACTTCAAAAACACACACCACCGCTCACTCACTCTCTCTCGCTCTACCATGCGCACACACATGCACGCGCCACCCCCCCCCCCTCTCTCTCTCTCTCTCTCTCTCTCTCTCTCTTAAAGGGACAGCTGCCTGACTCTGCATGACCCTAATATCATAACACAAGTTTATAATAATGATGGTTATGATTGAAACGTGTGTGTGTGTGTGTGTGTGTGTGTGTGTGTGTGTGTGTGTGTGTGTGTGTGTGTGTGTGTGTGTGTGTGTGTGTGTGTGTGTGTGTGTGTGTGTGTGTGTGTGTTGTGTGTGTGTGTGTGTGTGTGTGTGTGTGTGTGTGTGTGTGTGTGTGTGTGTGTGTGTGTGTGTGTGTGTGTGTGTGTGTGTGTTCGTCTTCAGTGTTACTGGTTTTTCTCTCAGACTGGAGAAGATGAGTGGTTTTAAAGATGAGGAAGAGGACACATCTTCAGTCTCCAGCTGTCTGTCTCTGAAGAGTGACCGGTCTAAAGACTTTCCTCCACACTTCAGTAATGAACCTGGACCTTCAGACACAAAGTAAGAGTTTCTGCTGTAACCTGACCTGCAGAGGATCCAGTTTTTATGTTATCTGATAATCTAACCTGTTCTTTAATGATCGCAGTAAAGAAACTTAGTAACAGTACAGTAACAAAGTTTAAACTCTTGATCCCTGGCGTCATCAGCGATAGTAAATAATCTACATACAGACAGAAGTCAAAATGTGCTCTCTGAATGAACTAATGATGTTTAAAACATGTGTTGTTTCCACAGACAGAGAGCAGAGTCTCCAGTCCCCAGCTGTCTGTCTCTGAAGAGTGACTGGTCTAAAGATCATCCTCCACTATTCAGTAATGAACCTGGACCCTCAGACACAAAGTAAGAGTTTCTGCTGTAACCTGACCTGAAGAGGATCCAGTTCTTATATAATCTAATATATTAAACTGTTCTTTAATAATATCATGTGTGCAGTATAGTACAGAACAAAGGCAGCAGAGTTCAGCAAGCTAACATTATTTGAGGATATTTCAATATGCATTTATTGCATCATTGTATCAGTGGCATACAAAGGTTTTAACCTCTTAAGCACGGCGGTCCCCCATTGGACCCCTCCCACCGTTTTTTTTTTCGAGATAATGTCTCAGGGCTTCTTAACATTTATGAAACTATTAATGTGTAGCACCAGATTAACGGGAAGAATCTCAGCTAACTGAAGATATGAACCATTTTTACCAAAACAAAACACAAGTCTCAAGTCTCCACTGATTATTTAGGTATAGTATCATCACTGAGCGATCCGAACTTGCGACAGGAGAAGCAAACACAGACATCACAACACGTACCTTTACGGAGCTTTTACGGCAGATCGTCTCACCGTAGCTGTCAATTATGTCAAAAGACGTGTTCAATGGCATTAAAACGAAAAAAATATATACTACAACTGTTGATCCATAGGTTGATAATGTACCTGTGCCTTTGAAGAAATTATTTATAATCCATAATTCCATTTTTATGTAAAAATCGGAGCGGAAAAGTTAGCTGCTAATGGTAGCCACCAGAGTGTATGCAGCTTCCGGTTTTGGTAACGCGTCACTCTCACTCCTTATTTGTTAAGGTGTTGGTGTGTATATAACTTTCCCTCGATTCCATTGGCTCTAGCGGTTATAAAGAGATTTCATTCATCAAAATTGAGCAAGGGGGCCAGAGATAGGTCAAATCCACCCAAATGACCCCAGAAGTGGGGTTTTTTGGCTAAATCTCTCTAAAAAGGTCAAATTTCACTTGTTTTGCATCAATCTTGATACAGGGTACTTATCATATATTGTACTTTGGATTCCTAAAGCTTTTAGTCTACCTCACCATCATCCAAGGGTAGTTTTCACTATAAGTAAAAAATAATTTTTGGACGGACACTATAATTTACAGTTTTTTACTATGTAAAATCTGAATTTTCTTTAAAATAAAAAACATCTATATTGATTCTGACTTTTCTACATCCAACTCACAGGTTTATCATTACTTTGAGAATAGAGATTATTAATTTAACCCTTTTAGAAGGGAAGATATGGTCATTTGTTCTGGGAATGTCATTTTCGAGCCTGAGACCTGAAAAACAGGCTCAGGGCTTAAGAGGTTAAATGGCAAAGATATTGATAAATACTCACTAAAAACTAAATATATCATCCAGAACATTATTTACTACTTGGGCATGTTTATGATATGTATTTTAAAGATGTTTATTAATGATAGTGATAACCTGGTGAGCTGGTTGTGTTTAGCATTAGCAGATATAACAGAGCTTTGTGTGATTACATGTAGAGTCAATGCAAAGACCCAGATCCGTGCCTGGAGACACCAAGAAAGTGAAGAGGTGAAATTCATGTCACCTGCGTATTCGTGCAGCGTGACACATTTCATCTTGAGAGTGAAGTTTGTGACGCTCTGCCCATTGGTGAGAATCAGCTCCACTAATGTGACGTGCTGTAAAGGATGTGTTCATCTCCACAGAGGAAAGAGGAAGAGTGGTGTTCCTGTGGAGGAGCAGCTGTCCAGCTGTGCTCTGTGTCAGGACGTCCTGAAGGATCCAGTCTCTACCAGCTGTGGACACTGGTTCTGCAGACAGTGCATCACCTCATACTGGGAGCAGAGACCTCCATCAGGAGACCCCTCCTGTCCCCAGTGTGGAGAAAGATCCAGAACCAGAGCTGGACTGCAGACAGCCAGTCAGACCAGCTCTGTACGAGGTAAGAGGCCGAACACATGCAGCGTCTTATTCCTCTTCCTGGTTCATTTGTTTTTGAACAGGTATACTGTTGTAGAGCATAGACAGTAAGCTGTTTATAAAACATTTAAACTCAGTCTGGTTTTTTTGTTTTATGTTATAATTAGATTCTCAGAGCATTTCCCTCATTCTCTCACGTTTCCTTCTCTTTCAGCAGATAGTGGTCTGCAGGAGGTTTTAGATGAACATAGGCTCAGTCTGAGGAGGAGATGTGAACGTGTGACTGAAGGAACTGATCAAAGTGAAACCCTCCTCAACAGGATCTTCACTGAGCTCTACATCACACAAGGCCAGAGTGAAGAGGTTAATACCCAACATGAGGTGAGGCAGCTGGAGACAGCTTCCAAGAAGAAGCCCCTCCATGACACTCCAATCAAGTGCCAGGACATCTTCAAAGCCTTACCTGACCAACAGACTCACATCAGAGCGGTCCTGACCAACGGAGTCGCTGGAGTTGGAAAAACCTTCTCAGTGCAGAAGTTCACTCTGGACTGGGCCGAGGGTTTGGAAAACCAAGATGTCAGTCTGGTGATCCCGCTCTCCTTCAGGCAGCTGAACCTGATCAAAGGTGAGCAGTACAGTCTTCTCAGGCTGCTCCATGTTTTCCATCCAACCTTACAGAAGGTCACAGCAGAGCAGCTGGCTGTCTGCAAAGTGCTGCTCATCTTTGACGGCCTGGATGAAAGCAGACTTTCTCTGGACTTCAGAAACAATGAGGTTGTGTCTGATGTCTCACAGCAGTCCTCAGTCAACGTGCTGCTGACAAACCTCATCAGGGGGAAGCTGCTTCCCTCGGCTCTCGTCTGGATAACTTCCAGACCTGCAGCGGCCAATCAGATCCCTGCTGAGTGTGTGGACAGGGTAACAGAAGTACGAGGCTTCACTGACGCCCAGAAGGAGGAGTACTTCAGGAAGAGATGGAGTGATGAAGACCTGTCCAGCAGAATCATCTCTCACATCAAGAGCTCCAGGAGCCTCCACATCATGTGTCTGATCCCAGTCTTCTGCTGGATCACTGCTGCAGTTCTGGACCACATGTTGACTACAGACCAGAGAGGAGAGCTGCCCCAGACCCTCACTGACATGTACTCACACTTCCTGCTGGTCCAGACCAAGAGGAAGAAGCAGAAGTATGAAGAGGGACATGAGACGAGTCCACAGCAGCTGACGGAGGCTGACAGGGAGCTTCTTCTGAAGCTGGGGAGGCTGGCGTTTGAACATCTGGAGAAAGGAGACATCATGTTCTACCAAGAAGACCTGCAGCGCTGTGGTCTTGACGTCAACGAGGCCTTGGTGCACTCAGGAGTTTGTACACAGATCTTCAAAAGAGAGAGAGTGATCTTCAAGAAAACAGTCTACTGCTTTGTTCATCTGAGCATTCAGGAGTTTCTGGCTGCAGTCTACATGTTGCACTGTTACACCAACAGAGACACAGAGGTACTGAAGGACTTCCTGAAGAGAGACTATAGCAACAGCAGTGATGATGATTACCCATCCCTGGATGACTTCCTGAAGGGAGTCATGGAGAAATCCCTCAGAAGTGAAAATGGCCACCTGGACCTGTTTGTCCGCTTTCTCCACGGCCTCTCTCTGGAGTCCAACCAGAGACTGTTAGGAGGCCTGCTGGGTCGCACAGACAACAGACCAGAAACCATCCAGAGAGCCATCAGCAACCTGAAGGGGATGATCAGTTATTCCACTCCTGACAGGATGATCAACATCTTCCACTGTCTGACAGAGATGAAGGACCACTCAGTACATCAGGAGATCACAGAGTTCCTGAAGTCAGAGAACAGATCAGAGGAGAAACTCTCTGTGATCCACTGCTCTGCTCTGGCCTACATGCTGCAGATGTCAGAGGAGGTTCTGGATGAGTTGGACCTGATGAAGTACAACACATCACAGGAGGGACGACGGAGACTGATTCCAGCTGTGAGGAACTGCAGGAAGTTCAAGTAAGTCCAGATGTGATTAACTTTATAAACTAATGTGGATCAGGAGTTTAATTATTCAAATAAACACTATAACATTTCTGCTGTTTAAATACTGAGAAAATAAAACCAACACTGTTCTTCTATTTATTTATAATAATAGTTAAACTGAAGCGTTCCTCTCTTCATATTGAGTGATGGAGGCGACATGTCAAACACATGAAGGACTTTAGAGGTTTCTCAGCATGTGATCACACCACACAGCAGGACTTACAGTTATCACAGAAACATGTTATTATTACTTTCTAGTAGTTTCTTTATCATTAAACACGTTTTTATCACAATGTGTTAGAGTTTAAAATCAGATCTATAACATTTCCCACCAATAACAGAGTTATGTCTTAATGCTGATATACTGGGAACATCTGATGCTATCAAGTTGAACATATTGAAACTTTATTGGTTTGTTAATTGTGTTTGTGTGCGCAATAAATGTTCAGATGCTCAGAGAAGCCAAAACATCCTTCATCCATCATTCACATCCACATATTAACTAACATTTAAATATGTACATCTCTAATATTGTCAAGTGATTCATTTAATTTCTGTTTCTTTTGGTAACAGTCAGTGACAGCAGGATCACAGACATGTGATCAGATCACACTGACAACTCATTACACTCTATTATCATATATTATTATATATTATATTAAATGGACTAACAGCAAATGTCTATCAGAACATGTCAAATCTTTTTTCATCAAATGCTTGATGTTAATATAATGTTTCCTCTTTTTTAACACATGTTGTAATATATGTTTTATTATAGACTTGCTGGCTGGGGACTCTCAAAGCCTCACTGTGAAGTCGTGGTCTCAGCTCTGAAGTCTGACCCCTCTCATCTGAGAGATCTGGACCTGAGTGAGAACGAGCTGCAGGATTCAGAAGTGGAGCTGCTGAGTTCTGGACTAAAGAGTCCAAACTGCAGACTGGAGGCTCTCAGGTCAGTTCACTGACTGCAGTTCATATTGATCTGTTTGTGTTTATGATTTTCTGAATTTGAACAAATACAATGTTATTTTCATTTTTTCCATTTTTGCTAATGTCTGAATATTGATCAGAGTAACAAAGAGAAGGTGAATGTGTGAGGGAGAGAGTTTGAGCTTCCACAGACTCACTCTGTGCTCCAGGAGTCAGTGGAGATGCTGTCAGTACTGATGAGCTGTGAGGGAGATGAAGGAGTTGTTCAACATCTGATCAAAGTTAAAGTTCCAGATTATCAGTGGATTGTTTCTGCATCATCTCTGACATTAAAACCCTGTTTCACTCTGAACAGATTATTAAACCTGGAGTTATTTCAAACAGGAACATTGTTTTCTAAAGTTACATCATGTTTTCTTTATTCAGACTGGAGTACTGCAGTTTGTCAGAGATCAGCTGTTCTGCTCTGGCCTCAGCTCTGAAGTCCAACATCCATCTGAGACATCTGGACCTGAGTGGCAACGCTCTGCAGGATTCAGGAGTGGAGCTGCTGAGAGATCTTCTGGAGGGTCCAGACTGCAGACTGGAGACTCTCAGGTCAGTTCACTGACTCTCTGTTACTGCTGGAGATCTCACATGTTCACTTTGGAATTGAACCTCATTTATATTCATTAATAACTTACATCCATAAAGTTGTAAATGTCCTTATATTCATATTTCATTTTTAAGAGTAAGAAGTAAGAACTGCAGACATACATGTTGACTGTTTCTTAAAGTAACTGTAATAGATGTTAGTTGTAAAAAGTAAATCTATGTATTTAATATTTAGTAAACGATAACGTCTGAATAAAGGTCATCTGAAGTCATTTTAGTTTTACATGATAAAGTTCACTTTCTGAAGTAGACATAATTTTCTGTTCAGATTCATTTAAATGTTGAGTAACATCTGATTGGATTATAAACTGATTTGTATCCTCATCATGTTTTCTTTATTCAGACTGAGGGCCTGCAGTTTGTCAGAGATCAGCTGTTCTGCTCTGGCCTCAGCTCTGAAGTCCAACATCCATCTGAGAGATCTGGACCTGAGTGGGAACACTCTGCAGGATTCAGGAGAGAAGCTGCTGAGAGATCTTCTGGAGAGTCCAGACTGCAGACTGGAGACCCTCAGGTCAGTAAGGGGTCTCTGCTGGTTCAGCAGTATTGTATGAAACACAGGGAGGTGTTTCTCTCACTGGGGAATCACAACAGATCAGTGATGTTACCCACTGACTGCAGGCTCTTTCATTCTTCCATCAACTATAGAAGGCCAGCTGAAAATGCAAAGCCACATTTAGTAAGTAATCAACTTTCCACCAGACATATGGGATTTGACAGAAGAGTGGAAAAGGTAGTCTGTTTTTGATGGGATTTTTTTAGCTCCTTGACTAATGACTGTTACTTCCTGTAATGCAGCTGAGAGCTGTGGCAGTCAGTCGTAGTGTTTGCAGAGAAGATATGATGGGATGTAAAGCATGAGATCAGTCAGGACTCTGAAGCTGACTCAAAGAACAAACACTTATTTTAAACTGGATCCATAACTGTTGGATTGTGTTCATCCCTACAGGATCAGATATGATGAGACGATCAGAGCCAAGATCCAGAAGAACTGTGAGTACTGAATATCCTCCATTCATCAAGATATGAAACTCTTTCATGGAGCATGTCCTCAGAGGAAAACAACACTCTTGTTTTTCTCTCTTCATCATTTTGGCTGTTTCTCTTCACAACAACTGTCTATCAAAACAGTGACGCATGAGTAGAAGTACTTAGATCTGGTACTTCAGTAAAAGTAGAAGTACTCAGATCTGGTACTTCAGTAAAAGTAGAAGTACAAGAGTGTAGGAATACTCTGTTACAGTAAAAGGCCCGCATTCAAATGTTACTCAATACAAGTAGAAAAGTATTAGCATCAAAATATAGTTAAAGTACCAAAAGTAGTCAATAGCCGCATTCACACCAAGTACTTTGCCGTACTCAGTGCCGGCACTTATTACCCCAGGGCATTTAGTACAGATCGCGTTCACACCGGAATAAATTCCCTGAGGGAAGATTACGCTGCTGACGTCACTTCGTCTTCTTCTGCTTTGGGTTTACTGGCAGGCCGCAAACAACTTCACGGCGTATACTGCCACCCGGAGTCCCCGGCCGGAAGTCCCCGGAGTTGGGGACTGGCTTCAGTAGAAGCTGCTGGGAGTCCCAGCAGCTTCTACTGAAGCTTTCCGAGTAAATCGCCAGAACGCCAACACCTCCTCATCTCCACCGCTCCCATGTTTTATTTTGTGTTGCCATAAGTTAGTCTCTCTGTGTTTGTGCGCTGGGCTAATGCTAATGCTAATAATGGATATTGTGACTATACAAGGACAAGTACTCCAAGTGGTTAGCTGTTATAAATACCTTGGTATCTGGCTTGATGATTGTCTTACTTTTAAACTTCAGGTCACTAATCTGCTTAAAAAGCTGAGGGTTAGACTAGGTTTCTTTTTCAGAAACAAGTCCTGTTTCTCTTTTGAAGCCAAAAAAAGGCTAGTCACTGTGACCTTTTTACCTGTGCTAGACTATGGTGATTTGATCTATATGAATGCACCTGCCCATTGCCTGGAAAGGTTAGATGCCGCCTATCACAGTGCTCTGAGATTTGTTACTAACTGTAAAGTACTTACTCATCACTGTACCCTGTATGCCAAGGCAGGTCTGTCTTCACTTACTGGTCGGAGGCTCAGTCATTGGTACATATTCATATATAAAGCCATGCTGGGTAAACTACCGACTTATATCTGCTCTTTGATCTCACAGAGAGTGGCAAGTAGCTATTGCCTGAGATCCCAGGATGTGTTCTTATTACATGTGCCAAGTGCTAGGACTGTTTTAGGTACTAAAGCTTTTATGTGCGCTGCTCCTCTAGCTTGGAACACTATGCAAAAAACATTGAAACTGAGCATTTTGATTCCCTTGCATCATTTTAAAGCACGGCTGGATGAAATGTTAATGGATACCTGTCACTGTAAATAGGTTGCTAATGTATACCCCTGTAATTTATGTTGTGATGTCCTTTTGTTTTCTGTTGTTTTTATGTGTAACCAATGTACCGCAGGTCTCCCTTGAAAAAGAGATCGTTGATCTCAATGGGATTTTTTAACCTGGTTAAATAAAGGCTAAAAAAAATAAATAAAAAATGCTAATCAGAATCAGAATCAGAATACCTTTATTAGTCCCACGGAGGGGACATTTGCATCGTTACAGCAGGAAAGAGCCACAGACAGCTTAATGTTACCTGTGTTAAGAAAAACAAAGTACTAAGTTACGATATAATAAAAAATATAATATAAAAAAAATAAAAGTAAAAGAAAAATACTTTCCAAAATACAAATCCTGTAACAGTTCTTAGGATTTAGCAGCCAGGTATATATTACACAGTTATTAATGCCTATGTATATGATGTATATATTGCACATAGTATGATGGTATTTAACTGCAGCAAGTTACACATTATTAATGCTAATAATGCTAATGCTAATAATGCTCATGCAAGGATAATAAAATGGCGGCTCTACAAAACATTTCAGAGTTGTACGGGGCGTGGTTTGCAATTCGCCCAGCCAATCAGAACTGGGGCACTTTTTTACCCCAGGAAAGTACCATCTCTCAGCAGGTACTAAAAATGGGGGTAAAAGTTCCCGAAATTACAGAAGGAGCATCTTATTTCAGACAGTTTGAAACGCGAGGGTCGTAATTGGTCCGTGATTGGTCCGTGATTGGTCCGTGATCGGCCCGTGATCGGTTCGTGATGAAGAGCCGGCCCCCAGTCTGACTTGATACCGCCCCCGTGATAAATAAATGTAATTATTGTGAAGCCAGCTGCAATGGATCATTGATCCACCAGGGGGTGCAGTGGGGTTCCACACTGGAGCTCATGTGAAATCAACTTCGATACAGTAAACTGGATGTTGTGGTGCCGAGAGACGGGAGTCGGAGGCGGGGTATCAAAAGTACAAGCTAAACTTTTATTTAGCATCTGAACACACATGTAAACAACTTCATGCCCGGGAAGCGAAGACCGGCGGAAACAGCTGGTCCGGTTCACTAAAATGTCCGTGCGGAACAATACCCCAACCCATAGATCCGTGGGTGAATAATGTCAATCACCACAATGTACAGTATGTCTGGTACTAATGTATAGCGGATCTTTGTTAAAGGGCCCATGTCATGGCCATTTCCACTGATCATAATTACATTGTTGAGGTATACTAAAATAGATTTATACTGTGCAATTTTCCAAACTCACATTGGTTTCGCATACAGCATCTCTGTCAAGCATGTGTATTCAGCAGTATTCACTTTCTCCACTAAACGACTCGTTGGAGCTCTTGCCCCCCCCTCCCTGTGAGCCTAGTGTGCTCCGATTGGTCAGCTCGGCCACTCTGTTCTGATTAGTCAACCACCAGAGAGGCTGCGCCCATGTCTAACAGTGCTTTTCCCGGCTGCTCTCAGCGGAACATCAGTCTTATCATGGCGTCGGTACAGCCGTATATTTTATATACATATATATTTTTAACTGTTGTTATAGAAGAGTGTGACGGCCCCAGGGCCTTTGTCTTACGATGGGGTGGAGCTGAAGAGGCTAATCAGCACGATCACGGACACCTCCGGAGCCGAGGTGCTATTAAGCCCAGCTGCCCGGAGTCACACGACGGCCCCTGTCTCTCTCCAAAGCGGCTGCAGGAAGACTAACTCTGCGATCCTCTCAACCACCTATCTCTGCATTTACCACAATAAATGTGCCGTGGTTTTGTAAACTCGTGTATGTCTCCTTGTCTTTCCGTTGTGGCCTACGAGCCGCTCATAACAAAGAGTAAGTTATTTTTACCCGTTATAAACTACTACTGTTTGATGAGAAATCAAATCATGGTTTGCTATATATGAATTCAGGGAAGAAAGGATAGGCCTACTAAGTATTTCCATTAAACTTTATTTTTAGAAATGTACAAAATGAACATAAATATACATATATACACACGGTATATCATCCATTCCTCCTCGCATCTTGCCTGCGCACAGCCGGTGCGGTGCCTTTTAGCAAGAGGCCTCAGTAGTAGTAGAAGTCCCGTCCCCGTCATGGATTGTCCGCCAGGATCTGGCTGGACGAAATCAAATGCAAATCACAAAATATTAGAGAAACTTAGTTGTTTTAGATTCGTTAGTAGTAGTTGTGTAATGAACAGCTTGCCTGCTAATATGCTAACCTAGCTTTGTTTACCTTGGTAGCTAACACGATATGAACGTTAGCTTGGAGGAAAGGCAACTATAATGCAGTGTAATAAAACTACTATGAACAAAAGCTAGTGGTTCATATTAGGCTAGCAATAACGTGTTTATAATTGCAATCGTATACGGGTATTCTGCTACCATACAATGTAACTTGCATGAATACATTGTTTTGCGCTAGCATACAGCTAGCCTCTTTAGCTACATGCAGTATATGTACTGTCACAATGTACGGTAAATCACCCGGAGTATACTGTATGAGTATTCCGTGTGTGTGACTGCAGACATTCTCCTGCCATGACAAACATGTAAGGCCATCTGCTGACATTGTAGTTGATATATTTAAACGCTAGCAACGTAGCATCACAAAAATGTTTTTCCGACCAAAACTAGCTCTAGCTCCGTGTGTTAGATCGGTTGCATACACGCTACGCCAGCTATAATGTAATTACGTTTCGCGACTGACCGCACGGCAAATCACCCGGAGTATACTGTCAATAGGTATTTTGTGTGTGAATGCAGACATTCTCCTGCTATGAGATACATGTATGCAAGGCCATCTGCTGATATTAGAGTTGATATATGGAAACTCTAGCAACTTAGTTAGCACAGTTAGCACTGTGTCAATGGCTTAGCAGTCCAACACAGTTTACACATTTAAACAGTCTTGTTTGATAAATACACAAATAACAATGCAAACTTACAGGTTGTATACCCAGATCTTCCCCTGCTCCAAACGGTCCAAACAAGCTGTGCATATCCGGCCTCAAACTGGGCAATGTTTTGGAAGCTTTCGTCTGTGAAATGCCGGTTCTTCGAACCTCTGGAGGAGGAACACGCCGCTGCTGGTGTGGCCATAGCTCTTCGGGATTGGTCCATTTCGTTCCGGGTACCGCATGACATCAGGCGGTACCCGGAAGAATCAAATGGGCAGTGACGTATCTCCAACGAGGCGTTTTGGGGAGGTTTGTAGAGTTTTACTCGCTACAGGGTGTACTTTGAGGGTTTTGACTCTGCACACCGTTTACATGCATAAAAACCTTCATAACACATAAGGGGACGGGTAATAACCGGAAAAGCATGACATGGGAGCTTTAAGATCCATATGTCACGGATAGTATCATAGTCTGTGCTAAATAAGACATGTAATCATTTACAAAACATCACCATGTTGTTATTTAACAAAATAATGTTGTTTAGTCGAAAAAAACGAACGAGAGGAAATGCAGCCGGCTCTCGATTTGTAATCCTAATTTAATCACGATCATTTATGTTTATGTTCGCCGAATTGACATGAAATCACTGACAAATATGAATATACTCTATTCAACTTCATTCAAATGTTATTAACGTGCCTAAACTCAGTAACTCAGTAAACTTGTCAGGCAGATCAAGATCCGCGTAGCGGAGGGATCTTGATCCCTGGGTGTTATTCTACCCCATAATGACCAAGTCGCTGCAAATTATCCCGCTTATTACATGGCCACATTCTCAACAAAGTAACGACATGACTCCCAATATTAATTGAAATGCTTTTATGGATTTAGAAAATGTTTTTATTGATTGAAAAAATAGTTGTATGTATTGATTTAAATTGACATGCATCCGCTAAGAAAAATAGTCCGTTGTTACCGTTTTTAACAGTCAGAATGAAACGGCAGCTCTCAGCTGTGTGTATTTTCCAACAGTTAAGTTAACTGTAGGTTACTCTGAGTGACAAGCTTACAGTTAGTGAAGTAACACTTTTTTTTGTGAGTCACGACCTGGCTGTTTCATTCTAATAACGCTCCAAATATGACAAATAAAGTCAAAATGTCACAGTGTTTACAAACATTGACCATACCGTTCACCAGCCCCCACCCCCCTATGTTGAGTAGGCTATACTTTCTGTTTAAAACTAATTGGCCATCGGAATGTGTGTGTCCCAACCTGTGATATCTCTTCTCCAGCAGTCTGTAGGTTTGTGTTCGCATATCTATGCTGTCGCAGTTCCTGTTGTTTCTATCGTGCATTGCCGGTATGAAAGGGTCTGTGCCGGAAATATCAAGATAACACGGCAGGGTCCGTTACAGTTTGTTTTCATCTGATTTCAAATAAACAAAGTCTTGGCTTTCAGAATATTAAACTAGTTTCGGCAAATTTAGATGATAAATACAACTATGAAGCTTGTAACGGCATAATTACTTAAGCGGAGAACGGAGTAATTTAACGTTACAGCAGGCATAACAACAGCCGGTGTTTATTTTATTATTATATATAGTCGTTATTCATTTGTTTTAAAGCTCAATAAGGAAGATTTAAACTTTCACACACGTTGACCGGCGAAAAACTCTGCCCGGTTCCCTCGGCCGCCACCACGTTGAATAAACAGAAGGCTGCTTTTGTGGAGGAAGTTACAGCGCTACGTACAGGCTCGGCATATGCAGCTTTTTCCAGCGGTATCCATAAATCTCTTAATTTTGACCTCAAAGTGCACCAGATTGATGCATTTAACTTCAATATAAAGAAAAACCTCTTCTGTTGTAACAACAATAACATTATAAATAGTAACATAGCTGAACATGACTGAGGCTTTTAACATAGACTTTTCCAATGTCTGAGTGTAATATCTGCATTTTCTATTTTGGTTTGATAAGGACACATCCTGGGGATTGTGTTTACAAACATTGACCATACCGTTCACCATCCCCCACCCCCCTACTGTATGTTGATTTTGTTTGCCTACATGTAAATGGATGGCATTTAGTACCTACCCCCCTCTGAGTGAATACCTGTTGTACCTGTCCGGGGCTAAGCCCATAGGACGATGTTCTGATGTCAACCCCCCCCCGTTGACAATTCACGAGCGTCTAATGGCGCGTTTCCACTACAGCGCGGAGCACGGTTTAAGAGGGCTGTGACGTCAGCGGGCCCGTTTTTGGTTGCGTTTCCACTTGGCCTAATACCGGCCGGCGGGTCCTAATTCACAGTTTTTCTGGCCTCATAAAATCGTGGGTCTAGGGCCAGAGACAACGAGGCTGAGTCGGGCTGAGTATGCTAAACTAGAGAGAGAATCGCTGGCAAGGGGGCTACAACTACAACAAGATGGACATATTTGACCGTGATTTAATTGTAATACACGTTTCAAAATGATGCCGAAGTAACAACATACTGATACCGGTTAGTAAAAACCATGAATTAATGTTTTGTCAAGTCTGCAGACAGACGGCAGGCGAAAAAACCTTTTAAAATGCGTGTTTTCTAAATGGAGATTGGCTAAGCTAACGCAGTATATGCTCCGACCGTCCACACTCACAACAACGGCCTATACAGACATAAATAAAGCAGCGACTGTATTCACCATGACACAGGCAGTCTGTGGTTTGTACTTGTTTAACTTTTGTCTAGTTTCTGAACATATATGAGGAGCTGTGAGCTCTGAGTGCTAACAGCTAACGGCTGTGTTGTTTTTCTGGGGTTCTCATTGAAGATGATGTCACGGCTCCGCCTACACTGCGTTACTATAGATACTACCCCAGTTCCTAAACTGTAATGGAAATGCGCCATAAAGTGAGCCAGTCCTAACGAGGCCTAGCCATACCGAGCGAGGCCGAGCGAGGCCGTGTAGTGGAAACGCGCCATAACTCTCTCCCCCCTCCCCCGTCGCACCTTCTAACAGAGCCCCCCCACATATCAAATCCCAATTGAACCCCTGGCCTCTGGAGCAGAAATGAAAGAGTTTTAAAAATGTTTACGTTTTGGTAAGTTTTTAGGGAAATGTTGTAATATTGCAACGTTGGCCTTAGGTGGGAGCAGAATTTCTGTAGTTCTACTCACATTGTCTGAATAACTATATTGAAAAACTAAGGGTTAATTTGCAGGATTGATTGCTTACTTAGCCCTATATCAGTATATAGCATGAATAATAATCACACATCACTCATATTTGTTATGAATAATCATTTATCATTTATTAAATAGTAAGGTCGCTTTGGATAAAAGCGTCAGCTAAATGCAATTTATGAAAGCCTCAGTCAGGATTTTTTTAACAAGTGTTTTTATTGCTCTTGGGGCATTAAAAACAAGATTTTAACTTTAGTTTTTTATATAATATCTGCATTTTCTCTTGTGAAAAACTAAATCTTAGTTTGGCCATAGTTATTTAATATATAGCGCCATCTCCTGGTTAAATCCTGAAATTGAAAATGTGGCAACGCCCTCTTGGAAATAGTGGGAGGGCTTAACATTCCCAGATACTGGTCTTTGGCAGGTCTTAGGCAGGTAACTGGCTGGTAGTAGGCAGGAAGCTGTATGCTGGAGTCTGAAATAAGATGCTCCATCTGTAAATACTCTTTTTGGTGTGAACGCGACATAAGGGGTACTAACGGAACTAAATGCGAAAAGTACGGTGAAAAGTACTCCGGTGTGAACGCGCTTATTGTGCAGATTGGTCCATTTCAGAATAATATAAGTTTTATAATTATTGATCATATCAGGTATTAAATATATGTAGTGGAGTAAAAGTACACCATGTACCTCTGAACTGTAGAGGAGTAGAACTACTAAGTAGCATAAAATGGAAATACTCAGGTAAAGTACAAGTACCTCAACATTGTACTTAAGTACAGTCCTTGAGTAAATGTACTTAGTTCCTCTCCTGATCTGTAAAGCTCTCCCAACATACAGATGGAGCCTCTTATTTTGGACCCCAGCATACAGCTTCCTGCCGACTGCCAGCCAGTTGCCTGCCAAAGACCAGTATTCAGGAATGTTAGGCAAGGCAAGGCAAGGCAAGGCAAGGCAAGGCAAGTTTATTTATATAGCACCTTTCAACACAAGGTAATTCAAAGTGCTTTACAAAAATGGAAGACATTTTAAAAATGGCATTTAAAATCAGTCATTAAAAAGGAAAGATAATAAAATAAACATTAAAAGAAAAAATACATGGATAAAAGTTAAAAGTTACAGTGCAGTTTAAGATGTGAATAGTTCAATTAAAAGCAGCGGCAAAAAGAAAAGTCTTCAGCCTGGATTTAAAAGTAGTAAGAGTTGCAGCGGACCTGCAGGTTTCTGGGAGTTTGTTCCAGATATTGGAGCATAATAACTGAATGCTGCTTTACCATGTTTAGTTCTGACTCTGGGGACAGAAAGCTGACCAGTCCCTGAAGACCTGAGGCCCTCCCACTATTCTCCAATTTCAGGGTTTAACCAGGAGATGGCGCTATATATTAAATAACTATGGCCAAAGTAAGACTTAGTTTTTCACAAGAGACAATGCAGATATTATATAAAAAACTAAAGTTAAAATCTTGTTTTTAATGCCCCAAGAGCAATAACATCTTGTCACAAGCTTTTTGGAAGAAAAAGACTTCAAGAGACCTGTAGTTGACTAATTACAGGCCTCAATAAAGTTCTGCCATTGGTTGTGAAAAACAACGGTGGACATAGTGGAAAGTGAAATTGAGATTGTCAAATTTAATAAAAATAATGTATCTGTGTACGTGTTTTATGTGATCTGCATGCACTTATCAAACATCTAATTAAAGAATGGTAGCTGTACCTCTCAAACAACCTAAACTAGTTATAAATTTTTATTTTAAATAAAGTCTTTATGACTCGGAATATGAATAAAATGGGTCCGTTACAGTTTGTTTTCATCTGATTTCAAATAAACAAAGTCTTGGCTTTCAGAATATTAAACTTGTTTCGGCAAATTTAGATGATAAACTTTAAACTTTCACACACGTTGACCGGCGAAAAACTCTGCCCGGTTCACCGACCCCCCTCTGAGTGAATACCCAAGATATCTTGGTTTGATTTGGTTTGATTTGGAGAATTTATTTAGCTACTTGGCACTAAGAGTACAGATATGTCTACCCTTTCTTTTCAGAGTGTAATATCTGCATTTTCTCTTTTGGTTTGAATAGGAGAAGGGCAATGGTTATCGACGGTGCTTTTAATGCCTATTGTATACGAACTGTGTGATTTATATTGCTTTTCAAATGCATATAAGCCCCCCATTTACACTGCACTTCCCCGTCAAGAAAATGAATAGCACTTAGTTAGATCACTTTACAGATCAGGTTGGACCAGCCCTGTCGCTACTCTCTGCATTTCCTACTGCAGATTAAAAAAAAGCTACAAATATGTATTTCTTAATAAACTAAATAGGCCACCATTGGTAGCAGTTCTCATTATATACTTCTCAGTATACTTCCCCCACCCGCCCACTGTTTGTTGCTTTTTGACATGTAAATGGTTAACTACCCCCCTCTGAGTGAATACCTGTTGTACCTGTCCAGGGCTAAGCCCATAGGACGATGCTCTGATTTCATCACCCTCGCACATTGGTCATATGTTTATGAGATCACTGTGATTCACTTCTCTGCGGCTCCTCCGTGCAGAGAGGCCCCCAATTCCACGAGCGTCTAACGCTCTCCCCCCTCCCCCGTCGCACCTTCTAACAGAAAACCCCCCCCCCCCCCCCCCCCATATCTGGATTTGGCCCCACAGACCTAGAGAGTAGCAAAATACAGTGAGTCCTAAACACAAGTAGTCAGGGTTCATTTATAACGCTTATTTTGATTTATTTTCTCAAATGATGCTGTATGTTTCACTTTCTGAAAGCGTTAGAATCGCACATGAAAAATATTGAAAGCTGCCAGCCTGCCCTCGGCCATGTCTTTGGCGGTGATCCAAGCTTCGGTACCACAGTGGATAAAGTTAGTAATACATTTATAGGCTACTGATCAAATGGTCAATACATTACATAAGTCTTATTCTCATTCATACTTAATTATTTCTTCTTCTGTCAGTATGAACACAAAAAACTAACCGGTATTACATTTCATTCTAAAGTTTACGGACAAACTACAGACTGCTGGAGAAGAGATATCACAGGGGGGGGGGGGGTTGGGACACACACATTCCGATGGCCAATTCGTTTTAAACAAAGAGTATAGGCTATACTCAACATAGTGGGTGTGGGGGCTGGTGAACGGTATGGTCAATGTTTGTAAACACTGTGACATTTTAACTTTATTTGATCATTTCAGTTAAAAACTAACGTTCATATTTCATATTACTGTTTTGCCTGGCTGGACCTGTAATTTACAGGAAAGGAGTGCACGCTACTAAAGAGACACGCTACCATGGAAACCAAACAATGGTGTTGCTGTATTGAAGTCCGAGTGGAAACAGTCATATTTGGAGCGTTATGTTAGAATGAAACAGCGAGGTCGTGACTCACAAAAAAAAAGTGTTACTTCACTAACTGTAAGCTTGTCACTCAGAGTAACCTACAGTTAACTTAACTGTTGGAAAAGAAAGATTAGGGGGGGAGAGAGCTGTGATGGGCCATTAGGAGTGTGAACACACAGCTGAGAGCTGCCGTTTCATTCTGACTGTTTAAAAAACGGTAACAACGGACTATTTTCTTAGGCGGATGCATGTAAATTCAAATCAATACATACAACTATTTTTTAAATCAATAAAATATTTTCTAAATCCATAAAAGCATTTAAATTAATATTGGGAGTCATGTCGTTACTTTGTGGCCATGTAATAAGCGGGGATAATTTGCAGCGACTTGGTCATTATGGGGAAAAATAACACCCAGGGATCAAGATCCCTCCGCGACGCGACGCGGAGGGATCAGTAATTTTGAGTGAATTACTGAGTTTAGGCACGTTAATAACATTTGAATGAAGTTGAATACAGTATATTCATATTTGTCAGTGATTTCATGTCAATTCGGTGAACATAAACGATTAAATTAGGATTAAAATCGAGAGCCGGCTGCTGTTCGTTACGGCAACCCAACTAGGACACTTGACACAGTGGCTTTTGGGAAAGCACACAAAGAAAACAAAAAAAACACGAGAGAGATGAGTTATTGTTATTACAACGTGACATCTCGCACATGCGCATAACAACCATGGTGATGTTTTGTAAATTATTACATGTCTTATTTAGCACAGACTATGATCCTATCCGTGACATATGGATCTTAACAAAGATCCGCTATACATTAGTACCAGATATACTGTACACGGACATTTTAGTGAACCAGACCAGCTGTTTCCGCCGGGTCTTCGCTTCCCGGGCATCACGTTGTTTACAAGTGTGTTCAGATGCTAAATAAAGTTTAGCTTGTACTTTTGATACCCCGCCTCTCGGCACCACAACATCCAGTTTACTGTATTTCACATGAGCGATGTCGAACATTGAAAAGTCCTTATAAAATCTCTGTTATTAGATCAGTACTTTTCTTATATGACTATTATTGACTTGAACACTGAGAATGTATTTATTAACTTCAGACATTTGAAATATTTGAAATCAGATGAAAACAAACTGTAACGGACCCTGCCGTGTATCTATGATTACTATACATTCATAATTTCAGCCGGAGGTAGGTGGTAGGCGTTGCGGAGGAGCAGATTGCGAGTGAGGTGCCTGTTCTAAACGAAACCTATTCAGCTGTTATAAAGCATTAATAAAAAGTAAGCAAGGAATACAGAATGTTTCGTTACGTAACTTTGTTGAGAATGTGGCCATGTACATGTAATACATGGGATCATTTGCAGCGACTTGGTCATTTGTGGGGAAAAATAACACCCATCCTGATCGTTTCAATGAAGTTGAATACAGAATATTCATATTTGTCAGTGATTTCATGTCAATTCGGCGAACATAAACATCAATGATGATGATTAAATTAGGATTAAAAAATCGGGAGGAGAGCCGGCTCCTTCGTTTTTTCGTTTTTCACGACTAAACAACATTATTAAATGATTACATGTCTTATTTAGCACAGACTATGATCCTATCCGTGACATACACTGTATGGATCTTAACAACAAAGAAGTTGATTTCACATGAACTCCAGTGTGGAACCCCCACTGCACCCCCTGGTGGATCAATGATCCATTGCAGCTGGCTTCACAATAATTAAATGTATTTATCATGGGTATTGCGGTTATCAAGTCAGACTGGGGGCCGGCCGGCCATCACGAACGTGGCACGAACACGATCACGACCCTCGCACTTTAAACTGTCCAAAATTAAGACGCTTCATCTGTATGGAGGTTAGCATCGGCAGCTTCTATGTGCTGGGGACCCGTACTGTACATTTTCTCTCATCACACTTTGGGCTCCTCAACATGTGTGGGTTCCCAGCAGGACTCTCTGAGCTGCAGACACATTCTTTCTGTGACTTTGTTCCAGATATTTGGAGCATAATAACTGAAGCTGTTTCTCCATGTTCAGGAACTCCCATCCCCCGAGTCCTGCGGCAGGAAGCGCTCCTTCTCTCCAAGAACTCCTTGAACCCTGCCAAGCTGGTCCAGAACCAGAGTCCCAGTGAGGAGTCCCAGCCAGTCCACCCTCTCAGAGTTAAACTAAACTACAACATTATTAAAGATCATGTTTAAAGTTAAAAAAGGATGCTTTCAGACTGAATCCAGAAGTTTCTCAAGCTGCAGTCAAAGCAGATCATTTGTGGAATATATAAAACAATTATAAAACTGTAATAAGAATTACTCTGAATACTTTCTTCGGACATTTTATTTACATTTATTTTAAACAAATATTTCAAATGTTTCTGACTTTCTATCTGAGTGCTTTTCTCATGAATTAACGACTTCATTTCATTTCTTTTTCATTTCCATCTTTATTTCGAACAGATTAAAAAAACAAATAAAAAATAACAACTGTGAAAGCAGAATACCGTATTGTTAGAATACAGTATTTATCAATATTCATATTAATAATAATAATAAATCATATGTGTCCGAAAGGGAGCGGGAGGAAGCAAATGCTTATTAATTCCCACCCCTTACTTACCGCTGATCAATGATTATCCTTTAAATCATTTCTGCAAGTTATTCCTATTTACATATTTACATTTATACATACATTTACAATAATTTCTCATCTTCGATCACCTTAAATCATTCTCATAGTTTTCCAAGAAAGTGTTTCTGTACATCCTTTTAAAGTGAATTATATTTGTGCTTTGTTTGAACTCCTGCTCCAAACCGTTCCATCAAATCACCCCACAGATTGTTCTACTCATACTTCTCACAGTTGTTCTGACCTTGAGTTGTTTCAAATGTAGATTTCCTCTCAAATTATACCCGCCCTCTCTGTCTATGAACAATGTTTGTAATTTCCTAGGAAGTAGATTATGTCTTGCTCTGTACATGATTTGTGCCGTTTTAAATGTAACCAGATCAGTAAACTTCAGTGTGTGTGACTTCAAGAATAATGAATGAGTGTGTTCAAGATATCCAACATTATTGATTATTCTTATAGCCCTTTTTTGTAATGTGCATAACGGCTGTAGGTTGGTTTTGTAAGTGTTTCCCCAAATCTCCACACAGCAGAGGTGTGGACTCGAGTCACATGACTTGGACTCGAGTCAGACTCGAGTTACCAATTTGATGACTTTGGACTCGACTTGACAAAATCACAAAACACTTGCGACTCGACTTGGACTTGAACACTAATGACTCAGGACTTGACTTGGACTTGAGCCTTCTGACTTGAGGTGACTTGATAATTTAATTCAGGGGTCTCCAACACGCCGATCGCGAGCTGCCGTTAGGAGAGCAGAATCTTCAGCCGCTGCAACTCTTGCTGAGAATCCATGCAGGCAGGGGCGGGACTTTATTTTGCTGAGCCACCATGCGGCCAATCATATGCGAGGACACACTAGGATCATACCATTATGTGAAAGAAGGGTGGGGGGCAGACGCTCCAAAGACAGCAGGTGTAGTGGTACAGGCCAGATACAGAGCGACGGGGAGACGGGGAGACGGATTTAAATGCAAGCGCGTCGGAAAAAGTCAAGAAATTTGCGAAAACCGAAAAAAGAAGCAGCAGTGGGTTTTTTTTTGGTAACCACTCAGGATTTATTGCCAGAGGTGGGAGAAGTTCAGATCTTGTACTTGAGTAAAAGTACCAGAGTGTAGGAATACTCGGTTACAATAAAAGATCCTGCATTCAAAATGTTACAAGTAAAAGTACAAAAGTATTAGCATCAAAATATACTTAAAGTACCACCTGCAGAGGGATCTAGATGCAGGTGTTCTTTTCCCCATAGAGACGCCTCGCTGCACATTATCCCTTGCATAAAGATAGATTGTGGGTCCCTTATAACATGCTGTACACAGTGGAAATAAACATTCTGGTTACCTCAACATCAGGGATCTTATCAATTAAACTCCTTCTGAATCAAACCGTCACGGTAGCCTTACCTTACTGATCCCTCTTACAATAGAAGACAAAACACGTTACTTTACCAGCCGAGAGAAAATGGATTATTAAATGATTAATGTGACTAATAAAGAGCAGTTTGATTATTAAGTATTATTCTGTTGATCGATGTCATTACATTTGTTGAAAAGCACATAATGACTTGTTTAAGACTCGTTTTGTCAAAGTTTAGGACTTGGACTTGACTTGAAATTTCCCATCCTGACTTGAGACTTGACTTGAGACTTGACTCGGACTTGAGCGCAAAGACTTGAGACTTGACTCGGACTTGAGCGCAAAGACTTGAGACTTGACTCTGACTTGCAAAACAATGACTTGGTCCCACCTCTGCCACACAGTAACTCAGACATGGCAATATGAGTGTATTATACAGAGCATAATGAGTTGTAGTCCAGAATGTGTCTTGCTTTCCCCAATATTGAGATAGTCTTAGCCAGTTTTGCTTTTACATGATTGATATGAGGTTTCCAGCTGATCTTGTGGTCTCAAACCACACCAAGGAACTTCATTTCATATACTCTTTCTATGTTTATGTTATCTAGTATTAATTGCACCTGAGGATTTGTTTTATGTTTTCCAAATAGCATAATATTTGTTTTGCTTAAATTTAATGTTAATTTGTTCTTAAATATTTTTTTTTTCTTTTGTATTTCATAAACAGGATATTTGATTTTTTTATAATAAATATTATTTTCTCAGCTCTGTGATAAAAAAACACATTTTTAAAATAAATATCCCACTTCTTGTACTTATATCCTGATTGATGAGTCAGCAGTAAAGCAGCCAGGCATTAACGGTCAGCTGGCATGTGTATCTGTTCATTGGCTCATATGTGTAGCATGTTTAATGGCAGTGTGTTGAAAATGGCTGACAGGTGAATATGTCAGATCTCTGTGTGTTACTCAGAGAACCGTGTGCAGTGTTTTAGAAAGTGCAGAGTTGAATTGCAGATTGTGTGCAGAGCTGAAAATGTGTTTAGAGTTCTGTTTGATTTGATCCAGCCAGTTCTGCCACAGCAAAGCATAAGGGCTCAGAGCTTGGACCTATTGTGTTCACATTATATACGCTTCCTTTAGGCAATAAGGAATCACTCGGGACATTTTCATTGTTATGAGGATGATACTCAATTATACACAATATAGACAAAAGTATTGGACCACCTACACATTAGAGAGATACCGCAGGTCCTTCCTTCCTGCAGCGGTCAGACTATATAACCACCACGACCCCTAGTAGACCCCCCTCACAACAACACAGACTATAACACCTATTATCATTTCTTTTTTTAATCTTTAATACTTTGTTGTATGCATGCTTTAGGTAACATGAAGCTGTCTCTGGCTCTTTCTGCTGTAACAATGTACATGTATCCTCTGTGGGACTAATAAAGGGATTCTGATTCTGATTAAATAAACTCAACATGTACACGTATACTGGTTGTTTTTTCAGTTTAGTTTTTATAGCGCATGGTGGAAAGGAGCAGGGAGAAGTACATCTTATTTTACCTGCCCCTTCTTAAAAAAGAAAAAAATTAAATAACCATAAAAAAGTAAAATAAAAGCATTATTATGTCACAGTTACAAATACTGAAACATAAACCATCACAAGTCCACTTCATACTGTCTAGTTACGCTTTCTTTATACATTTTCTTAATGTCATGCTGGATTTTCTTGTTCTCCCGTGCAGGTGAGGGCGGCCTGCAAAGCCTTCTGGGTAATATGAGCCACAACCAGCTGATGCAGCTCATCGGACCGACTGGACCTGGGCGGGATCGGTACGGAGGAGAAACTCACAGAGTGTATCTGTCGTGGCTTCCTTCCTTGTTTATCTATCAAGCCACTAGACGCTTTAAAACAGACATTTTATAACTTACATTACTTACAGTTGAAGAGACGAGAGATGTGGTTTGCTCAAAATAAAATAACAAACTTTTACACATGCAAGAAAGAAAAGAGGGCTTTACAATAGTCAAACAAAGAGGCAAATAAAATAACAAACAACTTAGGTATTCTTTCTGTCTTGATGAGGCTTATATAACTTCATAACTTAAAAGTTGAACGGTTAGAAACTGTTCCTCGACGCCGTCCTTCTGACAGGTTTCCCATCTCTGTCACTTTAAAGGAGGCGACGTGGGAATTGTAGTCTTTTATACTCTGGTTGACTACAGACGTCACGATTAGGTGGCCTTTCTTATAAAAACGAAATACTGGCTCTAACAATATGTCATGAATGTTATTTATGGTTAGTTTCTCTCAGATGATAACGTGATGTTTCGCCCTCAGGGGGCCTCGGGGCCCTCGCTGGCCCAGGATTGGCTAACCTGCTGGGCAGCAGCAGCTCCAGCAGTGTCCCTGCAGCCAGCAACTCCTCCACCAGGTCACTTTAATATTACATATTTTTATAACACTACATTTACTCCAAACAGCTGCTGACGGTGTGTGTGGACTACTTGGTGGCATATTTTTTTATTTTTTTTAACGTACACGGTTTTGATTTAATTATGAAAGTGTGACCTCAGCTCCTATCAAAAGTCCATAATAAGCGTTTAGCCGAATAAAATATGTTCCATTCGAGACCCATTTTTATAAAATCCATCCCTGTATAATAGACTTGCTTTATATCTTGTTATTGTTCATTTGTAAATTCAACATGTATTTTTTCTACTTTCTTGTATTTTAATTTGTATTGTACAATGCCATGTCTTTTTATGCCGCTGCAACACAAACATGTCCCAAATTGGGATCTATAAAGTACTTCAGGGCCCTGGCTTTAAAAATAAACTTGCGACTATTCTCCACCAGAGGGAGACATTTTCCCATATTACCTTATGGGGGAAAATACATGCTATGGTTTCCTGCACAAAATAATTAAATGCCAAATAAAATTAAGAAAAGTGTTCAGAAAATACAGAACATTTTTATAATTTGAGTTATTTTATTTAGTTGAAGTGTGTGGAAGTTAAAAATCCTAACAGATGTTTGTTAAACATTTTATTCAGTGGATATTATAGTGATAGTGATCGTGGTGGTCTAATGGATAGTGAGGTGGGCTGAAGATCGGAAGGTTGTGAGTTCAAATCCCACCAGGAACACCACCACTAGTGTGTCCTTGAGTAAGGCACTTAGCCCTTAGTTACTCCAGGGAGAATGTCCCTGTAATTGGTCATTGTAAGTTGCTTTGGATAAAAGCGTCAGCTAAATGAAGTGTAATGTAAAATATTATATATTTATTTATAATGTCATGGCAGTATTTGATGCAGATAATACACAGGAGAATAATAAAAGTAAATACATTTAAAACATATAAAAAATGTACCAGTGATGTTCAAGTAAAAACAGTTGCAAGAATCCTGACAAACATCAGATGAAGCCATACAAATTACAATAATAGAAATAATAATGATGGAACAAAATTATAATAATTAGTACAAATACAAAAATAATACATTGGTGAATAAAGAAAAAAAATACATTTAAAAAAATAATAATATGTAATAAATATAATAGAAATACAAGATTACATAGGTAAATAAATAAATAATATATATATATATATAAAATGACCCACTTTTGTTCCTCTCTCTCCTCTCAGCCCGTCCACAGCCGTCACCCCCACCTCCTCCTCAGCCTCCAGCCGCCTCGGCTCCGCCCAGGTTCCCACCACCCCCATCACTCCCGTCACCCCCACCAACACCTCCGTCACCTTTACTAAAGCACAGATCTGAGTACTTGTACCTTTGCTAAAGCACAGATGTGAGTACTTGTACCTTTACTAAAGCACAGATGTGAGTACTTGTACCTTTACTAAAGCACAGATCTGAGTACTTGTACCTTTGCTAAAGCACAGATCTGAGTACTTGTACCTTTGCTAAAGCACAGATGTGAGTACTTGTACCTTTACTAAAGCACATATCTGAGTACTTGTACCTTACTAAAGCACAGATCTGAGTACTTGTACCTTTACTAAAGCACAGATCTGAGTACTTGTACCTTTGCTAAAGCACAGATGTGAGTACTTGTACCTTTGCTAAAGCACAGATGTGAGTACTTGTACCTTTGCTAAAGCACAGATGTGAGTACTTGTACCTTTGCTAAAGCACAGATCTGAGTACTTGTACCTTTGCTAAAGCACAGATCTGAGTACTTGTACCTTTACTAAAGCACAGATCTGAGTACTTGTACCTTTACTAAAGCACAGATCTGAGTACTTGTACCTTTACTAAAGCACAGATCTGAGTACTTGTACCTTTACTAAAGCACAGATCTGAGTACTTGTACCTTTACTAAAGCACATATCTGAGTACTTGTACCTTTACTAAAGCACAGATCTGAGTACTTGTACCTTTACTAAAGCACAGATCTGAGTACTTGTACCTTTACTAAAGCACAGATCTGAGTACTTGTGCCTTTACTAAAGCACAGATGTGAGTGCTTGTACCTTTACTAAAGCACAGATGTGAGTACTTGTACCTTTACTAAAGCACAGATCTGAGTACTTGTACCTTTGCTAAAGCACAGATCTGAGTACTTGTACCTTTGCTAAAGCACAGATCTGAGTACTTGTACCTTTACTAAAGCACAGATCTGAGTACTTGTACCTTTGCTAAAGCACAGATTTGAGTACTTGTACCTTTGCTAAAGCACAGATCTGAGTACTTGTACCTTTGCTAAAGCACAGATGTGAGTACTTGTACCTTTACTAAAGCACAGATGTGAGTACTTGTACCTTTACTAAAGCACAGATGTGAGTTCTTGTACCTTTGCTAAAGCACCGATCTGAGTACTTGTACCTTTGCTAAAGCACAGATCTGAGTACTTGTACCTTTACTAAAGCACAGATCTGAGTACTTGTACCTTTGCTAAAGCACAGATGTGGTTTCTGCAGTGGATCTGTCCAGCGTGCTCACCCCGGAGGTCATGGCTCCCATCCTGTCTCACCCCGAGGTGCAGCAGCGTCTCTCTCCCTTCCTCCCCTCCGGAGAGTCTCTCCCTCAGAGCAGCGAGGAGCTGAACAACACTCTCAGCTCGCCTCAGTTCCAGCAGGTATCAATATCATCCTCAATACGTCTGATTGAGTTCAGTGCCAACATGTTGCTTCCTTATGTTCATTTAACACCGACATGTTTACGAGAGATACGGACGTTTGTATATAAAATACTTCTACCTTTTTACTGTGTGTGTGTGTGTGTGTGTGTGTGTGTGTGTGTGTGTGTGTGTGTGTGTGTGTGTGTGTGTGTGTGTGTGTGTGTGTGTGTGTGTGTGTGGGTGTGTGTGTGTGTGTGTGCAGGCGATGAGTATGTTCAGCAGTGTGCTGACCTTAGGTCTATGAGGTGTGATTTGTGCCAAAGAGCGAACTCACTGAGCAGACAATCGTGTCGGTCGTCGCCTACCATGCCGTGAACTATGCCGCGAGAGAAGTAACGTGACACTCTCGTCGCCACCCCTCTCGTCTGAGAAGCTACGTGACGTCTGCGTCTGAAGTTACTTTACTTTGGTAGTTATCACCAAATAACCCAGTAATGTTACAGCTACGTTGCTGTTCAAGCTAGACTCTATTTCAATATAGTTTTGGTATTAAAATAATGTTACACCTCTTGTATGCCCTGAATGCAAAAAACAACCACAGACAAAAATATATATTTTTAATTATCAAATGATAACAAAGGCTGAAAAAACAGGAGAAGCCTGTCTTCCCTTGGTCTCCAGGAGAAAACTGTATATCACCAAGTTTTCATAAAGTTTTCTGTGTGAAATAGATCGCTGCAGTGAACACGACTTTATGTATTTGTTTATGGTTTATTTGATTTGGAGGGATGCAGTATACATAGAAGTTCAGAGAAGAAGCAACCCCTATATATTGTTTATTTTATTTCATTTTGGCACCATGGCAGAGGCAAATATAGAGTTAATGTGCGGAGATTATAATGTCCCGTTTACTAAAATATGTATTGTTTTATGATGTTGAGTTGACAAAATAGTCACTGTGCTACATTTTGCTGCACTCAAGCATACGTCTGAAGACAAGAGTTGTGTCCCCCTTTGGCCACAAGGGGGAGTATATATATATTGTATATATATATATTTTGTATAGATGTTGCAACTATACAGAGCTTTGGCAATACTATATGTAACTGAGGTCATGCTAATAAAGCTATTGAATTGAATTGAGTATACCTTTAAGTGAGCTGTCAGGAGGAAACAAAGGTTCGCCAACACATTGCACTCTACTGCTGAGAAAGGCTGTACAAAGACGTGAAACGATGTGCTGCAATGTCTGTATATTTTTGAAGAATGCCAAGTAAAGGAAGAAAGTAATAACTCGCACTGAGTCTTAATACATTAGTTTATTTCTATTATATAACACTATCCAATGATTTATTATGTTTGTGTTACACACACCATTAACCTATACAACAATAGGGAGCCCTGGCTCAAGGACGGACAAAACAAGGACACCACACATGATTATTTTCCAATTACAGTATATTTATTTAAAGAGAGTAACTCAATTGTGATATCAGTTAATCAGTAATGTGTGTAGTGTACGGGTGTGTGATGTGTCAGCAGGGCCGGACTGGGACCATAGCAGGCCGGGAATCATACACCCAGCCAGGCCACTACCAGTTTTGTTTGGGGGCGTTTTGCTGGATGTATCGTCAATATTTACAACGTTGCTGCCCGTAGTGATAGCCCTACAGTTTGAACCTACTACTTAAATAGAAACATATGGACATAGGATATTGTTAAAAAAAAGGTGTGCATATGTATTTGGGAACCTTTCCATGTGAACATGTTTTATTTGGGGGTGGACCTCAAATGGATTAAACTCTGATCAATAACTATAGTAACTTATTGAGAGAACATGAACATAGCTTGCTTATACTGTTGTCATTACATTTCCTTTGGTTTGTTCAGTGTTTTCATAGACATAGCCTATTGAAACAGTTTCCTCTGTACCTGCCAGTTCTGTCCACTGAGCTCTGCATCTCTCCCTCAGGGTCATCACCATCAGCATCATCTGATAGTGGAACTGAATAAGGAGAACATGTAATCATTACATTAACAACTATTTATGAAATAACATTATTCAAGAACATACATTATGCAACACTTATTTTATCACTTAGTTGACCCTGTATTTGCATGGCGTAATACCATAATGAGTGTCTCCCCTTTAGACAACATAACCATCTCAAGTTATTCACTCACAGAGTGAGGGGTTTGTAGCCCCACAGTTAGCTGCAGTCTAACGGTTATATTACATATATTTGCCTTGAGTAACATTAAGGACATGTTTGGGTTTTGTGTAGCCTTATAGTCTCCAGTCACACAGGGCCTGCCACTAACTTAGCATTGGACTGAGAAACTGTTTTGTTGACAGTCGATGTGCACATCAGGCTACAATATAGAAAGAAATGTGGCTCATAATGTTCGCTCACTTACTTTCTGCTTCGTCATTCTATACCATAGGGGGTTCTGAATAAATCAGTGATTTTAGCACATTTCGCTGCCTTTTTTTGCAGGATGGGGGTCCATCCTTCCACAATAATTAACCTTGCCGTCAGTTTCAGTCGGTCCAGTCCACACTAATGTAAACAGCAGCGCGCTGGTCTCGTGAGAAACGGAGAGTGGAACAACCAATCACATCTTCATTATTCTCCTGAAATTTAAATGTGCCCATTCGCCAGTCTGACACATAGACTGTATATATAAAGGTCTGGTCTGACAGGTGCGTGGTTCTCACTGCGCTTCATACCGGTGCAACTTTGAACACCTTCAATATATGCCGCATTAATGGATTTGGCCTGCAGTCACCGCATCTGGGCTGAATTAAACACGTATTATTTTAGTCCTGTGTGTTTATTATGGCGCAGTTCCACTACAGCGCGGAGCTCGCTTTAAGCGTGCCGTGTCGTGCCGTGCCCGTTTTTGGTTGCGCTTCCACTAGGCCTAGTTCCGGCCCGGCCCGGCCCGGGGCCACTTTTTCACGTCTTTTCTGGCCCGAGAAAATTGTGGTTCTATCGGGGCCAACAAACAGGGCTGAGTCGGGCTGAGTATGCTAAACTAGAGAGAGGAGCGCTGGCAAGGCGGCTACAACTACAACAAGATGGACATATTTGACCGTGATTTAATTGTAATACACGTTTTCAAAATGAT
Source organism: Trematomus bernacchii (assembly GCF_902827165.1). Taxonomy (NCBI): domain Eukaryota; kingdom Metazoa; phylum Chordata; class Actinopteri; order Perciformes; family Nototheniidae; genus Trematomus; species Trematomus bernacchii. The sequence continues at coordinate 416,438 of NW_022987613.1, forward strand.
GCCGAAGTAACAACATACTGATACCGGTTAGTAAAAACCATGAATTAATGCTTTGTCAAGTCTGCAGACAGACGGCAGGAGAAACACCTTTTAAAATGCGTATTTTTCTAGATGGAGATTGGCTAAGCTAACGCAGTATATGCTCCGACCGTCCACACTCACAACAACGGCCTATACAGACATGAATAAACCAGCGACTGTATTCACCATGACACAGGCAGTCTGTGGTTTGTACTTGTTTAACTTTTGTCTAGTTTCTGAACAGATATGAGGAGCTGTGAGCTCTGAGTGCTAACAGCTAACGGCTGTGTTGTGTTTCTGGAGTTCTCATTGAAGATGACGTCACGGCTCCGCCTACACTGCATTACTATAGTAACTACCCCAGTTCCTAAACTGTAATGGAAGCGCAGCATGAAGTGAGTCGGCCCTGTTAAGGCCAAGCCGTACCGAGCCGTACCGAGTGTGGCCGAGGCCGACCGTGTAGTGGAAATGTGCCATTAGAGGCCATGTCAGCAGGCCACATCACATCATGCCAGCGTTGCGTTCACAAGACATACAAGCCACAAACTGGCAATCGAAACATGCTACAACCTGAGGGACAGTGAATGAGACACACAGACACACACCCTTGAGGGAGGGAGGGACAGCTAATCGCCGTGCAGCGATCAGCTGTTCCCGAGCAGAGAGAGAGAGAGCTGCTAGACACAACTCTTATTAATCCCCGTACCGGACAATTGTTTTTTGTTCCAAATCGGAACCGGATTTCGGTTCCCGATCCTCATCACATCCCCAGCCACAGCCGTGGTCTTAACCGGTCTTGACATAAAATCTCGAGTCCTATAGGTCCGATACAGAGACAATACGAAACCAAATGCAGTCGATTCCGAGACCAATACCGTTAAAAAGTGGTCTGGAGACCGGTCTTGAGTACAACACCAGCAAATATTCTCATACTAATGATTATTAATGATTATTCCCCTCTCTTCTGATACCAATACTGTGCCGATGAGAAAGTGTACCTGTAACACTCTCCAAACTACTGTAGGAGCGGAATCATTCGAAAAATATAATATAGGATAATGCTATACAATGCTAATGGAGGCGAGACGTACGTTATTCACGCGCTTATCCACACGTACGTTATCAACACGCATATCTAAGATAGCACTTTCTAAGCTACGCCGCCGCCACGTGAGCGCGTACTTTGAGCGCGTACTTTGAGCGCGTACTTTGAGCGCGTACTTTGAGCGCACCTATGATACGTCGCCGTGACGTCTGACGTCTGACAACGTCGTGACGTCGCCTGAATTGTACGTCAACCCATTCAAAATTGATGGAGGCGTTGGCGCACATTGACACGTCAGTTCTCCGCTCAGTGAGCTTAGTTATCTGTTCTTTGGCACAAATCACACCTCATATTGTTTGGGATTGGGCCATACACACGCACTTTTTTGGCCCCCCCACTTCTAAAATGAATCCGGCACGCCTGACTGCAATCCAAGACTTAATTAAATTCACCAAAAACCTGACATGACGACAACAAGTGTTTTTCAAAAACATAAATAGATGTGTGTCTCTGAGCCGCAGCGACACGGACTGATTCAGAGCGGGTCATTCTCCTTTTGGTTCTGGACTGGTGTTCTTGTGTTGGTGGATGAAGCAGACTGCTCCGTGTTTGGAGTCGCTGTGCCGCTGTCACTTCTGTTCCCTGATCTCTGCGTCACCGACCGATTTGATATTCGTGTGACAGAAAAAGAAAAAAAACGTTATTGTCCAGCCGCGGCCGGAAGATCAGGAAGCAACGTTACTATGCTATTAATGTTCTGTCCCTGCATCGATGCAGAATCGTTCACGTCCGCATAACGATGCATCATAGAAACGATTAATTTCAACACCCCTACTCTCTCTATCGGAGCCATGGATAGCCAGAAGCTTATATATACTGTATATAAACATCTACGGTTTTTCGTGCCCCACCACTATTGTACATATAGAAACGCCACGGGACATGTGTGTAGTAACGCGTGTTCTTTGCATTTGATTGTTCTCTTTTATCCTTTCACCTCTATCTACTTGTCTTTCATCCTTTCTTTATAACTAATGATGTTGATGTGTTGTGATTTGAAAAAGGTGTCCATTATCATCTGGCCGGGGACAACAGCTGGAAATTAGTAATGTTGGCTAAAGCTGCCCCATTTACTGTTTTTTGTGACAGTTGATCAATGGGGACTGTCCACGACACTATGAACAAATAAACTAAACTAAACATTAATCAAAATGTCTGTAAAGGTGCCAGAGTTAGCTATTTTTCATCTGTCAAGTCAACTTCATACGATAATACTTTAATGGTCAGATCAGGTCTGAAATGTGACTTGCATCACAGCAGCTCCATCTGTAACATCAACAGACAAATATCAAGACACAATACGTGAACAACAAACATGTAACATAACAGCAGGATCAGTGAGAGCTGCTCAAAGAGCCTTCAGCGTGCATCTGATCTGGAGCTCTGTGTTTACTGAGAGGACCGACTGGAGCACAAAGGATGCTTCAGGCTGACTTTATTGAATCTCCATCAGATGGTAGCAGTTCAGATTCTCTGCTCAGAGCATGCTGTGGGTCCCAGGTGATGCTGTTGGAGCCTCTCAGGTTATTATGGGATGCTGAGTCAGAAAGCCTCTGGCAGGGTGGACCAACAATCTTTGAGCAGATAAAATAAGACGGACCTTTATTAATCCCTGTGGGGAAATTCAGTATTACAGGACCGCACAGATTCACATAGATTAGAGATTAATAAACTTAAAGATAAAATCAAAGATACAAATACAATTATATACAGTTAAGTAACTTTAAAGATCTCCTATCATGCTATTTTTAGGCATATATTATGGGTCTCAGATATGCTCAAACTCTTTCTCTCTCTCTCTCAGGTTTACCACAAGGTGAGTTGTGCTAATGTCAACAAAGACCATATTACGTCCAAAACACGTTACTCCTTTTGTGCTGTCTTAAACCTCATTTTATGAATTGTAAGGTGTCCTTGAGTGCTTTGAAAGGCGCCTCTAAATAGAATGAATTAATATTATTATTATTATTATTATTATTACACATACGAGGAGTTTGCTTTGGTTTAAATGGTGGAGAAGTTTTTTTTATTTTCATTAAAACAGCAAGAAATAGTGCTTTTATATGTATTTATAACTTATTTAAACTATTTTAAGGATATGTTAAATAACATATTATGGTCTGTGAGACTGGACACAACTTCTCCATCACATCACAGTTTCAGTGATTACAGTTATTAAAGCACTGAGAGGACAGTTTTATCTTTCTGTTTTCTAAGTCTGATCCAAAGGGTTTTCTCTCCTGTGTTTATGAGATAAGAAGAGGTGAAAAGAAAGGGAATATGTGTCTTAGTTCTGTTTAAAAAAACTAAATCTGTACAAACATCACAGGGGAAAAGTTTACAGGTGAATGGAATAAATATAAATACATATTTCAGTTCCTAAATGAAAAATAATCCGTTAAAAACACATTTTATTATTTATTCAGCTCCCTATTTTATTTGTAATCTGTAAAAACATTGGCAGGGAAACAAAGATGCACGGTGACATTTTTAATTTATTATTTTCTAACCATTACTTCTAAGTTTGAGTGGTTTTCTGTGTGTTGTAGTTTTCATTTTGGCCACAAGAGGCTGACTTTAATTTCCCCAAGCATTGTTTCCCCTCTTGTGGCGAAAATGAGTATTACATCAACAAAAGCGATGAAGTAATACATACCATCGGTACTATTTGATACTTATCCTGGCTACATCTTTTTATATCACTATTTTAAAACCAGATGTATTCTCACCTACCTCAGGAACATTATAAACACAGTACACAGAATTTAAATAATGTTGGTTTTAGGCGTTATTGAGTCTTGTTTTCTTTGTCATTGTTTTTGACAACGGGAATCAGCTTTACGGATCAAATGATGACTTGAAAACACGTGTGAAAAATGAAGGAACTTTTACATTGTGTGACTGCATTGTACAAATGTTTAAGATTGTATAAATGTTTACTGTAAAAAAGCTTGTTTACCACAAACATGTTTACATTAGTATTGACTACATTCAAATACGCACTAAAATAAATATCTTCTCTAATTTTTTAAGGGTAAACTATTTCATGGACGCTGAAGATTTGGACAAACGTTGTTTAAATATGAGTCAATATGTTTTAGGGGTTATTTTCTGCTGCAGATCTTTGGTGCTTTTAAAGTTGGAAGATATTCATCATTATACTTTAAGTTCTCCAAAATGTTCATATCTATCAGAACAACATATCAAAAGTTCTGGTATTTTTTTTTTTTGTGTTTACTTTATATACAGTATTTATTCAACTGAGCACTGTTTTAGTTTGGTTATGGTGATTGTAAACTGTCACATTTGTGATATTAAAATATGAATTATTACCAGTGGTGTAAAGTAACTAAGTACATTTACTCAAGTACTGTGACTTAAGTACAATTTTTAGAACATAAACACTACTTTACTTGAGTATTTCCATTGTATACTACTTAGTACTTCTACCCCTCTACAGTTCTGAGGTAAATGGTGTACTTTTAGTCCACTACATGTATTTATAATGTTCTACTTTAGCTTGAGGAACATTTTGAATACAGGACTTTTACTGTAACTGAGTACTCCTACACTCTGGTACTTCTACTTTTACTCAAGTACAAGTTCTGAGTACTTCTACTTTTACCCAAGTACAATACAACGTCTGAGTACTCTCTGGTAATAATATTGTTTTATATTTTTGATTCATGTGTTTTCGTATCTGAAGTTAAAACTCAAATTCAAGCTCCTCAGTTATATAAGTGCAACTTTGTATCACTGTGTTTTTCCCTACAGAGCTCAGAGGCTGACAGAGACACACACACACACACACACACACACACACACACACACACACACACACACACACACACACACACACACACACACCCTTGGTGCTCAGAGGCTGACAGAGATTCACAGCGCACTTAATTTTCTCCGGAGAAACTTGTTATTACACGTTTAAAAATCTCACGAAAATTCCACCTCAGCAGCAGCAGCCAATCCCAACAGAGCTTCACACACACACACACACACACACACACACACACACACACACACACACACACACACACACACACACACACACACACACACACACAAAAGATACACAAGTACAAGATCTGAGTACTTGAGTAACATTTTGAATGCAGGACTTTTACTTGTGTGAGTTCTGCAAAACAGATTTCAGGCAAACATGAACCCAATTGATCAGATGCCATACTCCTGGAGTTTCTTTAAGGATCTGTTTGTGATCAAAGACAGAAATATAAAAAGCCTGTGCATAAAGTAATATATAATGAAAAAGCTAAATATTGCATTCATTTCTTCAAACACCTTTAGCAGTTTTTTCAAAAAGTCATACCTTCTTAAAACAGTTTGTGCTAATTCATGAAGTGGAAACATATCATTAAGGCATTCAGACCCCAAGTCAGTACAACTCAAATAAACATGAGACATTTATAAATAAAAAAACAAGTCTCTACTTTTGAAGAAGAGTAGTATTATTTCATGGAGCCTTTTCACATTGATTAGTTTGTGCAAGACTCATAAAACATGTCATCTGAATCTGTAAAGAAAGCAGATTTGTATTGTTGGGTTTCAGGTAAGATTTGCACACCTGGGTTTGGGGATGTTCTGATTCTACAGACCCTCTCTCCTTGCACTATTTTAACTATTTGAAGAGTTTATCGCCGGCCACTAGAGGGCAGCGTCTCACTGCTGTCGCACCGGATATGCTGCGCTCTGACCCGGTAGTACTGAGCGGCCATTTTAGTTCAAACATTGTTCATTCACTCCGCCTCGTGTCGAGACGTTCATCCACTCACACATGTAAGACTGTTCCCACTATTGTTGGTGTATATATATACGTGGTGTCGTAGCCAGGGGTTAAGTTGGGATTTGATATGTGGGGGGGCTCTGTATGGAGGTGCGAGAGGGGGGCGGAGGTCGAGGATCTCATTATTTGACCTTAAGGGATATACACTGTGGCCCTAAAGCAACTGCTCCATTATCTGTATCAAATACACACATTGATGCCACCAAATGTCACAATAAAAATAGAAAGTACTACAAATAAACTGGAATTAATTTACATCTTAAATTATTAATATATATACACAAAAAAAAGGTTTACAAATATCCAACCTTCAAATTCCTTTTTTAACTCAACACTGCTCTGCACACTTGCTAAAGAACATTTGTGTGGAAATCTCAATTCATTTGTAGGGCTGCGTGAGTATGGCCAAAAGTATGGGAGTAAATCTCACTGTAAACTATTTAATCATCACCAAATTCTGTGTTATTATGACCGATCATAACTCAGCTTTATGCAGACATACATTTAGCATGGTGTACAGGGCCGTTTTTTGGCATAGGCGACATAGGCGGTCGCCTAGGGCGCCAGATCTGGGGGGGAAAAAAAACCTTTTTGACTGTTTGCGCTCATCCTAATTTTCAGCCTTGATGTAACAACATTCATAATTAAGTAAAGGTAACACCCTTTTCACCCCGGTTACACTTTTCATTTGCCCTGTACGATGGGCGCTGTAAGTGATGAAGTGGGGGGTGTTGGCTTAGCAGGCGTCCGCAGCTCACAGCTAAAGTGGGCGTGGGAGCGAGCGAGAGAGATAAATGCAATTTATGTAAACAAATATTTCCAAGGCACTCCTTTATAATTATTTGGATAAACAGGTTTGAAATCATTTCAATGTATACTATAGGACAGTAAACCAAAAATATCGTTTAAAACTTGAGAGATATAAAAATATGCATAAATAAATGTTAACTAGGTAAAATAAGATATGAATGAACAACAAAAATAAAAGTTACATTTATTTGTTATTGGCTATGGGTTATTGGTTATGTTCACATATTTGGTTATTAAAATGTAAACCGATCTTTTTAATATGGGTGTTTAGAGTTGTACCCCCTAGATCTAGTCTCTAGTAATGTGTGCTTAAAGTGCACCAGATTGAAGCATTTTACTTTACATTTTCAAACATTTCTTCCCGGGGGAGCATACCCCCGGACCCCCCTACTGGATGTGACGTCCACACCCCAATTAAAACATGTTCATACAATACTGAATACATTTGAAGCCTTTTTGATGTATATTACCTATATGTCAATAAGTTTCAGTTTTTGTAGTGTATTGGTCTTTTGAAGAGATTTTTCATTTATTCTTTATATATTCTATTGTGTATTGCTGGGATACTTTTATCTTTTCTACTGAACGATTGAAGTAAATGTGGGAAGCGTTTAACAACAGCCATTTACTTCAAAGATTTTTCTCAATGTTATTCTTATTTGTGTTAATGCTGGAAGAATGCCAGAAAAAAAGACATTCTCTTCAAGAATAAAAAAAAACATGACATTAGTAATTGTGATAACAAATTAAACAAGTTCTGGGGGGGGGGGGCTGCGCTGGTAGCTCCGGGAGGGAAAAAAACCTTTTTGACTGTTTGCGCTCATCCTAATTTTCAGCCTTGATGTAACAACATTCATAATTAAGTAAAGGTAACACCCTTTTCACCCCGGTTACACTTTTCATTTGCCCTGTACGATGGGCGCTGTAAGTGATGAAGTGGGGGGTGTTGGCTTATCAGGCGCCCGCAGCTCACAGCTAAAGTGGGCGTGGGAGCGAGCGAGAGAGATAAATGCAATTTATGTAAACAAATATTTCCAAGGCACTCCTTTATAATTATTGGGATAAACAGGTTTGAAATCATTTCAATGTATACTATAGGACAGTAAACCAAAAATATCATTTAAAACTTGAGAGATATAAAAATATGCATAAATAAATGTTAACTGGTAAAATAAGATGTGAATGAACAACAAAAATAAAAGTTCCATGTATTTGTTATTGGCTATGGGTTATTGGTTATGTTCACATATTTGGTTATTAAAATGTAAACCGATCTTTTTAATATGGGTGTTTAGAGTTGTACCCCCTAGATCTAGTCTCTAGTAATGTGTGCTTAAAGTGCACCAGATTGAAGCATTTTACTTTACATTTTCAAACATTTGTTCACACACACACACACACACACACACACACACACACACACACACACACACACACACACACACACACTAGTGATGGGAATTCCGGCTCTTCTTGGTGAGCCGGATCATTTGGCTCGGCTCACCAAGAAGAGCCGGCTCTTTCGGCTCCCAAACGGCTCTTCAGTTTACCACATATTATACCTTTTATAATTCAATCAAATGTAGCCCTGTTTTGACTAATGATTTATATGTGTACACATATCACTTAAATTATTCAATACATCCTTTGTACTGAAGTATTCAAAAGTAAAAATTACATGTTTAATATCAATTATTTGCTGTGGCCAATTGTTTTCATTGCATTTACAGACCCTTGTGACTCTCTGATACCACCCAATGAATGCACAGACTTGCTTGTAGAACCACGCTACACAAAGCAGATAGCAACACCTATAAAAACTTAAGCATAGACATTTAAAAAAAGGGGCTACTGTATCGACATTTTAAAATTATATTTAAAGAAAAGGCCCTGACAAAACAGCAGGGCTCTATTTCAGTATTAACTATAGAAAAAAAGACAGCAACAGCTGACATCAAATCTTTGCTGAGCCCAAGGATAATCATAAATAAATAACATAGTGAAAATAAATATATTGCAATGCTCAGTAACATCCAACCGTCTCTAATCATAAAAAAACATAATAAAAATAAATGAATTGCAATGCTCAAAACAGCAGCATCCAACAGTCTCTAATCCTTGGATATGACATGCCACTGTATGCATGCACGGAGCAGCTGTAGCGCGGAGATCATCATATCATTCTGTCTTGTATTACTTAACAAAAAAAAACAAAAACAAAAAAACGGCTCGTTCGCGGGCGCGAGCCGGCTCCCGTCGTTCACTTAAAAGAGCTCGTTCGCGACCGACACATCACTAACACACACACACACACACACACCGCACAAGCTTCAGTTCGCGGAGAGGTGCGTCGACTTCGCCGGCTTCAGGGTGTCGGAATCTACCATCGAACCGCTCCCGAAATACTTGGACGCCATCCGGGACTTCCCCACCCCAGGCTCCACGATGGACATCAGGAGTTGGCCTCGTCAACCAGGTGGCTAACTACGCCCAGCTGCGTGACACGATGGCCCCATTTAAGCCGTTCCTCAGCCCGCGCTGTGTGTTCCTATGGTCCCCCGTTCTGGAGGAGGCCTTCCAGACGTCCAAGCAAGCCATAATGGAGGCCATCCGCGAGGGCGTGGAGATCTACGACATGCAGAAGCGTACCTGCCTCCGCCCTGACTGGTCCATGCGTGGCATTGGCTACTTCCTGCTCCAGCAACATTGTCACTGTGCCTCGGGCATACCGGACTGCTGTCCAGGAGGATGGAGGATCACCCTCGCGGGTTCGCGTTTCCTGTCCCCTGCGGAGCAGCGCTATGCGGCCGTCGAGGGAGAGGCCCTAGCTGTGGCCTGGGGTCTGGAACAGACGCGGTACTTCACGCAGGGGTCCGACAACCTCGTCGTGGTCACCGACCATAAGCCATTGGTGAAGATCTTTGGTGACCGTACGCTGGATGAGATAACAAACTCGCGTCTGTTTAGACTCAAGCAGCGCACCCTCCCATGGCGCTTCGACATTGTGCATCTGCCTGGCAAGAGCAACTATGCCGCTGATGCCACGTCAAGGCATCCTTCCCCCTCGGGCTCAGCGAACGGCCTCTCACTGGGGCTGCCGAGCGGGCCTGACGCCGTGGAGTCAGCACTCATGGCCTCCATCCGCGACGACGCACGGGAGCTCGGAGCCGTCTCTTGGCCCCTCCTCGCACGGGAGACAGCGGCTGACGGATGCCTCGGCCACCTCCTCCAACTCATCGAGCAGGAGGGTGGGATTGACGTTAACGACCCTGCCCTGGCGAGTCTGTCATCGGTCTGTGAGTCCGTCTACGCACAGGACGGCGTCCTGCTCTATCGGGACCGCGTCGTGGTCCCCCCATCCCTCCGTGGGAGAGTCCTTCGGCATCTCCATGCCGCTCACCAGGGGACCTCAGCGATGGGGCAGCATGCCCGAGCCATAGTTTACTGGCCCGGGATGTCCGGGGACATTCAGGCCACCAGGGACGGGTGTGCAGACTGCAACCGCAATGCTCCGTCACAGGCGGCTACACCCCCCCTGCCGTCACCACCCCCGTCCACGCCATTCGAGGCGGTGTTTGCTGACTTCTTCGACTATGGGGGCCGCCACTACCTAGTTGTCGGGGATCGGCTTTCGGGCTGGGTAGAGGTCCTGAGTTCTACGGCGGGTACTGCCCTGGCGGGCTCAGCTGGCCTGGTCCAACACCTCCGCTCGTTCTTCGCTACCTTCGGCGTACCGGAGGAGCTCTCGAGCGACGGTGGTCCGGAATTCAAGGCGAGCCACACTGAGGACTTCCTCCGCTTATGGCACGTCAAACACCGTGTGTCCTCCGTTGGCTTTCCGCAGTCGAATGGGAGGGCGGAAGTTGCGGTTAAGACTGCTAAGCGCCTCCTGATGTCCAACACCGGCCCGTCGGGCAGCCTTGATCAGGACCGCTTCCTGCGTGCTATGCTGCAGTTGCGGAACACGCCTGACCCCGACTGCAACCTCTCGCCGGCACAGATCATCTTCGGCTGCCCCCTTCGTGGCTCGCTCTCCTTCGTGAACCGCCTCGAGAAGTTCTCGAACCCGCATATCCGCCCGCTATGGCGCGAGGCATGGGCGGCGAAGGAGGACGCCCTTCGGACCCGTATGTCCCGTACCACCGAGTCTCTGGGGACTCACTCAAGACCGCTCCGCCCATTGGCGCTCGGCGAAAGGGTATTCCTCCAGAACCAGCAAGGCCCGAGCCCCCGCAAATGGGACAGGTCAGGGATCGTGGTGGAGTCGCTGGACCATGACCAGTATCGGATCAGGGTTGACGGTTCGGGACGTCTGACACTGCGCAACAGGCGGTTCCTCCGTGCCTACACGCCGGCCACACCCTGTGCCCATGAGCAGTCGGCCACGCCGTCGCCGCCGCCCGCAGCCCCCACCTATCCGCCCGGGCTGGGCGACGATGGTCCCCGCGACTCGGCTATGGGCGCTTACCCACCGGCGCTTGCTGATGAGGCGTCCTCTGACCTCGCCGTTCCTACGGGTGCCTTCCTGGGCGCACCGCTCCCGGTGCCACAGCCGCCGCCGGCGCTGCCCCAGCCCACTCGGCCGGGCCGCGTGAGGAAGCCGCCGGCACGCTACGAGCCCGAGTCCGGCAGCTGGATACGGGATTTAGACCGTTAATCTATTCCAGCCTATAGCTTTCCGGTCTGGGGGGGATGAAGAGTTTATCGCCGGCCACTAGAGGGCAGCGTCTCACTGCTGTCGCACCGGATATGCCGCGCTCTGCAATATGGTCTAGCTGCGGCCGCGGCCAGTACACGACACTACACGACACGCCCACTACACGACACGCCCACCTGACACGACACTACGGTGGCTGAGAGACATTACCGTACATGGCAGATTAAAAGCGAATTGACGACACTTATTATTATTGAGATCGTACATGGCAGATTAAAAACGAATTGCAAATGTTATTGTAGCATTTTAAGCAACTATTAGGCAAATAAATTAATAACCTAGTCTATCCGTTTGAGACACAACAGTATAACTTTCAACCCAAATCATTTTGTCAACAAACGGTGGTTTAGTAAACTTTTTTTTAATATATAAAATAGGTGTTAATGAGATAATCTATTGATTATGTTTGTCTAACTGCTACACATGTATTTTATACACAAATGTAGATATTTGTGAACATCTAAATATAGTTGTTAAAGGTTTTAAGATATACATAATCACATCATGGGGTCATTAAGGAACAAATTAGGAGGGCCAGTCAGGCCACTAATGAGCTCAATCATTCACATGTATTATTATTACTTTATAAATTAAAAGTACTAGGGGTCTATTACAAAACCTTTGAAGGAATCGCATCAATTAAAATAAATGTATGGCAAGTATGATCAAATTAACATAATGTCAAGATATAGCCAATAGACAATCAACATGCTTTGAATATAAAGGAAGAAGAACAATAAACAGATGAACATTTAGGTTTTATGTGTAAATTGTGAACAAACCATCTTAATACATCTGGCAGTCTAAGACAGCAAACTAAGCTTCTTTAACTGCTGCTAGAACACAGTTTTACCATGGGGTATTTCTAACAAGACCAAAAAGATAAACAAGGCTTCCAAAACAGAAGAAACCAACTCAATACAGTATTTTAATTTCCTTCAAAACGACAAAAGCACTAATAAAAACCAAATAACAATAACATAAAGGAAAAGTAATTGAAGTGGTTGCCTGTTGTAAATACCTTGGTATCTGGCTTGATGATTGTCTCTTCTCTTGCGTTCGGTCATACCCCCCTTCCCATACTATTATCGGTCAAAATTGGCCGGTGTGTTTTGCACAGTGATATTTCTGGAACCCCTTATCCCATTTTGATGGTTGACATCTCATTTGAACAGTCAAAGCCAGAATGACAGCAGGGGTGAATTTCATTTTATAATTTTGCAATAAGTCAAAGATGTTTACTGTATATTATAAAAATGCTTGTCATGTAGGCATACTGGAGATGGGAAGGCTTTAGTCAGTGTTGTAGCTGAGATTCTTACCGTTCCAATGATGTATTAATAATAACTTGGATTTATATAGCGCCTTTCATGAGACCCAAGGTCGCTTTAAAAAGAACAGGAGTAGAAACAAACATAACAAAAGACAGTCAGACGAACAGTTCGACAGACAAAACAAATAGATTTGGGGCCAAAGACCTTGGCAGACTTGAGGGCCCTTTTGAAGGCGTCAAGCGTGGGGATGTTGCAGATCTCCGCAGGGAGAGCGTTCCAGAGAGTGGGGGCTGCCATACTGAAGGCTCTGTCCCCGAAGGATCCCAGGTTGGTGCGGGGGGCCAGAGTCTGAAGACCGCAGGTTCCGGGGTACTTTCAACTACAGTATATGGTCCGGCAAGTTCAGCATTCACTGCATTCACTGTGATGAATATACAATAAGAAACTGATACCGTTTTCCTCAATGAACATTTATTGAACAGAACATCATGTGGAAAATCAGAGGGGCACTATTCAAGCTGGTCTGCTTAAAAAAAAAATAACCTTTTAAATTGATCCCAACAGTAAAATCAACATGATTTTAAATAAAAATGTAAGCAGCCAGGATTGACCTGCAGGAGGTTAAAGCCTATTTAAAAACTCCTCGGAATCCAAAGCTCCTCAGAATCTTTCACTGGAGTCCTTCAGCCTTTGGTGCGCTTCCTCACTCATGTTCTTGGTGAGGTAATGAGAACAAAGTTCCATCTCACTGATAAGACAAGATGGTATAAAGAAGTCATATATGTAATATTATAAATTCACATGCATCAGGGGTTGTACACTTTAAATGGAAATTGTATTAGCATTCTCCTCATGTTTCCAGCTTACCTCCAGTCATACTCGGGTCCACATTTATACGTTTCCTTGGCTCTTTCAAGGGAAACCGAGAGTACAGCTGCAAGGGCGTGGACTGTCGCCCAGGGGCGTCGCCTGGACCTGAAAACATTCGGGGCTTAGCCCACAGTGGCGGCGGCACGACAGTGGCATTTTTACTGCACTCCCCACACACACACACACAGTACACCCGCGACTGTTACAATGAATGCTCGATAATCAGCTCACGGCATATAGGCAGGGGTAAAGTGGTATTTTTTATGAGTGGGTACCTCACCTCCTCTAGGGGGGTCCGGGGGGATGATCCCCCGGGTAGATTTTTTTTTAAATATTTAAGTTAAAAGCATCAGTCTGGTGCACTTTGAGAGCAAAATGAAGAGATCTATGGATACCTCTCTCAACACCCATATGAAGCAGAACTGTAAACAGATGTACTTTTTCTTTATGGATATTTTACTAATCACTCCCATTTAAACTCTATTCTTGTTTTACTGCCATATAGTATTTCATAACTGTTTTTCCTTTATTCTCTTATTTTTTTTATAACTATAATGATCATATGAAGGTGTGCCGCGGAAATAATCTTTTGAATAATTTGTGACCAAACCGTTAGAGACCCACTGAGATAACTTAGACTAAAGTTATGTATCTAAACACTCAGAGAGTCCTTTAGCTCACCTGAGTCTCTCAGTCTGAGAGGAGAGGACTCTCCTCCAGCTTCTTGTGGAACAAACAGCTCCTTATGTCCGTTAGTGCAGCTAGCTAACCAGATGCTAACAACACGTCCATGCTGGCACCGGTCCCTCCCTCCCCCTCTCTCCCTCTCTCTCTCCCTCTCTCTCTATCACACTAAATGCGCTATTGCCACACACACACACAGAGCCGAGTTTGAATGACACAAGCACACGTTTATTTCCATGCAACTCTCTGATTGGTCTGGTGTCATGCCTCTGTTGCATTCACCGAACACGGGAAATTACAGTGCTGCCGTCCTCTCTTGTGTCATGATGAGGTTCACGTAAAGCACGGTTAATGTATTATATTATTGAGGGAGAATTGTCCGGGGCTACAGAAAAAACATTCGGGGCTAAAGCCCCGGATGCCCAGGCCAGGCGACGCCACTGCTGTCGCCTGTGTCATGAAGGGATTAAAGCCACACGTTTAACAGTTAGAGTAAAATGTAGACATCCAATAAAGGTTGTGCCATTCTGCAGGTGACAATTATGCCAGACCAATTGGCATCAACATTCTACTGGACATTGACCATGAGTTTAAGTGCAACATATGTAATTTTATATAATGTGTAGTCGACAAATAAAAAGTCAGTGAAATCTAACCTCTGGCAGAAGCACATCCATGACGAATGCCACCTCATCTGTGAACCTTCTCTCCGTCTGTGTCCGGACGGAAGGTGTCCGAGTCCAATTTGTTGAGCTCTGGGCGTGCTCCATCACGGAGTGTTGTGTTGTTTGTCTATAGGTGAATAAAATAGAATACAATTTCAGTGACTTTAATATTGGAAATAGTTAACTCCTTAAACAAGCAGCAATGGACTGGCCTGTATAATCCTATGGGACAAAGCTGGTCATACTTCCTCACTTTCAGAAGGTAACCCTTT
Source organism: Trematomus bernacchii (assembly GCF_902827165.1). Lineage (NCBI taxonomy): Eukaryota > Metazoa > Chordata > Actinopteri > Perciformes > Nototheniidae > Trematomus > Trematomus bernacchii. The sequence goes on from NW_022987613.1 coordinate 431,672, forward strand.
AACTGCCAGCGCCACCATTTGGTAGAGCACATTTTGTGTCTTGATATCTTGTTGAAAAAAAAAAAAGTTTAACTCCATCTGATTCAGCCAGCTCTACCCTTCTGGTTGACATGTTATGCACAAAACAACCTCTAGATGTCAACCTCTATCATTTAACTTTAAACCACACTTAAAATAATAATATAATTATACATATGTGCATGTCAGTATAGCAGCTACTGTAATACATGTTTTTTTTTTTTAAACATTCAAATGTGAAAGACACCTTCAATGAATATTTAAAACTTACACAAAATCAGATTCTTGTAAAAATGCGAGTACATGCATTGTTCCATCTGTCAAGCTAAAATATATACATATATCTTAGCTCTTAGCTTGACATGCTAACTGAACGAGCATGTTCAGTTAGCATATATGCTAACTGAACGTTGAGCATGTCAAGCTAAGAGCTAATATATATATATATATATATATATGTATTCCATTCCTTTACATTTAATATTTAAAATACAAATTAGCAAAATAAACACAATTACACTGCGCTAAACAGCCACATCGACAAACAAACGAGAACCTAAATAGTATGTAATTATATCTAAAACCACAATACGTTAATTACCTGTACTCGGTGCGCCATATTGTTTGTCTGTTCTCTGTAAACCTCATGTCTCCTTAAATATCCTTGCGTCAGCGTCCGTGTCGTCAATTCGCTTTTAATCTGCCATGTACGGTAATGTCTCTCAGCCACCGTAGTGTCGTGTACTGGCCGCGGCCGCAGCTAGACCCTTCTCGCGCTCTGACCCGGTAGTACTGAGCGGCCATTTTAGTTCAAACATTGTTCATTCACTCCGCCTCGTGTCGAGACGTTCATCCACTCACACATGTAAGACTGTTCCCACTATTGTTGGTGTATACAGTATATACGTGGTGTCGTAGCATATATTTGTGTTGTGTTAATGATGACATGCATGTATGTAATACTTTGTCAGCTTACCTCGCTGTATTACTCTGTTTCAGGGTGTCGTCATCTTTGTCATTAAAACACTGAAACTGACATTGAGGAGTGTGTTTCTTCATTGCTGATATCATGTCTACCATATCCTCTTAAAATACTCTGTCCAACAATATCAGTCTCATGAAGAAAGGTGTTTTAACGATGATTCAAAATAGCAGAGAAACATGCATTCTTGTTCTCAAGAGGGGACATTGACAGAGGATTACTCAAAAAGTACACAGTAAGTACTTCATAGTACTTGTGGGAGTAGTTTCACTACTAGCCTACTGAGTCCAACAGGATTGATCTCACGAAGAACTAATGGCAGAAAAAAAGAGTTGACCGCAGTGCAGAATCGCTGTATAGTTTAAATCTCCTAACAATGTTGTCCATTTTAGACATAGGCCTATTATATTTACAGCCCTTAATAACATTAATTTTCTGGGCTCAATATGTGTCTTGGCTGTTTTCGTTGTGAAAACAAATGGACCGTAGATACACGGATTGACCGTCCTCATCTGCGCTCTTATTTTGAAAGACAACTTCCGGTAGCAGAATATGAAAAAACGGGGGGGTTTTTTTGTTTCTGTTTTCTAGTGATTTTATTTTTTGTTTTGAGAAGTAGAAAATGAAAATCATCCCGTTTTTTAAGTTTAGTAAATCCCTTTTTGACCGTGATAAAGAAAAACGCCTTGTATTTCAATTTTGGTTTTTCAATTTGAAAACGAAAATCAAATATCCAGTCGTTTTTTGTTTTTGAATTTCCATTTGTGAAAAGAAAATCCAATGACCAAAACATACACTGACCCTGTTTCCACAGCAAGGAAGACGCCTTCAAGGACTGTGGGAAATGGGGATTATTGTGGGGAATGTGTTGCCATTAATGTTTCATGCTTTCTTTTATAACAGAGTAGGCTATTCCTACACTCTGGTACTTCTACTTTTACTCAAGTACAAGATCTGAGTTCTTCTATTTTTACTACAATATCTGAGTACTTCTACTTTTACTCAAGTACAAGATCTGAGAATTTCTACTTTTACTCAATCTGTACTTCTCGCTCCTGTGTATTCCTCTTCAGGACAGAAAAGGCACATATGGATGTTTGTGATTAAATGCAGAAACTGATTTAACACCGACCTCTAGTGGTCAAGGTGATTACAAGTACATTTACTCAAGTACTGCAACTCAAAAACATTTAAATATAATGTATCTTTTAATCTATCTAGATCGGACAAGGTTTCTATACTGACTGCAAACAGTCTGAATTTGAACATGCAATGGCTCCCTGGTGCCAGTAACAAAAAACGCCATTCATATTCTGAGAAAAATACAGTAATATATGCAATGCATGCAGCAGGGTTATTAATGCAGAAACAAATATATATATATATATAATAGGGAACAATTTAATGTGACGTTAACACTAGAGTACTTAAATACCTACACACTTTAACTTAAGTGAGGTTTTGAAGACAGCATGTTTACTTGTACTGGTTTATTTTCACACTGTTTTAATATATTTATTTCAATAACTTTGTTGAGATTGTTTTTAGCTTTATTTGTATCTCACTGAACATATGTGAACTTGTTCAGCTGATAAGGCTGGTTATGAAACAGAGAAGGGGGGGGGGGGGGGCTGCAGACAGGGAGGGAGGGAAGTTGAAAGTGAAAGTATGAAGTCAGACTTGTCAGAGTGCCAAACGCCGTTTTACAGCTCGACGGAGCAGGAGGACAACAGGGTGAGTGTTAACACCAGGATCTGCTTTCTAACACATTATTTACTCTGTTTTACTGGATGTCAGAACATCAGCGTCCTAGAGTCCAATGAGACTTCTACAAGTGTTGTAAACTTGTTTTATTGCCTGTTTTCTGATTCATCAAAGCAACATAATATGTGACAGCCCAGCGCAGTCAAAATGGAGAGCGGCCTGTCTGACTGATTTTATGTATTTTAACCAAGTTTATTATTATGATGGTTTAGATCAGGGGTGTCAAACTCACAGCCCGCCACTTCATTTTATGTGGCCCACAAGAGCTTGCAAATAATATAATACGTTTATTATAAGCAGGGTTCTTACACCTTTTCCAAAGTCAAATTCAAGCACTTTTCAAGCATTTTCAAGGTGCATTTTCAAGCTTTTCAAGCATCTTACAGCTGTTGTAAATTACATATTTATATACACATACTTATACTCAAATGATTATTTCCCTACCTCACATTAAATCAGATGTTCTTTATGCTGTAAACAACCAAATGTGTGTTTCATAATAGCATTCTACATGAGGATGAAAAATTAAAAATGTTAGAAAAGAAAACTAAGTTTAATATTTCAAAATGAGTGACCCATCTGTACGTAGACTGGGCATCCCATATAACCTGGCTGAGCCAATATAAAACAATCAGCCAAATAACTTTTCAATATATTATTGATTACTATTTTTGAGGTACTTTTAGGTTGGCAGTAAACATAACCCTGCTGAAAAAACCAGCATAGACCAGTTTAAGATGGTTGCTGGTTTTAGCTGGTTTTAGCTGGTTTTAGCTGGTGTTAGGCTGGTGTTAGGCTGGTTTAGTTGGTTTACCAGGCTGGACAAGCTGGCCAGGCTGTTCTTGCTGGTTCAAGACCAGCCTGGTCAGCTAAACCAGCATAGCCCAGCATGGATGTCATGCTGGTCTATGCTGGTTTTAGCTGGTCTATGCTGGTGAAGCTGGTGAAGCTGGTCTATCAGCAGTCTTGCTAGCGAAACTGAAATAGACACAGACAGACAGAGAGGGCGGGACACGGGGGAACGGCGACACGGCAGTAGTTGAAACAAAGCGGTATGTTTTGACTGGCACTAACGGGTCGTCTCCACAGCAGCGTTAAAAAAATCTTGGAGGTGGGCGTATCTGAAGCTTGGGGATTTTTTGCGAACAACCAATCACATGAATCTCCCGCCCGCGACATACGAGGCAAAAAAGCCCGAAGTAAACTGGATATAAACTCCCCAAAACAGGCGAAAACATACCACTGTCTCTGCCACCTCCCTCCATGCCTGGCTCCTCCGGTTTATATCCCGGTAGGTCTGGTCATAAAGCACCGGGTGATTGATTCGCTACCGCTAATTTCTCCTCCATTTTTTTGGAATATGAGGAAATGACCTGCGGTATGTCTCTCCCAGCATACACGCCGTTTGATTGGCTAGAGCTTGAACGGTCAGATTTGCGTACACGGGATTTGATTGGCTGCCGCTTCCACCTCAGCTTCAAAAGTTGAACATTGTTCAACTTTGAATCCTCAAAATCCTGAAAATCTCCGCTCGCCTGCCCACAATGCATTTCGGCGAAAAGTGAGGGAAAGTGACGTCACCGCATTCAAAGTGAATGGGCAGAAGCGTTTCAAGATTTTTTAACGCTGCTGTGGAGACGGCCCGTAACTGCAGGTCATTTCCTCATATTCCAAAAAATGGAGGAGAAATTAGCGGTAGCGAATCAATCACCCGGTGCTTTATGACCAGACCTACCGGGATATAAACCGGAGGAGCCAGGCATGGAGGGAGGTGGCAGAGACAGTGGTATGTTTTCGCCTGTTTTGGGGAGTTTATATCCAGTTTACTTCGGGCTTTTTTGCTTCGTATGTCACGGGCGGGAGATTCATGAGATTGGTTGTTCGCAAAAAATCCCCAAGCTTCAGATACGCCCACCTCCAAGATTTTTTTAACGCTGCTGTGGAGACGGTCCGTAACGGTCGAGGATTGAAGATCAGTTGAACGTTTCTGTGACCCCGCCCAGCGGCTGCTCTTCTGAGAGGCACCGCTCTGACAGCTCTGTCTACTGGGAAACGCGCTAAAAGTCCTTCTGGAGGTAAGCAAGACTACACAATTTCACCAAGTCTGAGAGTAAAAGCTTTCTCGAAGGTTCGTTTTGCTTTCTTACAACGTTACGTTAATGTTAACTTAACCTTACGTTTGCTAGGAGGCTAGCTGTCTTAGCTAACAATAGTTAGCAGCTAACGTTTTCTGCAGTTTGTGTTTCCCCTGAAAAAGGTGATGCAGCTATAAGTTGTAAGTTAACTTAACGTTATCTTACAAGTTGAGAGGGTTACGTTTTATTTAAAATCGTCAATGTAATGCCATTAGAGGTGTTGTGTTGAACATGAAGTTAGCTAACTGTAGCTCTCCACCAAAGGTTAGCATGTTAAACTGTACTTTCTGTGGCAGCTAGCTTAATACAAAGAGGGTTTTTGTGCTTCATTGTAAACTTTTCTTACAAATGTGTGTTAATCTACCTGAAATTGTGGGGACAGTTTTTTTTCTACTCAATGATACAGACCATTGTTGAGGAGATGCAAAACATACATATACTTTGAGTAATGTTACTTTGCTGCTAAAAGATGAAACATTATCAGATAAGGACATCACCAAAGTGTGTGAGTCTGTGTGAGTCTGTCTGTTCTCTGCATGTCGTACAGGGCCTATGTACACACTGCTCTGGTATGAATTAAAAATATAATTGTAAAATGTAAATCTCGCTCTTGTCATCGTTCAGGCTTTGCATTTGAACCCCTATGACTGGTTGCGGACTTGAAGGGAACGCCTTCCTGACATCCAGGAAAAAGGTGAGATTCTAATCTAATCTAATCTAATCTATTTCAATGCCAAAAGCAAGTTATTGTTTTTAACTTTTTTTTAATATGATTTTTTGGGGAATTTCAGTTGTATTGGACAGTAGAGATCTAATGGAAACAGTGGAGAGGGAGGAGATGATATGCAGCAAAAGGCCGAGCCGGATGGTTGCTGCTCCGTGTGGAACGTGTTCTATCAGGTAAAGCACTTTGGTACCCAGTTATTTATGGTATTGAGTTTGAATTTAGCCTTTGGAAGGTATTTTCCAACAGTGCATTGTAAAGACTGAAAAAACAGGCTCAGGTTAAAGCTTGACTTGATTTGGTCTTTTACTTAAGAGGATGTTTGTCCTCCTGTCTTCTCTTATTTCCTTATCTTTCTTTCAGGTGTAACATCTACCAATGGTTGTACATGACACCACCTCTTTGCTGTCCTACTAGTCAACCCTCCTGATCAGAGCCTTTCCTAAATAGTGGTAAGTTGTTTAACAGTTCAGTGTACGTTCATTTAGCAACTTAATGCTTTACTGCTGTTGAATAAACCCTATATATATACATCCATCAGCAATCAATAAAACAAATCATCCAACACAAAATAGAAGAAATCTGGACCTATTCTATTTCTTTTTATACCACAGCATCTATTGGGACTGCTCATTGATGTCATCAAGAGCCATTGAGTCTACCTTTTGTAGTCGGCCTCTCAGAATGTTTATCATTTCTTTGTCTCTTAACATTCCTATAATCATTTGTTTTTTTATTGTTGATATTGTTTTGTTCTTTATTTTTGTTGTGAGAATCACTTTGCAATTGTGTAAGTGCTATAGTTATACTAATATAATTGTTGTTACCATCATTACTATTATTAAAAATGTCTTCTTTGTTTTCTTTATTTATCGCTGCAGAAAGGTTCAAAAAGTTCCCTGTACATGGAACCATGCCTGTCCTCTGTTCCACATGTCTTCAGTCAGTTCTGGACCCCATGACTCTGTTCCACATGTCTTCAGTCCGTTCTGGACCCTATGACTCTGTTCCACATGTCTTCAGTCAGTTCTGGACCCTATGACTCTGTTCCACATGTCTTCAGTCCGTTCTGGACCCTATGACTCTGTTCCACATGTCTTCAGTCCGTTCTGGACCCTATGACTCTGTTCCACATGTCTTCAGTCCGTTCTGGACCCTATGACTCTGTTCCACATGTCTTCAGTCAGTTCTGGACCCTATGACTCTGTTCCACATGTCTTCAGTCAGTTCTGGACCCTATGACTCTGTTCCACATGTCTTCAGTCAGTTCTGGACCCTATGACTCTGTTCCACATGTCTTCAGTCAGTTCTGGACCCTATGACTCTGTTCCACATGTCTTCAGTCAGTCCTGGACCCTATGACTCTGTTCCACATGTCTTCAGTCCGTTCTGGACCCTATGACTCTGTTCCACATGTCTTCAGTCCGTTCTGGACCCTATGACTCTGTTCCACATGTCTTCAGTCAGTTCTGGACCCTATGACTCTGTTCCACATGTCTTCAGTCAGTTCTGGACCCTATGACTCTGTTCCACATGTCTTCAGTCAGTCCTGGACCCTATGACTCTGTTCCACATGTCTTCAGTCCGTTCTGGACCCTATGACTCTGTTCCACATGTCTTCAGTCCGTTCTGGACCCTATGACTCTGTTCCACATGTCTTCAGTCAGTTCTGGACCCTATGACTCTGTTCCACATGTCTTCAGTCAGTTCTGGACCCTATGACTCTGTTCCACATGTCTTCAGTCAGTTCTGGACCCTATGACTCTGTTCCACATGTCTTCAGTCAGTTCTGGACCCTATGACTCTGTTCCACATGTCTTCAGTCAGTCCTGGACCCTATGACTCTGTTCCACATGTCTTCAGTCAGTTCTGGACCCTATGACTCTGTTCCACATGTCTTCAGTCCGTTCTGGACCCTATGACTCTGTTCCACATGTCTTCAGTCCGTTCTGGACCCTATGACTCTGTTCCACATGTCTTCAGTCAGTTCTGGACCCTATGACTCTGTTCCACATGTCTTCAGTCAGTTCTGGACCCTATGACTCTGTTCCACATGTCTTCAGTCAGTTCTGGACCCTATGACTCTGTTCCACATGTCTTCAGTCAGTCCTGGACCCTATGACTCTGTTCCACATGTCTTCAGTCCGTTCTGGACCCTATGACTCTGTTCCACATGTCTTCAGTCCGTTCTGGACCCTATGACTCTGTTCCACATGTCTTCAGTCCGTTCTGGACCCTATGACTCTGTTCCACATGTCTTCAGTCAGTTCTGGACCCTATGACTCTGTTCCACATGTCTTCAGTCAGTTCTGGACCCTATGACTCTGTTCCACATGTCTTCAGTCCGTTCTGGACCCTATGACTCTGTTCCACATGTCTTCAGTCAGTCCTGGACCCTATGACTCTGTTCCACATGTCTTCAGTCCGTTCTGGACCCTATGACTCTGTTCCACATGTCTTCAGTCCGTTCTGGACCCTATGACTCTGTTCCACATGTCTTCAGTCCGTTCTGGACCCTATGACTCTGTTCCACATGTCTTCAGTCCGTTCTGGACCCTATGACTCTGTTCCACATGTCTTCAGTCAGTTCTGGACCCTATGACTCTGTTCCACATGTCTTCAGTCCGTTCTGGACCCTATGACTCTGTTCCACATGTCTTCAGTCAGTCCTGGACCCTATGACTCTGTTCCACATGTCTTCAGTCAGTCCTGGACCCTATGACTCTGTTCCACATGTCTTCAGTCCGTTCTGGACCCTATGACTCTGTTCCACATGTCTTCAGTCAGTCCTGGACCCTATGACTCTGTTCCACATGTCTTCAGTCCGTTCTGGACCCTATGACTCTGTTCCACATGTCTTCAGTCCGTTCTGGACCCCATGACTCTGTTCCACATGTCTTCAGTCCGTTCTGGACCCCATGACTCGGACACTAGTTCTACCAAGGCTCATTAGAGGTAAGCAGTGGTAGGAGAGTGGAGTTATCTTTGTATTTAGGCTGCAAGTCGACAAGAATAGATTACAAATCGCTTAAAAAATTGTTCAGACAAGAGGCACCATGTGTTACGCAGGTGCACATCCACTGGAGGAAGATTCTGAAAGTAAAATATACACTTCTCACTAGAAATGTAATCATAAAGCATTATTATGGCCAAAGTATCCTACAATTCAGGATTTTCCACTGAAAAAAGTGTTGGATTCAAGATTCAAAGCTTTTATTCTCATATGCTCAGCAGCTACAGTGTAGAAATGTCAATGCAATTCTTCTGACCTGAGCTCCTCCAACAATGCAACATATACAATAAAATACAAAAATACAAAATAAAAAGTAGTGCAAAAAGTTTATATACATGTAATATAATAGAATATGATATTTACAAGAACAGAATATTAAATAAAAAATTAAATACGGTGTATTGCGTGGACAATAGACCCAATCACAGTGAATGTTCAAAACTAAACTTGATACATTTTTCTTTTTCATCTCACAGTGCACATATTTAAGTAATCATAACACAAAGCTAAAATGTAATCTGTTTTTCCTTTCTCTTTTCAAGAGTGCTTCAAAGGATGGCTGAATTCACAAAACGTGGAGAAGACCGAGAAGGAGAAGTTGGCCGGTTACTACATTTCACAAAAAATACAGGACCTTGTGAAAAGCGGAAAGAAACAGTTGAAGGAAATTGCTTAAAAATATGAAGTAATGGGTGTTTTGAAAATGTTTTCAAATGTGTGTTAATGTTCATTGTGTGTTATAAATTATTTTCCTGCTTCTAATCATTTGATGTATGAGTATTTATTTACAGACATTCTATACATTCTGGTACCTTTCTGGTAAGGTAGGTGCTCTGATCTGAAACGATAGATGTTCATTGAGCTACTGCAATTGGGTGAGAGTGTTTCATCATCATATATGACCAGCTTAACCATCAAGTAATCCCAGTTAAAGTTCTACTCAAGATCATACCAGTCGGACCAGCTAATGGTGACCAGCTAGACCACTGTGACCACCAGCTTTTACCAGCTATCCTGACCAGCTAATGGTGACCAGCTAGACCACTGTGACCACCAGCTTTTACCAGCTAAACCAGCTATCCCGACCAGCTAATGGTGACCAGCTACTAGACCACTGTGACCACCAGCTTTTACCAGCTAGACCAGCTATCCCGACCAGCTAATGGTGACCAGCTAGACCACTGTGACCAAACCAGCTATCCTGACCAGCTAGACCACTGTGACCACCAGCTTTTACCAGCTAAACCAGCTATCCCGACCAGCTAATGGTGACCAGCTAGACCACTGTGACCAAACCAGCTATCCTGACCAGCTAGACCACTGTGACCACCAGCTTTTACCAGCTAAACCAGCTATCCCGACCAGCTAATGGTGACCAGCTAGACCACTGTGACCAAACCAGCTATCCTGACCAGCTAAAGTGTCCAAAACCCCTCTCAACCAGCAAACTAATCCAGCCTAATATTGACTGGCTGGTCAGGCTGGTTTACCAGCCTGACCAGCCAGACCAGCCTTGTTGGTCTAAGCTGGTTTTTTCAGCAGGGAAGTCAGAGGTAAATGGTGTACTTCTACTCCACTACATGTATTTAATACCTTTAGTTACTTTACAGATGTGGATGAATGATGTGAAATATAATCAAGTGTTAAATCAGACTTTAGTTCCACCTGGAGTAAATTCACAAGCTACTCTGTAGTATACAAAGTCATTCAAACTAGCTGCAACTTTACCAGCTTTGATAACACTTTCATGATCAATCATTATAAAACATATCATATACAATTATTAGTGATGCTCCGATCGCCAATTGTGGAGCCGATCGCCGGAATCAGTATCGGCCGATACCGATATCGCTCTCTTTTCCTCTCTCCCCCTCTCTCTCTCCCTCTCTCCCCCCCTCTCTCTCTCCTGACAGCCCGTCAGTATCTCCTGCAGCCCACTGATCCAGTAATGAGCGACCCGACAGTGAAGAATAAATATATGTATAACTAGTTTAGCTTGTTCCAGAGGTAGATCAAATAGCTAAGTGTGTTAGGTCTAACTCTTAATGTGTGTTCTGCTCCGCTCACCGGTCCGTCACAGCGGGTGGAGCTGCAGGATTTCTGCTTCACACACACGTTGCATACCGCTATTTTATTGTCATTTTCGGACACTTAAAATACTGCCAGACTAGTGAAGCCATTTTGGCGAGCTTGTACAGAGAAAAGTGTCATGTATTTTACATGCAACGATAGCCTAATCTAAAATGCTCTACTATGGCGTACCTTTCGTGTGGTGTGTGGCTCGTCAGCGCAGACTCTCGCATCGTTATTGTTGCACACTTTGCAGGAGGCTACTCTTGGGCTTCGCTTGACCCTCGTCTTAGCCATGGCTTGTATTTGTCTTCTGCTAGCCAACGCTCGTTGAAACGGCAACCTCCTGGCATACTGTCATCTATCACTCTCATCAGAATGCCCAGGTCACACACGTAACAAAAACACTTGCCGGTCACGCGCATAGCGCGGGAAGGCCGGAGCGGAGCTGTTTTATGTAAAAGCGAAGCAATTAAGCGCGCTCAGACTTCTTTATTTTCTTTTAATCTAAAAAGCGAAGTAAAGCATTTACAATTTCAAGCACTTTATCCCAAATTCAAGCACCATTCCCAAAATCTAAGCACTTTTCAAACCTTGAAAACACCTCGTACAATTTCAAGCATTTTCAAGGATTTCCAGCACCCGTACGCACCCTGTATAAGGTTACGTGCTGCTTTACAGGAGCGCGTTGCCCATAAACTACATGTCCTACAATGCATCTCATTTTGTGAGATGCGCACTGAAGAGACTTGCAATTACTTGTAATTATGTGCCCTAGACTTCTGCTTTCAGACGTAGTTAATTATGAAGTTATTACCCTATCTGATAATAATCTAACAGGGTTGCCAACTCTCACGCATCTGGCGTGTGACACACGCTTTCACTCTCAACCTCACGCTCTCACGCTGCCCAAACTATTTTCACGCCAAAAACAAGAATACCGAAGACTAGAAACGGTTTTGAAAACTTTTGTCACGTAGTGATCGTCTTCTCAATAGAACATCTTTGATAATGTCTTCTGGCCAATCAGAATCACGATAACGGCGTGGTGTTGTTGCAGGAAGTCCCGACGGAGAATACTTTTGCGGTAGTACATCTCTATACATCGATACAACATTACGTGTTGATAGAAATCAACACGTAATGTGTAATGTGTGTGATGTGCGAGAAATGCTTTATAAGGCGTTCACAGATTGCATTTCAGCAGGAAACCTTTCGCCAACCATGAAACATGGCCTTATTACCTTAATTCCAAAACCAAATAAAAATAATCTTTTGTTGGATAATTGGAGACCTATTACCCTGTTATGTAATGATTACAAACTTTTAGCACATGTTTATGCTAACAGGTTAAACTCGGGTCTGAATCAACTAATAGATGAATGTCAATCAGCCTTTATAAAGGGCAGAAGTATTCATAACCATACCAGACTGATATTGGATATGCTTGATTACCAGGAGTTTATTGATACTGAAGGTCTCGTACTATTTCTGGATTTTTACAAGGCTTTTGATACTGTTGAACATTCCTTTTTAATGGAAACTCTGACATTTCTGGGTTTTTGGTGAACATTTCTGCAACATAATTAGGATGCTCTACTCGGACATTTATAGTTCTGTATCTTTGAACCCTGGAATGAGCCCTAGGTTTAAGGTTTTACGTGGTATTCGACAGGGTTGTCCTATTTCCCCCAAATTATTTATTCTGACCACCCAAGTATTAACAACGCTTATTATAAAGAATCACAAAATATTAGGCATTACCCTCTTTGACAAAGAGTTCAAAATTAGTCAATTTGCGGATGACACATCCATTTTCCTAAAGAATAAATCCATGGTAAAGGAAACTCTTAACACAATTTCAATTTTTTCAAAAGCATCAGGGTTATCTCTTAATCTTTCAAAATGTGAATTACTCCCTATCCATTCATGTGATGATTCCACTATTGACTCTATTAGAGTGGTACCTGAGGTGAAATATTTGGGAATAACATTATCTAAAAATTATATCAGGAGAGAAGATCTTAATATTTGTAACCGTATCACAGATATGAAGAAATCTCTCAGTCGTTGGTTAACTAGAGATCTTACTATTTTTGGCAGAGTTCTTCTTACTAAAGCAGAAGGTATATCTAAACTTATTTATCCATGCCACTCATGTTTTGTCTCTTCGGCTAATATAAAAAAAGCCAACTCAATTATTTTCCAATTCTTGTGGAGAAATAAAACTCACTACATTAAAAAGTCACAGCTTGTTAAAGAATATGATAAAGGCGGAATTAAAGCTTTAGACTTTGAATCGATGATTGGAACAATTAAAATAAAATGGTTGAAAGCCTTTTTGTCCCAGCCAGAATCCATGTGGTTCCATATTCCAAAGGCCATATTTAAACGTCTAGGAGGGTTTGATTTTCTTTTAAAATGTGATTTTGAGGTTAATAAGATTCCGACCAAATTGTCAAATTTTCATAAGCAGATACTTCATTATTGGAAGATGATATTTACCCACAATTTTTCTCCTCATGGATCTACGTTATGGAACAATAGAGTGATTATCATAAACAGAAAATCCTTGTTTAGGAGTGATTGGCATGAGAGGGGTATTTTGTTTGTTAGAGATTTACTAGATTGCAATGGTAAACTGCTAGATTTTTTGGCCTTTTCAACGAAATACAATATAACGTGTACTGCTAAAGATTATAACAAAATCTGTAAAGCAATTCCTGTACCACTTATTGGAATGATTCATAATACTTTACTGTACTCAAATGTTGTATCAGTTTTACCTAATTTGGAAATTATTGGCGATACTCTTAAGAATAACAAATCTATTAATGCTTCCCTGAAATCCCACATTTTTCACAATTTTAACAGAGGCTTATTTCCTCAAGTGACCGATTTAGACACTTTATCTGTAATGGAAAAAGCTCTATCTGATTTTATAAAATGGCCTATTTCCCCTAAAGCAAAAGAAACTCATTTTAAAATTGTTCATAAAATCTACCCGGTTTCTACTTTTTTAAATTCAAGATTTAAATTTGAAGTGGAACCATGTTCCTTTTGTAATTTATCTGATGAATCGTTGGAACATTTATTTTTTCTCTTGCCCCTTTTCTGAATTGTTTTGGTCGAATGTGAGAGATTGGTTGTTACTTAAATTAACAAATATTCCGGCCTTCAAAATATATCACATTTTATATTATATTGATAATTTGGACTCTCCCATTTCTGATTTGGTAAATATAATTATTATTTTGGGTAAATACCATTTACATTGTAGTAAATGGAGAGGAGGCAAGCCCTCCTTTCCCTGTTTCATAAATGAGTTCAAGTCCTTTTTTCTGTCCCTTAGAAAAATACAATCTTGTAACCTGTCTATAAAGATTTGCAATGACATTTCCAAATGGTTATTATTTTAAGTAAGCTTAATGCCTCTTAAATGTTTTTGTGCCTTTATGCTTTTTTCTTTCCCCCTGGCTCTTACTGGATGTATTAGTTATGTTTTTTTGTCTTATTGTGAATGAATGTCTTGAACTTATGTTGATAAGTTGATGATATCCTCACCGAGCTTTTGTATGTTTAAAAAAATGTTCAATAAAAAAAAAAAAAAAAAAAAAAAAAAAAAAAAAAAAAAAAAAGAAATCAACACGTAATGAAATAAGACCCCACGGTTTGATGATTGATAGGTGTGTGTCTTTCATTTTGACACACAGAACAATGGGGGCTATCCACCCTTATCCACAATGTAAAGTAATTCACACAGCCTCTTCCCTCTTCTCTCTGTGAGGAGCAGCAGCTTCAGCTTTCAGAACAAAGTAACACAAAACTAAAATGCCATTCATTTTTTTAAATATGTCGTGTAGTAATAGATTTATTTATTTTTCTTCTCAAGAGAGTACCAGAATGTGTATTTTATATTAGTATTTAAAAAAATCTCCTGGGGGAGAATCCCCCCAGACCCCCCCTGCAGGGGTTGGGTTTTCAGCATGTCAACTCTTTCACTTGTGGGGAAATTGCAGGATTGGCTCCAGGTCGCCCTTTTTATTTACTTCAAGACAAATGTGCCTTTTTATTTCATACAGTTCAATTTGGATTGAGACAGGGAAATCATCTAAACCTCACGCGTGGCGTTTCACTGTCGGGGGGAGCGTGTATGTAATTACATATATACTGACTTGAGCCCCACCACTGTATGGGTTAGCCCTCCCATAGATTACCCAACAAAAATACTCTGGAGCAGCAACTGCCGACACGTATTGCGCATGCGCAGATCTAAGATCCAGTAGAAATGATAAAAAAGTAAAAGTCTGCTGCTTATTGTTCTACTAGGCCAAAATAGAGTCAAAGAGTATATGAGAGTGAGAGTGTGTTAATTAATATATTTGGCAGTTTGGAGTAAGTCTGTAGATTTGTTTGTGTGTGTGTTTCATAGGCCTCTCACAATAATTAATTTAGTTGGATACATTTTCCATTATTTTATTATTATCCATTATTGTGTATTTGTATATATTGTATATATATCCTATATATATATGCTAAGATCCCGCTGCTGACACGATAGCAGTCATTTCGTGCGCATATGTGTAATTAAACCGAATTAAACCCATGATATCAAAATCTCACTCCAGCCAGGTACCCAAAGTTGGCAACCCTGATCTAATGCAGAGGAAATATTGTAAAATAATACATTATTTTATATATATTATATATATTTATCTATGTATATTTATATAGTCTTTAAGTTACCACCCTTTGAGTGCAACCATCATTCTAATGTGGCCCGCGATGAAATTGAGTTTGACACCCCTGGTGTGTGTGTGTTGTGTGTGTGTGTGTGTGTGTGTGTGTGTGTGTGTGTGTGTGTGTGTGTGTGTGTGTGTGTGTGTGTGTGTGTGTGTGTGTGTGTGTGTGTGTGTGTGTGTGTGTGTGTGTGTGTGTGTGTGTGTGTGTGTGTGTGTGTGTGTGTGTGTGTGTGTGTGTGTGTCATAATTACTGACATTATTAATACAAACGCTTTAATCTTAGAGCAGCTTTTTTACTCCTTAATATAAAGTTTGATAGTTTAGTCCAGAGGTTCTCAACCTAAGGGTCGGCCCCCTCCAAAGGTCACCAGGTAAATCTCAGGTGGAAAGAAGCAAATGTTTTCTAAAACATAAATCTGTTTTCCCTTTCTAGACATGTCTCCAACATTGTATTTGTAATGAAATAATGATCATTTGTTATTTAGATGAAACCATGTGTTCGATAAATGTAGTCAGTAATAAGTGCAATTTTTCCCTCTGAGATGTATTGGATTAAACAAAAACAACGTACAGTACTTGAGGAAATATACTTAGTTACAGTCGGCCACTGGTAATATTAAAGCATTTAATGAAGTGAAGCTTTAGAGAAATGTTCATTAACTGAGAACATATTGTGTGTATTTACCACGTGTTGTTCCTGTGTGTTTCCAGCAGGGGGAGACACCTCATAATGAACACGTGGTGATCAGAGATCTGACCCTAACATACCAGCAGGTAACAGACCGACATTACATTAAATTACATTACATTAAATATTATTATGATACACAGCATGTGTGTGTGTTGATCTGTGGCTAACAGGAGTAAACAAGTGTGTTGTTTTTGCACTTGTGATTTTGTGAGAGTGGCTTCAGCTAAAATGTCATTAAAATATTCATATAAAATCAGCACAAAAAAGGCGTGTCCTACTCATGGTTTTTAAATAAAACTGCTGAATTTTCTAAACAATCTTCATTATTGTTTCACTAAAAATGTTTGTTCTAGTTTTCCAGTGTAATACTATCTGCTCAATTGGCCTCATTAAAATATGTATATAAAATATATGAAGCTCTTAATTTCAGTAATACAAAGATTTGTGTGTGTGTGTGTGTGTGTGTGTGTGTGTGTGTGTGTGTGTGTGTGTGTGTGTGTGTGTGTGTGTGTGTGTGTGTGTGTGTGTGTGTGTGTGTGTGTGTGTGTGTGTGTTCGTCTTCAGTGTTACTGGTTTATCTCTCAGACTGGAGAAGATGAGTGGTTTTAAAGATGAGGAAGAGGACACATCTTCAGTCTCCAGCTGTCTGTCTCTGAAGAGTGACCAGTCTAAACATGAACCTCCACTCTTCAGTAATGAACCTGGACCCTCAGACACAAAGTAAGAGTTTCTGCTGTAACCTGACCTGAAGAGGATCCAGTTTTTATGTTATCTGATAATCTAACCTGTTCTTTAAAGATCGCAGTAAAGAAACTTAGTAACAGTACAGTAACAAAGTTTAAACTCTTGATCCCTGGCGTCATCAGCGATAGCAAATAATCTATATACAGACAGAAGTCAAAATGTGCTCTCTGAATGAACTAATGATGTTTAAAACATGTGTTGTTTCCACAGACAGAGAGCAGAGTCTCCAGTCCCCAGCTGTCTGTCTCTGAAGAGTGACCGGTCTAAAGAGTATCCTCTAAACTTCAGTAATGAACCTGGACCCTCAGACACAAAGTAAGAGTTTCTGCTGTAACCTGACCTGAAGAGGATCCAGTTCTTATATAATCTAATATATTAAACTGTTCTTTAATAATATCATGTGTGCAGTATAGTACAGAACAAAGGCAGCAGAGTTCAGCACGCTAACATTATTTGAGGATATTTCAATATGCATTTATAGCATCATTGTATCAGTGGCATCAAAAGGTTTTAAATGGCAAAGATATTGATAAATACTCACTAAAAACTAAATATATCGTCCAAAACATTATTTACTACTTGTGCATGTTTATGATATGTATTTTAAAGATGTTTATTAATGATAGTGATAACCTGGTGAGCTGGTTGTGTTTAGCATTAGCAGATATAACAGAGCTTTGTGTGATTACATGTAGAGTCAATGCAAAGACCCAGATCCGTGCCTGGAGACACCAAGAAAGTGAAGAGGTGAAATTCATGTCACCTGCGTATTCGTGCAGCGTGACACATTTCATCTTGAGAGAGACGTTTGTGACGCTCTGCCCATTGGTGAGAATCAGCTCCACTAATGTGACGTGCTGTAAAGGATGTGTTCATCTCCACAGAGGGAAGAGGAAGAGTGGTGTTCCTGTGGAGGAGCAGCTGTCCAGCTGTGCTCTGTGTCAGGACGTCCTGAAGGATCCAGTCTCTACCAGCTGTGGACACTGGTTCTGCAGACAGTGCATCACCTCATACTGGGAGCAGAGACCTCCATCAGGAGACCCCTCCTGTCCCCAGTGTGGAGAAAGATCCAGAACCAGAGCTGGACTGCAGACAGCCAGTCAGACCAGCTCTGTACGAGGTAAGAGGCCGAACACATGCAGCGTCTTATTCCTCTTCCTGGTTCATTTGTTTTTGAACAGGTATACTGTTGTAGAGCATAGACAGTAAGCTGTTTATAAAACATTTAAACTCAGTCTGTTTGTTGTTGTTTTATGTTATAATTAGATTCTCAGAGCATTTCCCTCATTCTCTCATGTTTCCTTCTCTTCCAGCAGATAGTGGTCTGCAGGAGGTTTTAGATGAACATAGGCTCAGTCTGAGGAGGAGATGTGAACGTGTGACTGAAGGAACTGATCAAAGTGAAACCCTCCTCAACAGGATCTTCACTGAGCTCTACATCACACAAGGCCAGAGTGAAGAGGTTAATACCCAACATGAGGTGAGGCAGCTGGAGACAGCTTCCAAGAAGAAGCCCCTCCATGACACTCCAATCAAGTGCCAGGACATCTTTAAAGCCTTACCTGACCAACAGACTCTCATCAGAGCGGTCCTGACCAACGGAGTCGCTGGAGTTGGAAAAACCTTCTCAGTGCAGAAGTTCACTCTGGACTGGGCCGAGGGTTTGGGAAACCAAGATGTCAGTCTGGTGATCCTGCTCTCCTTCAGGGAGCTGAACCTGATCAAAGGTGAGCAGTACAGTCTTCTCAGGCTGCTCCATGTTTTCCATCCAACCTTACAGAAGGTCACAGCAGAGCAGCTGGCTGTCTGCAAAGTGCTGCTCATCTTTGACGGCCTGGATGAAAGCAGACTTTCTCTGGACTTCAGAAACAATGAGGTTGTGTCTGATGTCTCTCAGCAGTCCTCAGTCAACGTGCTGCTGACAAACCTCATCAGGGGGAAGCTGCTTCCCTCGGCTCTCGTCTGGATAACTTCCAGACCTGCAGCGGCCAATCAGATCCCTCCTGAGTGTGTCGACAGGGTAACAGAAGTACGAGGCTTCACTGACGCCCAGAAGGAGGAGTACTTCAGGAGGAGATGGAGTGATGAAGACCTGTCCAGCAGAATCATCTCTCACATCAAGAGCTCCAGGAGCCTCCACATCATGTGTCTGATCCCAGTCTTCTGCTGGATCACTGCTGCAGTTCTGGACCACATGTTGACTACAGACCAGAGAGGAGAGTTGCCCCAGACCCTCACTGACATGTACTCACACTTCCTGCTGGTCCAGACCAAGAGGAAGAAGCAGAAGTATGAAGAGGGACATGAGACGAGTCCACAGCAGCTGACGGAGGCTGACAGGGAGGTTCTTCTGAAGCTGGGGAGGCTGGCGTTTGAACATCTGGAGAAAGGACACATCATGTTCTACCAAGAAGACCTGGAGCGCTGTGGTCTTGACGTCACCGAGGCCTTGGTGCACTCAGGAGTTTGTACACAGATCTTCAAAAGAGAGAGAGTGATCTTCAAGAAAACAGTCTACTGCTTTGTTCATCTGAGCATTCAGGAGTTTCTGGCTGCAGTCTACATGTTGCACTGTTACACCAACAGAGACACAGCGGTACTGAAGGACTTCCTGCAGGGAGACTATAACAACATCAGAGATCAGGATTACCCATCCCTGGATGTCTTCCTGAAGAGAGTCATGGAGAAATCCCTCCGAAGTGAAAATGGCCACCTGGACCTGTTTGTCCGCTTTCTCCACGGCCTCTCTCTGGAGTCCAACCAGAGACTCTTAGGAGGCCTGCTGGGTCGCACAGACAACAGACCAGAAACCATCCAGAGAGCCATCAGCAACCTGAAGGAGATGAGCAGTGATTCCTCTCCTGACAGGATGATCAACATCTTCCACTGTCTCACAGAGATGAAGGACCACTCAGTACATCAGGAGATCACAGAGTTCCTGAAGTCAGAGAACAGATCAGAGGAGAAACTCTCTGAGATCCACTGCTCTGCTCTGGCCTACATGCTGCAGATGTCAGAGGAGGTTCTGGATGAGTTGGACCTGGATCAGTACAACACATCATTTGAGGGACAACGGAGACTGATTCCAGCTGTGAGGAACTGCAGGAAGGCTGTGTAAGTCCAGATGTGATTAACTTTATAAACTAATGTGGATCAGGAGTTTAATTATTCAAATAAACACTATAACATTTCTGCTGTTTAAATACTGAGAGCAAAATAAACCAACACTGATCTTCTATTTATTTATAATAATAGTTAAACTGAAGCGTTCCTCTCTTCATATTGAGTGATGGAGGCGACATGTCAAACACATGAAGGACTTTAGAGGTTTCTCAGCATGTGATCACACCACACAGCAGGACTTACAGTTATCACAGAAACATGTTATTATTACTTTCTAGTAGTTTCTTTATCATTAAACATGTTTTTATCACAATGTGTTAGAGTTTAAAATCAGATCTATATCATTTACCACCAATAACAGAGTTAGGTCTTAATGCTGATATACTGGGAACATCTGATGCTATCAAGTTGAAAATATTGAAACTTTATTGGTTTGTTAATTGTGTTTGTGTGCGCAATAAATGTTCAGATGCTCAGAGAAACCAAAACATCCTTCATCCATCATTCACATCCACATATTAATTAACATTTAAATATGTACATCTCTAATTTGTCAAGTGATTAATTTAATTTCTGTTTCTTTTGGTAACAGTCAGTGACAGCAGGAGCACAGACATGTAATCAGATCACACTGACAACTCATTACACTCTATTATCATATATTATTATATATTATATTAAATGGACTAACAGCAAATGTCTATCAGAACATGCCAAATCTTTTTTCATCAAATGCTTGATGTTAATATAATGTTTCCTCTTTTTTAACACATGTTGTAATATATGTTTTATTATAGACTTACTGGCTATGGACCCTTAGAGACTGAATGTGAAGTCGTGGCCTCAGCTCTGAAGTCTGACCCCTCCCATCTGAGAGATCTGGACCTGAGTAAGAACATTCTGAAGGATTCAGATGTGGAGCTGCTGAGTTCTGGACTAAAGAGTCCAAACTGCAGACTGGAGGCTCTCAGGTCAGTTCACTGACTGCAGTTCATATTGATCTGTTTGTGTTCATGATTTTCTGAATTTGAACAAATACAATGTTATTTTTATTTGTTCCGTTTTTGCTAATGACTGAATATTGATCAGAGTAACAAAGAGAAGGTGAATGTGTGAGGGAGTGTTTGAGCTTCCACAGACTCACTCTGTGCTCCATGAGTCAGTGGAGATGCTGTCAGTACTGATGAGCTGTGAGGGAGATGAAGGAGTTGTTCAACATCTGATCAAAGTTAAAGTTCCAGATTATCAGTCGATTGTTTCTGCATCATCTCTGACATTAAAACCCTGTTTCACTCTGAACAGATTATTAAACCTGGAGTTATTTCAAACAGGAACATTGTTTTCTAAAGTTACATCATGTTTTCTTTATTCAGACTGTGGAGCTGCAGTTTGTCAGAGATCAGCTGTTCTGCTCTGATCTCAGCTCTGAAGTCCAACATCCATCTGAGAGAGCTGGACCTGAGTCTCAACGCTCTGCAGGATTCAGGAGTGGAGCTGAGAGATCTTCTGGAGAGTCCAGACTGCAGACTGGAGACTCTCAGGTCAGTTCACTGACTCTCTGTTACTGCTGGAGATCTCACATGTTCACTTTGTGATTTAACCTGATTTATATTCATTAATAACTTACATCCATAAAGTTGTAAATGTCCTTATATTCATATTTCATTTTTAAGAGTAAGAAGAAAGAACTGCAGACATACATGTTGAGTGTTTCTTAAAGTAACTGTAATAGATGTTAGTTGTAAAGAGTAAATGTATGTATTTAATATTTAGTAAACAATAACGTCTGAATAAAGGTCATCTGAAGTCATTTTAGTTTTATATTGTGGTGGGAATTTATTGATCAAATGTGGAGAGAGAATCAAAGGATTCAGCTGTCTTTGTCGTATTTTATTTCTTGAAGAAAGTTCAGTCAGTCACACAGAGAGCATACAGTCTGCAGAGAGGAAGAGGAAGAGTAGAGTTTGGGTTGCATATTTAAACACAGAGAGAGGAGAAAGGGAGGGGGAAGCTTGGTGATGAAGAAGGAGCATTCTGGGAGTTAGGGAGGCCGTATCAGGAGGTCCTCAGTTCACCTGAGGTGAAGGTCATACTGTTGGTGCACATAGAGAGTCACTAACAACACTGCAACACATCTTCTTCATAAGGACTTTCCCCAAGCTTAGCTAAGAAGAGTGAGAAGTAGTAAATATAGATAAACATTAGCAAATAAGAATCACACAATGATATTATTAAAGTAAGTAAGTGAGTATAATATATTTAAATGTTGAGTAACATCTGATTGGATTATAAACAGATTTTTATCCTCATCATGTTTTCTTTATTCAGACTGGAGGACTGCAGTTTGTCAGAGATCAGCTGTTCTGCTCTGATCTCTGCTCTGAAGTCCAACATCCATCTGAGAGAGCTGGACCTGAGAGGCAATGATCTGCAGGATTCAGGAGAAAAGCTGCTGAGAGATCTTGTGGAGAGTCCAGACTGCAGACTGGAGACCCTCAGGTCAGTAAGGGGTCTCTGCTGGTTCAGCAGTATTGTATGAAACACAGGGAGGTGTTTCTCTCACTGGGGAATCACAACAGATCAGTGATGTTACCCACTGACTGCAGGCTCTTTCATTCTTCCATCAACTATAGAAGGCCAGCTGAAAATGCAAAGCCACATTTAGTAAGTAATCAACTTTCCACCAGACATATGGGATTTGACAGAAGAGTGGAAAAGGTAGTCTGTTTTTGATGGGATGTTTTTAGCTCCTTGACTAATGACTGTTACTTCCTGTAATGCAGCTGAGAGCTGTGGCAGTCAGTCGTAGTGTTTGCAGAGAAGATATGATGGGATGTAAAGCATGAGATCAGTCAGGACTCTGAAGCTGACTCAAAGAACAAACACTTATTTTAAACTGGATCCATAACTGTTGGATTGTGTTCATCCCTACAGGATCAGAGAGGATGAGACGATCAGAGCCAAGATCCAGAAGAACTGTGAGTACTGAATATCCTCCATTCATCAAGATATGAAACTCTTTCATGGAGCATGTCCTCAGAGGAAAACAACACTCTTGTTTTTCTCTCTTCATCATTTTGGCTGTTTCTCTTCACAACAACTGTCTATCAAAACAGTGACGCGTTCACTGACACTCTGTAAAATGTAAATAAACTCTGTAGAATAAAACACATGAAAACATCAACATTATAACCTGTTAAAGTATTATCATCAAAATATACTTGAGTAAAAGTAGAAGTACTCAGATCTTGTACTTGAGTAAAAGTAGAAGTACAAGAGTGTAGGAGTAAAAGTACACCATGTACCTCTGAACTGTAGTGGAGTAGAAGTACAAAGTAGCATAAAATGGAAATACTCAGGAAAGGTACAAGTACCTCAACATTGTACTTAAGTGTGGAGGCGTGTGGCGCAGTGGATAGAGCGTTGGTGTTCGGATCAGGGGAGCACAGGTTCAAACCCCACTGCAGTCAGCATGTCGTTGTGTCCCTGAGACACTTCACCCCAAAGTGCTCCTGTGGGGATTGCCCACAGTATTGAGTATGTTAGTCGCTTTGGATAAAAGCGTCTAACAAATAACATGTAATGTAAAAGTACAGTGCTTGAGTAAATGTACTTAGTTCCTCTCCTGATCTGTAAAGCTCTCCCAACATATGCAGGTTAGCATCCGGCAGCTTCTATGTGCTGGGGACCCGTACTGTACATTTCTCTCATCACACTTTGGGCTCCTCAACATGTGTGGGTTCCCAGCAGGACTCTCTGAGCTGCAGACACATTCTTTCTGTGACTTTGTTCCAGATATTTGGAGCATAATAACTGAAGCTGTTTCTCCATGTTCAGGAACTCCCATCCCCCGAGTCCTGCGGCAGGAAGCGCTCCTTCTCTCCAAGAACTCCTGGACCCTGCAAGCTGGTCCAGAACCAGAGTCCCAGTGAGGAGTCCAGCCAGTCCACCTCTCAGAGTTAAACTAAACTACAACATTATTAAAGATCATGTTTAAAGTAAAAAAAGGATGCTTTCAGACTGAATCCAGAAGTTTCTCAAACTGCAGTCAAAGCAGGTCATTTGAGAAATATATAAAACAATTATAAAACTATAATAAGAATTACTCTGAATACTTTCTTTGGACATTTTATTTAAACGACATTTTAAACAAATATTTCAAATGTTTCTGACTTTCTATCTGAGTGCTTTTCTCATGAATTAACGACTTCATTTCATTTTTTTTTCATTTCCATCTTTATTTCGAACAGATTAAAAAAACAAATAAAAAATAACAAATGTGAAAAACAGAATACCGTATTGTTAGAATACAGTATTTATCAATATTCATATTAATAATAATAATAAATCATATGTGTCCGAAAGGGAGCGGGAGGAAGCAAATGCTTATTAATTCCCACCCCTTACTTACCGTTGATCAATGATTATCCTTTAAATCATTTCTGCAAGTTATTCCTACTTACATATTTACATTTATACATACATTTACAATCAGCTCTCATCTTCAATCACCTTAAATCATTCTCATAGTTTTCCAAGAAAGTGTTTCTGTACATCCTTTTAAAGTGAATTATATTTGTGCTTTGTTTGAACTCCTGCTCCAAACCGTTCCATCAAATCACCCCACAGATTGTTATACTCATACTTCTCACAGTTGTTCTGACCTTGAGTTGTTTCAAATGTAGATTTCCTCTCAAATTATACCCCCCCTCTCTGTCTATGAACAATGTTTGTAATTTCCTAGGAAGTAGATTATGTCTTGCTCTGTACATGATTTGTGCCGTTTTAAATGTAACCAGATCAGTAAACTTCAGTGTGTGTGACTTCAAGAATAATGAATGAGTGTGTTCAAGATATCCAACATTATTGATTATATAACCACCACGACCCTAGTAGACCCCCCACACAACTACACAGACTACTGTATAACACCCCTTGCTGTTAAATACCAACTATGTGCAATATGTGCAATATCATATATATATATGCCGTTAAAAACTGTGTATTTTGTAAAACGTGAACTTTAAAAAAATTATAATTTCTTTAAAAAAAATCTTTAATACTCTTTGTATGCATGCTTTAGGAAACATGAAGCTGTCTCTGGCTCTTTCTGCTGTAACAATGTACATGTATCCTCTGTGGGACTAATAAAGGGATTCTGATTCTGATCTGATTCTGATTCTGATTACACCTACAGGAGCAAAGAAAAGAATTATTTGTTTCTTCAGCAAGGCTTCAAAAATCTTGTTAAATAATTCTTTTCCAGCATCCGTTTGCAACTTTTTAGGAATCTGACTATCTTTTAGAATTGCATCAAATGCTATAGCCACTTCTAAGATACGTTTTTTTAAATGTTTTTCTCTCATCCTGCTATATTCCTTCCAGGGGAGGATCCCTGGGGATTGATCAGAGCAAAGAAAGGCTGTAAACACTGACACACTGACACACAAAACACTGAAACACTGACACACAAAACACTGAAACACTGAAACACTGAAACACAAAACACTGAAATACTGAGGCGTAGGCTCCACGAGGACGAAAACGGGTTGAATCCGCATATTTCTCATGCGTATAACCCTTTAAGCTCGAAGACGCCGTAACAGAAACGTAGAAACAGACCCCGCAAACGACAACGGGTCCAAAGGTGGATAGATCTGGGAACGGAGCGCTCTGGGGGGTCCAACGGGGCCGTGGGGTTGCCTATACGGTCATGCGTTTCATAGCCCCGCCTCTCCCCGCCTCTCCCCACCTCTGCTGCTCACCCCCGCAAAAGTACACTGCACACTGAATTCAGATTATTTATCTTTATCTCGATATGAACATAAACGCGAGTGAAGTCTAATCTGACAGGACGGAGACACGCAGCTTCTCCGGCTGTGAAGCAGCGGGAGCAAAACACACACTTAAAGTCAGATCACCACCCTTAGCTATTTTAATTACCTCTCAAACTACCTAAATTAGTTATAAATATGTTTATTTTTACTGTCGGGTTTACTTACTGGATCAGCTGCTGCATGAGGAAGCATGAAGATTTAAACTTTAACACACATTGACCGGCGAAAAACTCTGCGCGGTTCCCTCCGCCCCCACCCCGGAGAATAAACAGAAGTGCAGCCATGACAACCATTCTTCTTCGCTGCTTTTGTGGAGGAAGTTGCTGCTTTTGTGGAGGAAGTTACAGCGCCACGTACAGGTTCGGCATATGTACTGCAGCTTTTCCAGCGGTTGGATGTAAACGGAGCCGTCTCGTGGAGCTTGACACAATCCGGTGTATATTGCGTGTGGTCGGAAGGTTTTTTGCGGTTGCGTTTGCGTTACTCCGATGCGTTTTGCCGTATTTGTCCTCGTGGAGCCGGGGCCTGAAACACTGAAAACACTGACACACAAAAACACTGAAACACTGAAACACAAAACACTGAAATACTGAAATACTGAAACACTGAAAACACTGAAACACTGAAAAACAGAAACACTGAAACACTGAAACACTGACACACGAAAACACAAAACAGTGAAATACTGAAACACTGAAACACTGACACACTGACACACAAAACGCTGACACACTGAAACACTGACACACAAAACACTGAAACACTGAAACACTGACACGCAAAACACTGAAACACTGCAACACTGACACACTGACACACTGACACACAAACACTGAAACACTGAAATACTGAAACACTGAAAACACTGAAACACAGAAACACTGACACACTGAAACACTGACACACAAAACACTGAAACACTGAAACACTGACACACTGACACACAAAACACTGAAACACTGAAACACTAAAACACTGAAACACTGCAACACTGACACACTGACACACTGACACACAAACACTGAAACACTGAAATACTGAAACACTGAAAACACTGAAACACAGAAACACTGACACACTGAAACACTGACACACAAAACACTGAAACACTGAAACACTGACACACTGACACACAAAACACTGAAACACTGAAACACTAAAACACTGAAACACTGCAACACTGACACACTGACACACAAAAAACTGAAACACTGAAACACTGAAATACTGACACACTGACATACAAAACACTGAACACTGAAACACTGAAACACTGAAACACAGAAAACTATTAAACAGCCCTGCTATATACTATGACCATTCTTTACTTATTTATAATATGGTTCAAATTGAGTAATTTGAGTTGTCTGATGCACTTGATACAATTTTACTTTTTAAAAATACTGATGTGTTTATTCAAAACCATTTCAACACACAATGTCATGACTTTTTCAAGATCTTTTTGTCAAACTATACTATGACTTTCTCTAATTTTTTTTTTAGAGATCCTATACTGACATTGCAGACAAACTATATAATATAATTCTTAACTACATACTATACTTGGACTTTTTTCACGATACTTTTAACATACTATACTAGTACTTTTAAAAATAAATGTTCAGACATTCTATACTGTGACTCTTTTTTTAACATGATATGTAGGAAATACTATACTATGATTTGAAGACAACAGTTTTTTAAAATGTAAAAACACTTTTTATTATTTGCAGAATTTCATATTTACAATTTATTGTTTTCACCCCATAGGAAGCAGTAATACATTTATACTGATTGCAACATCCCCATGATCTTCTCCAGCACAGAATCCCCCAGATGAAGGGAAATATTATAATGGAGTTTTTGCACTTCGGCCAAAGTATTCATGTGTATGCTGTTTTTGACACAAAGATGCATTACATCTACAAACAGAGCATACAATGCGAGCACATGATACACTTTTGGTGTTTGTTTCATTTCTTCGGTAATGTTACAGAATGTTTCGGAAAATGAAGATTCCAGTACCACTTTAAAAGTTTCGTTTACAATCGTTTCCCAATGACCCGGAATAGTACTGCCAGAATGAACGATATCCAAAATGTCTTCTAGTTTACAAACTTCAACCGTTCTGTTTACACGGGGATCACTATTCATTCTGTTTTCAATCGTCATCAACAACACACTTATTAAACAGGTATTGACTGCATTCTGATAGATATATACAGATTGTTTTCCATAGTAGTTACCCATTTTTATTTTACTTTAAAGAAAAGTCAAAGTATCGGAAAAAAAATCCCGGCTTCAATCAACCGCTGGTTATTAGTCTTCTTCCTATCCATCCAGCTCGGCATGGATCTTTTCAAGTCTCTCCTTGAGGCGTCTGCAGTTTTTGAGATTGTACAGAAAAGCCTCCGAAGCGCCTTGGATCCTCCATTCAGCCGTGTAAATGTTTTTTTTTATCAATGAGACTCTGGTCATTCACTGTAATGAAGTCGGCGAGCCAAAGACTTTTCATTAACGCGTTGTAATTGTTTCTGAAGAAATATTCTGGAATGTCATTCAGACAATCGTGTTGCCTCTGGCCGGGGTGACTGACTCGGCATCCATTGCAGATTTTTTCTCTGTACCGATGCAGCACCCTCTCCAGAATATCAACCAACTCCGATTTCACTATGTTCATAAACAGAGACGTCTTGGCCCCAGGAGTAACATCAGCAGCAGTAGTACTGCAAGATGTGGGCGTCCACAATGGTGGTGATGATAGGAGACAGGAGTTTGTTCCTGGCTGCAACTCGCGGGGGGAGACTTGGTTTTTCTCAGATCCCTGGCTAGTTTTC
The DNA here is from genome assembly GCF_902827165.1 of Trematomus bernacchii. Lineage (NCBI taxonomy): Eukaryota > Metazoa > Chordata > Actinopteri > Perciformes > Nototheniidae > Trematomus > Trematomus bernacchii. Next base: position 460,352 of record NW_022987613.1, read on the forward strand.
AACGGTCGTCTTAGTGGGGTCCTTCGTTTTAGATGATTTGCTGAATGGGGGGTGGACTTATTGCATTGAGTGGGGGGATTCATCTGTAGAATTGAGAGTTTTTAGAAAGTTCTTTAAGCGTTGTAGCTTTTTCATCTATCATTTTCAAACAAGCAGCAAGAGGTCAAATTTAAGAATAAGTAATAGTTTGTCACGATTTTACGGAAAAAGTCAGAGCGCGATGTCGCATCTTAAAGACAGCTTGAACTGGATAGATGGTTAGTCTTTTTTCAAACATACCATACGTTCTGCATGTTAGTATATTAGGCCAATCGGGTTAGGCCCTACTGCCCCACTCCCTCAATAGGGAAGTCACGCTTTGGGAAGAGGTGTTTAATTTCACAGATCTGACTTGATTGTTGTTGTGATGGCTGAAGGAAGAGGGACGGGGGAGGAAAATTCAGAGGGTGAAGAAGCAGAAAGATAACTTGTTTGTAAAACGGACAGCACGTCAGTTTCAGGAATGATGACACCGGTTTTATGCATGACATGCCAAATATCCTGAAGCCCTACAGAAAAAGGTACAAGTATATTGTGTTGAAAATATGTGTAGTTTTTCAAAAATATAATGGAAAAAGGAGAGAAAAACAAATATCACAGTATGTTGAAAAATATGAAAAAAGTAATGTTGTGTTAAAATAACATGAAAGAAATCAAAGTAAAGCATCTAAAAACATATATTTTAAAAAAGTTATGTTAGTCAAGTCAAGTTATCAAAACCGCATTGTTTCATCGAAACAGTGTTAAAACCACAAACTCTCCATTTAGAGTTTGATTCTTTAAGAAACAAATTAATGAATATTTTACCAAGTTATAAAGTTTTGCACCCATTAAAGTGTAACTATAAGTATCTTTGTAGGAGAAAAAACAAAAATCATTTAAGTTATTTCCAGAAAACTGGATTGTCTTACTAGAACATGCCTTTAAGAGTCACAGTCTTAAAGAAAATCTGTTCAGAAAAAAGTACTACGTTCACTTTTTTTTTAACTCTTTCTCATAAAAAAAGTCCCCTTGATCTCTTCTCCATCATAATCTTTGAGTTTGTAAACAGATGGTTGACGAGGTATGCGTTCGGACGCCGTAAATAATTAGTCGGTATAACTCTGTTCATATTTTTTATCAAAGACCCCTCTCGCCTTGGAAATTCTTACAAGTTCCCCCTGCTCAAAGTTCATTTTCGTAGCACCTTTCCCCCACTGATGCTAGTGACCCCCCTTTGTATGCTAATTACACCTTTGTTCGAGGTGTTATCACATGTAGGTGTGTTCAGTTAAACACTGAGATTTTCAACATACTACTCTACAAAATGATTTTTTCATATTCTTTTGACAAACTATACTTGACTTTTTTACGGAAAATCATGACAAACTTTAATGTGACTTATTCTTAATTTTGCCATACTAAAGTAAGACTTGAAAATACTATATCGTTGTTTTTTAAATTATATTTCAACATATAAAACAGAACTTTTGTTTGTGTTAACATAACATTGACCTTGATCATTTCAACATGAAATGAGTTTTATTTTTTATTTTTTTTTAAATGATATTTTAATATAGCATATTGGCGGAGATAATATTTACGGGCCCTTTGAGTAGAATGTTAAAAAGTAAGCTAGTCCCAGACTGTAGGGCCCACTCCTTAGGTTGGCTCCACTTAGGTTAAATTACTTTAGTTAAAATGAGGACATTCTAAATATGGTTAAAGTGGAGTAATTTGAGTTGTCTGATGCACACAAGCCTGTTTTTTTGTTTTTTTGCACTGCTGTGTGCACTTAAATTGATGTTGATGGCTAAATTAGTTATTGGTTCAAATGTACTGAGTTCTGAACATGTCATCTAAATGTAGAAATGCCTTGGGCATATGGTTCTGGTTTAAAAAACAATGCAGCATTTTATTTATTTGTTTGTCCTGCTTTTACAACATACAGTATAAGCACTCCTATGTTGTTGTTGTAGTACTTTAGCGTATCTGTAGCTATTAACATGATTGCTCATATTTCAAGCCATATTATTCCTGACCCCTTATTTTGGATCAGTTTTCATCAACCAGCCACCATTCAAAACCGCATACATACATCTGTTTTTTCCCCCTCACAACACGCCTTTTCAGAATTTTAAAAACCCTAAATCTAATTTAGAGAGGACAGATCAAAGTAGTAGGTGACTTTTTTATAGATCAAGGCTAATTAGATTGACAACAAAGGGTCTGAGAGTCTCACAGTCTTGTCCTCACAACAGTGTAAAATAAATTTGATGCAGCAGTGAGCCAGAGTCATTGCAGTTCATTATGTGTTTGAATATATAAAAATGTTCTAAGAAATGTTTTAAAGCACCCAGGACTCTCATTTTTGCCAAGACATGACTTAATACACGATACAAGTTTTAAAGCTTTGCCTGGAAGTAGCAGATTAAGTGATTTAATGGTGGAGCAGGATTGTTAAGAAATCCAATTCCTTACAAAGTACTTTATATTCTACCAAGAAAACGAATTCCTTACAAAGTACTATTCTATCAGTTGTAAAGTGTTGCACACTTCAAAGTGTATCTAAAAGTATCTTAGTAACACAAACAAAAGCAAGGAAGAAAAAAACAAAAATCAGTAAAGTCATCTAACAAAACATATATTTAAAAAAGTAATGTTAGTCAAGTGAAGTTATCAAAACTGCATTGTGTCATCGAAACAGTGTTAAAATCACAAACTCTCCATTTAGAGTTGGATTCTTTAAGAATCTCAATTCATTACAAATTAATGAATATTTTACCAAGTTATAAAGTTTTGCATCCATTAAAGTGTAACTATAAGTATCTTTGTAGGAGAAAAAACAAAAATCATTTAAGTTATTTCCAGAAAACTGGATTGTCTTACTAAAATCCCAAAGTGCCTTTAAGAGTCACAGTCTTAAAGAAAATCTGTTCGTCTTAGTGGGGGTCCTTAGTTTTGGATGATTTGCTGATTGGGGTGGGACTTATTGCGTTGAGTGTCTGTATATTCAAAAATATAATGGAAAAAGGAGAGAAAAAACAAATATCACAGTATGTTGAAAAATATGAAAAAAGTAATGTTGTGTTAAAATAACATGAAAGAAATCAAAAGTAAAGCATCTAAAAACATATATTTAAAAAAAGTAATGTTAGTCAAGTAATTCATTACAAATGAATGCATATTTTACCAAGTTATAAAGTTTTCCATACATAAACGTGTATCTTACAGTTCCTTTGTGAGAGAATTACGCACAAATCTGTCATATCAAAATAGAATAGAATAGAATAGGGAGGGATGAAACCCTCTTTAATGGTCACACATGCAGAGCACACAGCACACACAGTGAAATTTGGCCTCTGCTTTTAACCCATCCTAGTACAAGGAGGCTAGTACTAGGAGCAGTGGGCAGCTATTGTACAGCGCCCGGGGAGCAATGGGAGTGGGGGGGGAAGGGGGGTGTCCGGTGCCTTGCTCAAGGGCACCACGGCAGGGCAGGAGGTGAACTGGGACCTCTCCAAGTAGAAGTCCACACTCCATATTTAGGTCTGGTTGGGGACTTGAACCAGCGACCCTACGGCTCCCAGTCCAAGCCCCTACTGACTGAGGGGAGGGAGGGGAGGCAGTCTCACACATCCAGACTCCATTTTTCATGAAGAACCTCAGACGGAGGGTCTGAACCGGGCACAGATAATGCATCCGTTTCTTGACTGGAGCTCCCGACGGATGGCGGTAAGTTGTCACAGGCGTCTCGCTGATTAAACCCATATCGATGCGTCTCTTTGCCATTTTCGTTTTTGAAAGTTTAGGTGACTTGGTGAGTGGAAATGACTGGCTTTTTATCAAGTTTGCACGGATTTCTTTTTTACCTAACTCCACCCCCACCGCTATCTTCTGACATCACAGCAAAAGGAAGGGGGGGTGACAGAAGAGGTGAGAGGGGGACGGGGTGGGAGGAGGACGGGGTGCGAGACAGTCTCACACAACTTCAAAGAGACTGTCTTAATACTAGTTACAAACACTGATCAAAGGACATACATCAAAGGGCTAATTAGATTGACTTCAAGGGCTAATTAGATTGACATCAAAGGCTTATAACACGCCGGTGCGATATCACACCGGCATGTTACAACACCTCACCCCTCACATCAAAGGATAGACATCAATGGGTAATTAGATTAGACAACAAAGGGGCAAACATCAACGGCTAATTAGATTAGACAACAAAGGATCTACTACAATGGGGAATATCACACCTACATGTTACAACACCTCACCCCTCACATCAAAGGATATCACACCTATCTGTGATATCACACCTACACGTGATAACACCTCAAACAAAGGGGCTCATTAGCATATCAAAGGGGCTCATTAGCATAATTAGTGGGGGATGTGACCTGTCACTTTTTATGCATACTAATGTGATGGAAGCGGGATCAGTACTACTACTGACACGCAACACTATTTATTTGAGATACTTTATTAAGTCGTTTTTTCTGATATTTTAGACATACTGTACTATGACTTTTTTCTTTTCTTTTCTTTTACACACAAAAATGTTCGACATACAATACTGAGACTATTTATTCGAGATACTATACTAAGTCGTTTTTGTCTGATATTTTCAACATACTATCGTTTGACTTTTTAGTTAACAACCTCTACAGTGATGTTTTTAAACAGACTTTAATATGGACTTGAAACACTATGATTTTTTTAAACGTTTTTTTCAGACTTTTTTCCGAAATGTCAAGGAATCTAAATAAATCTTCCTCCACAGCAAACATCAATCTAGGTTTTATTGACAGAGCCATGTATTTTGTAATTTAACACAATATTTTGTAAGATATACGATACGATAATAATGTAATGGTCAGATCAAGTCTGACATTTTACATCACAGCAGCTCCATTTGCAACATCAACAAGGACAGATATGAAGACATGATATTATTTAGATTCCTTGACATTTTGGGGAAAAAAGTCATAGTATTTCGAAAAAAGTCATAGTATAGTATGTCGGAAAAAAAAGTCACAGAAGATGATTGACTTTAGATGTATTTTTCAGACATACTATGTGTTTTTTTCTTGGAATTTTCATCATCATTTTTTTTTTAAATGTCAAGGAATCTAAATCATGTCTTCATATCTGTCCTTGTTGATGTTTCATAAACTACAGATTATAGTACGTCAAATATTTTAAAAAAACGACTGTTGAATATTTCATATAAACGACATAGTATAGTATTTAGAAAATAGGCAAAAAACGAAATAGTATAGTATGTTGAATATTTATAGCGTTTGCTAAACCAATATCCTAATCCAACCTAGAATTAGAGTAAACCTTTGTTGTGTATTTTGGGTTTGGGATACCTTAGAGCAGTGGTTCTCCAACTTTTTTCAATAATGTACCACCTTTGAAAAAAAAATTCAGCCAAGTACCCCCTGATCAGCGCAAAAACAATTTGTTAGGGAAAAAATGCCTAGCCTATATAAAGAGATACAGTACAGCACTGCACCATCAGTGTCTGACTTATTAAAACAACAACATTGTAACTGAGAAACACTTAAATGCTACATTTCCAATGTTTACAATCCATCACTAAATTCATGGCAAACCAATTTTAACATCATGCAATAACACTAAGGCGACATTGGTTGTAATGAACTGATATTTTTAATAAGTTGTACTTACAATTTAGTGAGAAACATGGGCTTGTGCTTCACTGAGGATCTTTGTCATTCTGACAGGGAGGCAACCTGCCGTTATTACACTTCACGTTTTGAAATATGTGTAGCCTAACTCTAAAAAAAAAACACACTACTCAAACTTCGTTACTTTTCCTAAAATTGGTATATTTATTTATTTTGCCAAGCAACGCTTATTGTTTAGGTCCTTTGATAAGCAGGCAGTCATATAATTAACTAGAACTAGCTAGATCTGATAGATTTGTACATAAACGCAACTGAAGTATAACTGGACACGAGAGAGAGATCAGAGATCAGATCAGACGGAGAACGCGCAGCTCTTCCGGATCACATCTCAGCCGCTGTGACGGACCGTTGAGTGGAGCAAAATACACAGTTAGACCTAACACACTTAGCTAGTTTATCTACTCTGGAACTAGCTAATTATGAATATATGTATTCTTTACTGTCGGGTCACTTATTACAGGTTCAGCGAGCTGCACGAGACTGACGGGCTGTCAGGGGAGAGGAAAAGAGAGCACCCCGTTTATTTTTCCCATTTTATTATCCAGAATTACTGTAAACTTTTGAATAAAGTAGTTAATCTACTATTAGTAGTTTGTTTAAATGCATTACTTATGTTTTTTTCCTTTCATAAACATAAAATAAATCTCACGTACCCCCTGCAGTACTCCAACGTACCCCTAGGGGTGCGCGTACCGCCATTTGAGAACCACTGCCTTAGAGATCTAGATTTAGACACTATAGATACTGAAGCCATCATTATCATTACAGATTGCCTACCACAGGGTAAGGCTACATAAAGGGTTACACTAGCAATGCTAATTAATGCTAACTGCTAGCTAGCTGGTGAATCTGCAATTAAAAATGTTGTTGAAGGCCTGATAACATTTAAATATTGTCCTCTTGCTGGAGCTTGACTCACTTTTTATTTGGATCATTCCAGAATTTGAGGACATTTAGTCATCAAAACATTGGATTAAATTAGCCCTTTTTTTTGCTTTCTGTGTATTCAGTATATTTGAGAAATATTATCAGAAAATGGATCAGTCCAGCTCAGGCATCAATGGTTCACTTTTTATCTGACGTTTCATTTTTTGCTTTTAACAGCGCTCAATGGTGGGTTGAAATCATTAGAAATCAATTAAAAAAAGGTCTATTACCACTTTATCATTCAATTGATCTAACTATAATTTAAAAACAGTTGTGTCTGGTGCCAATAACAACAAAGACCATTCATACAGTGGCGGAGCCAGGACATTTTCAGTGGGGTGGCCAGGATGGAACCAGTGATCATTTTGGGGTGGCATTGAAATCACTATCATATGAACATAAAAAGGGTGAAGTGGGGGGGGACACACAAAACAGGGGGTCCTCCGTAATGAAACATTTTCTCGATTAAATTCCATATCCTGCATTTCTACAAATATATTAGGGACTATGGTGTTAACAAATCCAAGAAAAATGTGCAGTACATATAATGAGTGTGCACACTTATCTAGTATCCTATCCATGTGAACCTGTTTTATTTGTGATTACCTCACATCCTCTGGGGGGTCCGGGGGCATGCACTCCCATGAAGATTATTTTCTTTAAAGTGAAGCTAAATGCATCAATCTGGTGCACTTTGAGGGCAACATTAAAGGTGGGGTAGGTAATTTTGGAGAGTGCGCTAGAATTTGAAAATACACAGCCGGAAAAAATCTGCCACTTCCTTACAGAGCCCCTCCTCCAACACACACGAACGCGCACATGACCAATGAGGGCACGAGATAAGTCTGTGCACAGATGGAAGGCTGACAGGCCGGTAGGCCATCCAGTTATTTTAGCCGGGCCGGCTCAGATGATTGGTCGTGCTTTTTACAGTACTACGGCTTCCACAGATGACATTTATTATGGATTTTTTGTCAAAGCACTTAAGATATTCATTGCTATCGGGATGTTAAGAGCATTCCATGGAATATCACAGAAAGTGTATCTCGAGCCGCAGTGGCGGCTGGTGGTCTTTTTTTTTGGTGGGGCTCTTGACATACCGTAAGTGACCTACCCGGGGGGTCCGGGGGGTTTCCCCCCGGAATTTTTTTTTCGAGAAATGACCCCTTAAATGATGACTTCTGGTGATGTTAGAGGGGGGGGGGGAAGGAGAAATCGAGGCTTAAAAATATGAGAAGACTGATCAATACCTCCATAATCTTCAGTGTGGAAAATATTATTTATCAACCTGAACATCTACTACTTTACCAGGAATTTGTGTTCTCAGAACTGGTCTGTTTTTTTCTTTCTTAAAACTGTTCATGTTTTATGAACCAACACCTTCACCAAGTAGCTTTACAGTGAACTGCATGTGAGATATAAAATTAATAGCATCTTTTCAGTAGCATTAATTATAAATATTTAAGTGGTTCAATACAAGTCACTACAGCATTTCAAACTGAACTGTGAATAAATGCAATTTAAAAAAAAAACCACAGCACAAAATGTCATAAATTGTGTTTTTTCTTTGTTTCTCTGAGGATTATTTACAAACAGGCTTATTTACATATAGCAATAACTCAGAAATGAAAAAGCTACATCGTCTAACACGAACAACCAGTTAGCATAATGATAATATATGTGTTATGTACAATGTAACTGGCAAGGCTAGAGCAAGAAAGAACATAAAGTTTGCAAAAGGTTTAAATAACTTCAAGTATCTGTCTTCAGATTACGTGGAGGTTTTAGTCCGATGGGAAGCAGATTTTAAGCGACACCGAAGATAAACCAAAAATGTGGTGGAGCTGCAAACCGTGTAGTGTTGCTGGGACAGAACAGGAGCTATAACCGTTGGAAAATACATCACAGACAATGCAACAAACGTGGAGACAGAACAATCACTTCTGTGATAAATGCCCACTTATTAATAAACTTCTAACAACCATGGGAAACCTCCTCTCTACATATAAAGTGATATCCAAGCATGGGAAACAAAAGACAGCATTTACCTGTTTGCATCCAGCTAGCCAAGCCTTTCTTGTGTACCAGCTACTTGTGAAGCCTTGTGTATAAATGTTGTCTTTTTCACGAGATTGCTGCGATATATTCAAATCGGGTTGGTCCGGTGCAAGGTCTTTAAGCAACAATTTATCTGCCAAACTTCTCCTTTCGAAAGGATTGGAGATTAGCTCTTGAACAGAATTAGCCGGGGACCGAGGTCCGGAGACTCCACCTGCACACGAAGCCATCCTCATCAACTACTGCGTCAACCGGATACGAGTCACTGTCCAAACTACTCACAGACTGCACTGGGCGCTGACATTGGCGCCCGGTGACCGTCATCTTTGACGACGCTGATTGGCTGAAATTATATTTTCGCGGCATAGTTTACACGTTACAGATAGCAACAGTCAGCTGCTGGTGGCTGCTGCTGCACTGGTTGAAGGCTCCTCTCTTAGCGCCCAGACGAGAGAAGGTGCATGGGCAAGGCCAGGCAGGAAACATGTGACTTATCAGTAACTTTAGACATCGTAACACAATTTTAAACGAGATTTTATTGTAGATTATACATTTTACTGATACCAATTATATAATATTTACCTTGTTCATTAAAAATAAAAATAAAAACATATATATCTTTTTAAACATATATTTTTTTTTTAATTTTAATTTTAATTATTATTTTTTTCAATATGGGAAGAGGTGGGGCGGCGCCCCTAGCGCCCCTATGGACCGGCCGCCACTGTCGAGCCGGTTTCTCAAACTTACCTACCCCACCTTTAAGAGATTTATGGATACAGTTTTCAACACTCATATGAAACAGAACTGTATATATTTCAACAATCAAAAAACCATTAGAATATGCTCACAACCAATAACACATATTTGATAAACTCCTCTCTCCTATCTTTATCTTACCTAGTCTGCATTCTTTCTTTTTATTTATGCATATTTTACTAATCACTCCCCTTACTGTGTGTTTTTTTTTTTACTGACCAATAGTACACATTGGAATGATTTCTATTAATATTTGTTTACATAGATGACCAAACCGTTTGAGACCCACTGAGATAACTTAGACTAAAGTTTACAATCGAATCACTCAGAGAGTCCTTTACATAACGTCACCTAAGAATTTGTACAATGCATAAAAACGTTAGCTCATACTTTGCTTAATATATAAATTTAAGGGTGGGATAATCAATGTTACAAAACCAGTCGGAAAGCAATCTCGCCTCTGATATTAATATTATAGCTTACCTGTGGTTAACTTGCCAGCCGAAAATGGCATGCGCGCCTCGAGAATGGCACTCGTGGTCGTGGAGCAGTAAGGTGCGCACACTGCGCAGGTCGGATATGACGCAGCGAAAGTGTTCCGGCAGTGCTCTGGTATATTACAGGAATGGTTCCGCACGTGGAAAACTAGTGACGCTACGGACGGCTGTGATGTGGTGTGGTGAGGGTGTTTGGGGTGGCCAATAGGGTGGCCAGGATTCACCCCCCACCTCCGCCACTGCATTCATATTATGGGTAAATACAGTAATATGCAATAAATGCAGCAGGGTTATTAATTCAGAAACAAATATATATATAGGGAACAATTTAATCCACCATTAACACTAGAGTATTTAAATACCTACACACTTTAACTTAAGTAAGGTTTTGAATGCAGGATGTTTACTTGGTGATTTTCACACTGTGGTATAATATGTTTATTTCAATAACTTTGTTGAGCTTGTTTTTAACTTAATTTCTATCTCACTGAACATAGTCCCTGTGTAAAGTGGTACCAAAATGTTGTTGAAGGCCTGATAACATTTAAATATTGTCCTCTTGCTGGAGCTTGACTCACTTTTTATTTGGATCATTCCAGAATTGGAGGACATTTAGACATCAAAACATTGGATTAAATTAAGCCTTTTTTTGTTTTTTTTGTGGATCAGTCCAGCTCAGGCATCAATGGTTCTCTTTTTATCTGATGTTTAATTTGTTGCTTTTTAACAGCGCTCAATGGTGGGTTGAAATCATTAGAAATCAATTTAAAAAAGGTCTATTAACCTCTTGATCTAACTATAATTTAAACACAGCTGTGTTCATCTTAAGTTAATTGTGAAGAGTAAATGTTAATGTGGTTGTAACCTCAACATGCAGAGGCACACATTCTGTATTCTGGGAACATACAGTATGCAATCAATGCAGCAGGGTTATTAATCCAGAAACAAATATATATATATATAATAGGGAACAATCTTATGCACCGTTAACACTAGAGTAGCCTACTTAAATACCTACACACTTTAAATTAAGTGAGGTTTTGCAGGATGTTTACTGGGTTATTTTCACACTGTGGTTTTAATATATTTATTTCAATAACTTTGTTGAGCTTGTGTTTAGCTCTATTTCTATCTCACTGAACATAGTCCCTGTGTGTGAACTGGTTCAGCTGATAAGGCTGGTTATGAAACAGAGAGAGGGGGGGGGGGGGCGCGCGCTGCAGACAGGGAGGGAGGGAAGTTGAAAGTGAAAGTATGAAGTCAGACTTGTCAGAGTGCCAGAAGCCATTTTACAGCTCGACGGAGCAGGAGGACAACAGGGTGAGTGTTAACACCAGGATCGGCTTTAGATCCACATTTACTCTGTTTTACTGGATGTCAGAACATCAGCGTCTTAGAGTCCAAAGAGACTTCTGCAAGTGGTGTAAACTCTTTTTATTTCCTGTTTTCGGACTCATCAAAGCAACATAACATGTGACAGCCCATGCAGCGCAGTCAAAATGGGGAGCGGCCTGTCTGAAGTCTGACTGATTTGATGTATTTTAACCAAGTGTTAAACTTTCCTGTCGGCTCCCAGACCGTAGTGGAGGAAACAGGGGTGACTCTGCAGTCTTCCAGGGCCGAAGCAACAAACTTCGGGTTCAATAACCCACTTTTCAATAAGGCGAGCTCTTCTTTGGGAGGCCGTTGCATTTATTAAGGTCTTTGTTACAGGTCTAACTTTGAAGACACACGACAGACCTTTGCTGCTGTTTCGTTCACTTCAAAAACACACACCACCGCTCACTCACTCTCTCTCGCTCTACCATGCGCACACACATGCACGCGCCACCCCCCCCCCCCCCTCTCTCTCTCTCTCTCTCTCTTAAAGGGACAGCTGCCTGACTCTGCATGACCCTAATATCATAACACAAGTTTATTATTATGATGGTTATGATTGAAACGTGTGTGTGTGTGTGTGTGTGTGTGTGTGTGTGTGTGTGTGTGTGTGTGTGTGTGTGTGTGTGTGGTGTGTGTGTGTGTGTGTGTGTGTGTGTGTGTGTGTGTGTGTGTGTGTGTGTGTGTGTGTGTGTGTGTGTGTGTGTGTGTGTGTGTGTGTGTGTGTGTGTGTGTGTGTGTGTGTGTGTGTGTGTGTGTGTGTGTGTGTTCGTCTTCAGTGTTACTGGTTTTTCTCTCAGACTGGAGAAGATGAGTGGTTTTAAAGATGAGGAAGAGGACACATCTTCAGTCTCCAGCTGTCTGTCTCTGAAGAGTGACCGGTCTAAAGACTTTCCTCCACACTTCAGTAATGAACCTGGACCCTCAGACACAAAGTAAGAGTTTCTGCTGTAACCTGACCTGAAGAGGATCCAGTTTGTATGTTATCTGATAATCTAACCTGTTCTTTAATGATCGCAGTAAACAAACTTAGTAACAGTACAGTAACAAAGTTTAAACTCTTGGTCCCTGGCGTCATCAGCGATAGTAAATAATCTACATACAGACAGAAGTCAAAATGTGCTCTCTGAATGAACTAATGATGTTTAAAACATGTGTTGTTTCCACAGACAGAGAGCAGAGTCTCCAGTCCCCAGCTGGCTGTCTCTGAAGAGTGACCGGTCTAAAGACTTTCCTCCACTCTTCAGTAATGAACCTGGACCCTCAGACACAAAGTAAGAGTTTCTGCTGTAACCTGACCTGAAGAGGATCCAGTTTTTATATAATCTAATATATTAAACTGTTCTTTAATAATATCATGTGTGCAGTATAGTACAGAACAAAGGCAGCAGAGTACAGCAAGCTAACATTATTTGAGGATATTTCAATATGCATTTATAGCATCATTGTATCAGTGGCATACAAAGGTTTTAACCTCTTAAGCACGGCGGTCCCCCCATTGGACCCCTCCCACCGTTTTTTTTTTCGAGATAATTTCTCAGGGCTTCTTAACATTTATGAAACTATTAATGTGTAGCACCAGATTAACGGGAAGAATCTCAGCTAACTGAAGATATGAACCATTTTTACCAAAACAAAACACAAGTCTCATAAGAAGGGTCTAAATGACCCCTGAGCGAAAAAATTCTAACGCACTGCGGCACACAATTCAAGATAAAGATACCCGTATTACTTATCGTAGCTGCACATACAATATAGCCGATTAAAGCTGAGACTCCACTGATTATTTAGGTATAGTATCATCACTGAGCGATCCGAACTTGCGACAGGGGAAGCAAACACAGACATCACAACACGTACCTTTACGGAGCTTTTACAGCAGATCGTCTCACCATAGCTGTCAATTAGGTCAAAAGACGTGTTCAATGGCATTAAAACGAAAAAAAAAAATGCTACAACTGTTGATCCATAGGTTGATAATGTACCTGTGCCTTTGAAGAAATTATTTATAATCCATAATTCCATTTTTATGTAAAAATCGGAGCGGAAAAGTTAGCTGCTAATGGTAGCCACCAGAGTATGCAGCTTCCGGTTTTGGTAACGCGTCACTCTCACTCCTTATTTGTTAACGTTTTGGTGTGTATATAACTTTCCCTCGAGTCCATTGGCTCTAGCGGTTATAAAGAGATTTCATTCATCAAAATCGATTAAGGGGGGCCAGAGATAGGTCAAATCCACCCAAATGACCCCAGAAGTGGGTTTTTTTGGCTAAATCTCTCTAAAAAGGTCAAATTTCACTTGTTTTGCATCAATCTTGATACAGGGTACTTATCATATGTTGTACTTTGGATTCCAAAAGCTTTTAGTCTACTAACCCATCATCCAAGGGTATTATTCACTATAAGTAAAAAAGAATTTTTGGACGGACACTATAATTTACAGTTTTTTACTATGTAAAATCTGAATTTTCTTTAAAATAAAAAACATCTATATTGATTCTGACTTTTCTACATCCAACTCACAGGTTTATCATTACTTTGAGAAAAAAGATTATTAATTTAACCATTTTAGAAGGGAAGATATGGTCATTTGTTCTGGGAATGTCATTTTCGAGCCTGAGACCTGAAAAACAGGCTCAGGGCTTAAGAGGTTAAGAGTGACGTTTGAGTGAACGAGAGCTGGTTGTGTTTAGCATTAGCAGATATAACAGAGCTTTGTGTGATTACATGTAGAGTCAATGCAAAGACCCAGATCCGTGCCTGGAGACACCAAGAAAGTGAAGAGGTGAAATTCATGTCACCTGCGTATTCGTGCAGCGTGACACATTTCATCTTGAGAGTGACGTTTGTGACGCTCTGCCCATTGGTGAGAATCAGCTCCACTAATGTGACGTGCTGTAAAGGATGTGTTCATCTCCACAGAGGGAAGAGGAAGAGTGGTGTTCCTGTGGAGGAGCAGCTGTCCAGCTGTGCTCTGTGTCAGGACGTCCTGAAGGATCCAGTCTCTACCAGCTGTGGACACTGGTTCTGCAGACAGTGCATCACCTCATACTGGGAGCAGAGACCTCCATCAGGAGACCCCTCCTGTCCCCAGTGTGGAGAAAGATCCAGAACCAGAGCTGGACTGCAGACAGCCAGTCAGACCAGCTCTGTACGAGGTAAGAGGCCGAACACATGCAGCGTCTTATTCCTCTTCCTGGTTCATTTGTTTTTGAACATGTATACTGTTGTAGAGCATAGACAGTAAGCTGTTTATAAAACATTTAAACTCAGTCTGGTTTTTTTGTTTTATGTTATAAATGTTATATGTTTTATGTTCCCTCATTCTCTCACGTTTCCTTCTCTTCCAGCAGATAGTGGTCTGCAGGAGGTTTTAGATGAACATAGGCTCAGTCTGAGGAGGAGATGTGAACATGTGACTGAAGGAACTGATCAAAGTGAAACCCTCCTCAACAGGATCTTCACTGAGCTCTACATCACACAAGGCCAGAGTGAAGAGGTTAATACCCAACATGAGGTGAGGCAGCTGGAGACAGCTTCCAAGAAGAAGCCCCTCCATGACACTCCAATCAAGTGCCAGGACATCTTTAAAGCCTTACCTGACCAACAGACTCTCATCAGAGCGGTCCTGACCAACGGAGTCGCTGGAGTTGGAAAAACCTTCTCAGTGCAGAAGTTCACTCTGGACTGGGCCGAGGGTTTGGAAAACCAAGATGTCAGTCTGGTGATCCCGCTCTCCTTCAGGGAGCTGAACCTGATCAAAGGTGAGCAGTACAGTCTTCTCAGGCTGCTCCATGTTTTCCATCCAACCTTACAGAAGGTCACAGCAGAGCAGCTGGCTGTCTGCAAAGTGCTGCTCATCTTTGACGGCCTGGATGAAAACAGACTTTCTCTGGACTTCAGAATCAATGAGGTTGTGTCTGATGTCTCTCAGCAGTCCTCAGTCAACGTGCTGCTGACAAACCTCATCAGGGGGAAGCTGCTTCCCTCGGCTCTCGTCTGGATAACTTCCAGACCTGCAGCGGCCAATCAGATCCCTGCTGAGTGTGTGGACAGGGTAACAGAAGTACGAGGCTTCACTGACGCCCAGAAGGAGGAGTACTTCAGGAAGAGATGGAGTGATGAAGACCTGTCCAGCAGAATCATCTCTCACATCAAGAGCTCCAGGAGCCTCCACATCATGTGTCTGATCCCAGTCTTCTGCTGGATCACTGCTGCAGTTCTGGACCACATGTTGACTACAGACCAGAGAGGAGAGCTGCCCCAGACCCTCACTGACATGTACTCACACTTCCTGCTGGTCCAGACCAAGAGGAAGAAGCAGAAGTATGAAGAGGGACATGAGACGAGTCCACAGCAGCTGACGGAGGCTGACAGGGAGCTTCTTCTGAAGCTGGGGAGGCTGGCATTTGAACATCTGGAGAAAGGAGACATCATGTTCTACCAAGAAGACCTGCAGCGCTGTGGTCTTGACGTCAACGAGGCCTTGGTGCACTCAGGAGTTTGTACAGAGATCTTCAAAAGAGAGAGAGTGATCTTCAAGAAAACAGTCTACTGCTTTGTTCATCTGAGCATTCAGGAGTTTCTGGCTGCAGTCTACATGTTGCACTGTTACACCAACAGAGACACAGAGGTACTGAAGGAATTCCTGCAGAGAGACTATAGCAACAGCAGTGATGATGATTACCCATCCCTGGATCCCATCCTGAAGGGAGTCATGGAGAAATCCCTCAGAAGTGAAAATGGCCACCTGGACCTGTTTGTCCGCTTTCTCCACGGCCTCTCTCTGGAGTCCAACCAGAGACTGTTAGGAGGCCTGCTGGGTCGCACAGACAACAGACCAGAAACCATCCAGAGAGCCATCAGCAACCTGAAGGGGATGATCAGTTATTCCTCTCCTGACAGGATGATCAACATCTTCCACTGTCTGACAGAGATGAAGGACCACTCAGTACATCAGGAGATCACAGAGTTCCTGAAGTCAGAGAACAGATCAGAGGAGAAACTCTCTGTGATCCACTGCTCTGCTCTGGCCTACATGCTGCAGATGTCAGAGGAGGTTTTGGATGAGTTGGACCTGGAGAAGTACAACACATCAGATGAGGGACGACGGAGACTGATTCCAGCTGTGAGGAACTGCAGGAAGTTCAAGTAAGTCCAGATGTGATTAACTTTATAAACTAATGTGGATCAGGAGTTTAATTATTCAAATAAACACTATAACATTTCTGCTGTTTAAATACTGAGAAAATAAAACCAACACTGATCTTCTATTTATTTATAATAATAGTTAAACTGAAGCGTTCCTCTCTTCATATTGAGTGATGGAGGCGACATGTCAAACACATGAAGGACTTGAGAGGTTTCTCAGCATGTGATCACACCACACAGCAGGACTTACAGTTATCACAGAAACATGTTATTATTACTTTCTAGTAGTTTCTTTATCATTAAACACGTTTTTATCACAATGTGTTAGAGTTTAAAATCAGATCTATATAATTTCCCACCAATAACAGAGTTATGTCTTAATGCTGATATACTGGGAACATCTGATGCTATCAAGTTGAACATATTGAAACTTTATTGGTTTGTTAATTGTGTTTGTGTGCGCAATAAATGTTCAGATGCTCAGAGAAGCCAAAACATCCTTCATCCATCATTCACATCCACATATTAACTAACATTTAAATATGTACATCTCTAATATTGTCAAGTGATTCATTTAATTTCTGTTTCTTTTGGTAACAGTCAGTGACAGCAGGAGCACAGACATGTGATCAGATCACACTGACAACTCATTACACTCTATTATCATATATTATTATATATTATATTAAATGGACTAACAGCAAAGGTCTATCAGAACATCATGCTTGATGTTAATATAATGTTTCCTCTTTTTTAACACATGTTGTAATATATGTTTTATTATAGACTTGCTGGCTGGGGACTCTCAAAGCCTCACTGTGAAGTAGTGGTCTCAGCTCTGAAGTCTGACCCCTCTCATCTGAGAGATCTGGACCTGAGTGAGAACGAGCTGCAGGATTCAGAAGTGGAGCTGCTGAGTTCTGGACTAAAGAGTCCAAACTGCAGACTGGAGGCTCTCAGGTCAGTTCACTGACTGCAGTTCATATTGATCTGTTTGTGTTTATGATTTTCTGAATTTGAACAAATACAATGTTATTTTCATTTTTTCCATTTTTGCTAATGTCTGAATATTGATCAGAGTAACAAAGAGAAGGTGAATGTGTGAGGGAGAGAGTTTGAGCTTCCACAGACTCACTCTGTGCTCCAGGAGTCAGTGGAGATGCTGTCAGTACTGATGAGCTGTGAGGGAGATGAAGGAGTTGTTCAACATCTGATCAAAGTTAAAGTTCCAGATTATCAGTGGATTGTTTCTGCATCATCTCTGACATTAAAACCCTGTTTCACTCTGAACAGATTATTAAACCTGGAGTTATTTCAAACAGGAACATTGTTTTCTAAAGTTACATCATGTTTTCTTTATTCAGACTGGAGTACTGCAGTTTGTCAGAGATCAGCTGTTCTGCTCTGATCTCAGCTCTGAAGTCCAACATCCATCTGAGACATCTGGACCTGAGTGGCAACGCTCTGCAGGATTCAGGAGTGGAGCTGCTGAGAGATCTTCTGGAGAGTCCAGACTGCAGACTGGAGACTCTCAGGTCAGTTCACTGACTCTCTGTTACTGCTGGAGATCTCACATGTTCACTTTGTAATTGAACCTCATTTATATTAATTAATAACTTACATCCATAAAGTTGTAAATGTCCTTATATTCATATTTCATTTTTTAAGAGTAAGAAGTAAGAACTGCAGACATACATGTTGACTGTTTCTTAAAGTAACTGTAATAGATGTTAGTTGTAAAAAGTAAATCTATGTATTTAATATTTAGTAAACGATAACGTCTGAATAAAGGTCATCTGAAGTCATTTTAGTTTTACATGATAAAGTTCACTTTCTGAAGTAGACATAATTTTCTGTTCAGATTCATTTAAATGTTGAGTAACATCTGATTGGATTATAAACTGATTTGTATCCTCATCATGTTTTCTTTATTCAGACTGAGGGGCTGCAGTTTGTCAGAGATCAGCTGTTCTGCTCTGGCCTCAGCTCTGAAGTCCAACATCCATCTGAGAGAGCTGGACCTGAGTTACAACACTCTGCAGGATTCAGGAGAGAAGCTGCTGAGAGATCTTCTGGAGAGTCCAGACTGCAGACTGGAGACCCTCAGGTCAGTAAGGGGTCTCTGCTGGTTCAGCAGTATTGTATGAAACACAGGGAGGTGTTTCTCTCACTGGGGAATCACAACAGATCAGTGATGTTACCCACTGACTGCAGGCTCTTTCATTCTTCCATCAACTATAGAAGGCCAGCTGAAAATGCAAAGCCACATTTAGTAAGTAATCAACTTTCCACCAGACATATGGGATTTGACAGAAGAGTGGAAAAGGTAGTCTGTTTTTGATGGGATGTTTTTAGCTCCTTGACTAATGACTGTTACTTCCTGTAATGCAGCTGAGAGCTGTGGCAGTCAGTCGTAGTGTTTGCAGAGAAGATATGATGGGATGTAAAGCATGAGATCAGTCAGGACTCTGAAGCTGACTCAAAGAACAAACACTTATTTTAAACTGGATCCATAACTGTTGGATTGTGTTCATCCCTACAGGATCAGATATGATGAGACGATCAGAGCCAAGATCCAGAAGAACTGTGAGTACTGAATATCCTCCATTCATCAAGATATGAAACTCTTTCATGGAGCATGTCCTCAGAGGAAAACAACACTCTTGTTTTTCTCTCTTCATCATTTTGGCTGTTTCTCTTCACAACAACTGTCTATCAAAACAGTGACGCGTGAGTAGAAGTACTTAGATCTGGTACTTCAGTAAAAGTAGAAGTACTCAGATCTGGTACTTCAGTAAAAGTAGAAGTACAAGAGTGTAGGAATACTCTGTTACAGTAAAAGGCCCGCATTCAAATGTTACTCAATACAAGTAGAAAAGTATTAGCATCAAAATATAGTTAAAGTACCAAAAGTAGTCAATAGCCGCATTCACACCAAGTACTTTGCCGTACTCAGTGCCGGCACTTATTACCCCAGGGCATTTAGTACAGATCGCGTTCACACCGGAATAAATTCCCTGAGGGAAGATTACGCTGCTGACGTCACTTCGTCTTCTTCTGCTTTGGGTTTACTGGCAGGCCGCAAACAACTTCACGGCGTATACTGCCACCCGGAGTCCCCGGCCGGAAGTCCCCGGAGTTGGGGACTGGCTTCAGTAGAAGCTGCTGGGAGTCCCAGCAGCTTCTACTGAAGCTTTCCGAGTAAATCGCCAGAACGCCAACACCTCCTCATCTCCACCGCTCCCATGTTTTATTTTGTGTTGCCATAAGTTAGTCTCTCTGTGTTTGTGCGCTGGGCTAATGCTAATGCTAATAATGGATATTGTGACTATACAAGGACAAGTACTCCAAGTGGTTAGCTGTTATAAATACCTTGGTATCTGGCTTGATGATTGTCTTACTTTTAAACTTCAGGTCACTAATCTGCTTAAAAAGCTGAGGGTTAGACTAGGTTTCTTTTTCAGAAACAAGTCCTGTTTCTCTTTTGAAGCCAAAAAAAGGCTAGTCACTGTGACCTTTTTACCTGTGCTAGACTATGGTGATTTGATCTATATGAATGCACCTGCCCATTGCCTGGAAAGGTTAGATGCCGCCTATCACAGTGCTCTGAGATTTGTTACTAACTGTAAAGTACTTACTCATCACTGTACCCTGTATGCCAAGGCAGGTCTGCCTTCACTTACTGGTCGGAGGCTCAGTCATTGGTACATGTTCATCTACAAAGCCATGCTGGGTAAACTACCGACTTATATCTGCTCTTTGATCTCACAGAGAGTGGCAAGTAGCTATTGCCTGAGATCCCAGGATGTGTTCTTATTACATGTGCCAAGTGCTAGGACTGTTTTAGGTACTAAAGCTTTTATGTGCGCTGCTCCTCTAGCTTGGAACACTATGCAAAAAACATTGAAACTGAGCATTTTGATTCCCTTGCATCATTTTAAAGCACGGCTGGATGAAATGTTAATGGATACCTGTCACTGTAAATAGGTTGCTAATGTATACCCCTGTAATTTATGTTGTGATGTCCTTTTGTTTTCTGTTGTTTTTATGTGTAACCAATGTACCGCAGGTCTCCCTTGAAAAAGAGATCGTTGATCTCAATGGGATTTTTTAACCTGGTTAAATAAAGGCTAAAAAAAAAAAAAAAAAAATGCTAATCAGAATCAGAATCAGAATACCTTTATTAGTCCCACGGAGGGGACATTTGCATCGTTACAGCAGGAAAGAGCCACAGACAGCTTAATGTTACCTGTGTTAAGAAAAACAAAGTACTAAGTTACGATATAATAAAAAATATAATATAAAAAAAATAAAAGTAAAAGAAAAATACTTTCCAAAATACAAATCCTGTAACAGTTCTTAGGATTTAGCAGCCAGGTATATATTACACAGTTATTAATGCCTATGTATATGATGTATATATTGCACATAGTATGATGGTATTTAACTGCAGCAAGTTACACATTATTAATGCTAATAATGCTAATGCTAATAATGCTCATGCAAGGATAATAAAATGGCGGCTCTACAAAACATTTCAGAGTTGTACGGGGCGTGGTTTGCAATTCGCCCAGCCAATCAGAACTGGGGCACTTTTTTACCCCAGGAAAGTACCATCTCTCAGCAGGTACTAAAAATGGGGGTAAAAGTTCCCGAAATTACAGATGGAGCATCTTATTTCAGACAGTTTGAAACGCGAGGGTCGTGATTGGTCCGTGATCGGCCCGTGATCGGTTCGTGATGAAGAGCCGGCCCCCAGTCTGACTTGATACCGCCCCCGTGATAAATAAATGTAATTATTGTGAAGCCAGCTGCAATGGATCATTGATCCACCAGGGGGTGCAGTGGGGTTCAACACTGGAGCTCATGTGAAATCAACTTCGATACAGTAAACTGGATGTTGTGGTGCCGAGAGACGGGAGTCGGAGGCGGGGTATCAAAAGTACAAGCTAAACTTTTATTTAGCATCTGAACACACATGTAAACAACTTCATGCCTGGGAAGCGAAGACCGGCGGAAACAGCTGGTCCGGTTCACTAAAATGTCCGTGCGGAACAATACCCCAACCCATAGATCCGTGGGTGAATAATGTCAATCACCACAATGTACAGTATGTCTGGTACTAATGTATAGCAGATCTTTGTTAAGATCCATATGTCACGGATAGTATCATAGTCTGTGCTAAATAAGACATGTAATCATTTACAAAACATCACCATGTTGTTATTTAACAAAATAATGTTGTTTAGTCGAAAAAAACGAACGAGAGGAAATGCAGCCGGCTCTCGATTTGTAATCCTAATTTAATCACGATCATTTATGTTTATGTTCGCCGAATTGACATGAAATCACTGACAAATATGAATATACTGTATTCAACTTCATTCAAATGTTATTAACGTGCCTAAACTCAGTAACTCAGTAAACTTGTCAGGCAGATCAAGATCCCTGGGTGTTATTCTTCCCCATAATGACCAAGTCGCTGCAAATTATCCCGCTTATTACATGGCCACATTCTCAACAAAGTAACGACATGACTCCCAATATTAATTGAAATGCTTTTATGGATTTAGAAAATGTTTTTATTGATTGAAAAAATAGTTGTATGTATTGATTTAAATTGACATGCATCCGCTAAGAAAAATAGTCCGTTGTTACCGTTTTTAACAGTCAGAATGAAACGGCAGCTCTCAGCTGTGTGTATTTTCCAACAGTTAAGTTAACTGTAGGTTACTCTGAGTGACAAGCTTACAGTTAGTGAAGTAACACTTTTTTTTTGTGAGTCACGACCTGGCTGTTTCATTCTAATAACGCTCCAAATATGACAAATAAAGTCAAAATGTCAGTGTTTACAAACATTGACCATACCGTTCACCAGCCCCCACCCCCCTATGTTGAGTAGGCTATACTTTCTGTTTAAAACTAATTGGCCATCGGAATGTGTGTGTCCCAACCTGTGATATCTCTTCTCCAGCAGTCTGTAGGTTTGTGTTCGCATATCTATGCTGTCGCAGTTCCTGTTGTTTCTATCGTGCATTGCCGGTATGAAAGGGTCTGTGCCGGAAATATCAAGATAACACGGCAGGGTCCGTTACAGTTTGTTTTCATCTGATTTCAAATAAACAAAGTCTTGGCTTTCAGAATATTAAACTAGTTTCGGCAAATTTAGATGATAAATACAACTATGAAGCTTGTAACGGCATAATTACTTAAGCGGAGAACGGAGTAATTTAACGTTACAGCAGGCATAACAACAGCCGGTGTTTATTTTATTATTATATATAGTCATTATTCATTTGTTTTAAAGCTCAATAAGGAAGATTTAAACTTTCACACACGTTGACCGGCGAAAAACTCTGCCCGGTTCCCTCGGCCCCCACCACGTTGAATAAACAGAAGGCTGCTTTTGTGGAGGAAGTTACAGCGCTACGTACAGGCTCGGCATATGCAGCTTTTTCCAGCGGTATCCATAAATCTCTTAATTTTGACCTCAAAGTGCACCAAAAGAAAAACATCTTCTGTTGTAACAACAATAACATTATAAATAGTAACATAGCTGAACATGACTGAGGCTTTTTAACATAGACTTTTCCAATGTCTGAGTGTAATATCTGCATTTTCTATTTTGGTTTGATAAGGACACATCCTGGGGATTGTGTTTACAAACATTCACCATCCCCCACCCCCCTACTGTATGTTGATTTTGTTTGCCTACATGTAAATGGGTGGCATTTAGTACCTACCCCCCTCTGAGTGAATACCTGTTGTACCTGTCCGGGGCTAAGCCCATAGGACGATGCTCTGATGTCAACCCCCCCCCTGTTGACAATTCACGAGCGTCTAATGGCGCGTTTCCACTACAGCGCGGAGCACGGTTTAAGAGGGCTGTGACGTCAGCGGCCCGTTTTTGGTTGCGTTTCCACTTGGCCTAATACCGGCCGGCGGGTCCTAATTCACAGTTTTTCTGGCCTCATAAAATCGTGGGTCTAGGGCCAGAGACAACGAGGCTGAGTCGGGCTGAGTATGCTAAACTAGAGAGAGAATCGCTGGCAAGGGGGCTACAACTACAACAAGATGGACATATTTGACCGTGATTTAATTGTAATACACGTTTCAAAATGATGCCGAAGTAACAACATACTGATACCGGTTAGTAAAAACCATGAATTAATGTTTTGTCAAGTCTGCAGACAGACGGCAGGCGAAAAACCTTTTAAAATGCGTGTTTTCTAAATGGAGATTGGCTAAGCTAACGCAGTATATGCTCCGACCGTCCACACTCACAACAACGGCCTATACAGACATAAATAAAGCAGCGACTGTATTCACCATGACACAGGCAGTCTGTGGTTTGTACTTGTTTAACTTTTGTCTAGTTTCTGAACATATATGAGGAGCTGTGAGCTCTGAGTGCTAACAGCTAACGGCTGTGTTGTTTTTCTGGGGTTCTCATTGAAGATGACGTCACGGCTCCGCCTACACTGCGTTACTATAGATACTACCCCAGTTCCTAAACTGTAATGGAAATGCGCCATAAAGTGAGCCAGTCCTAACGAGGCCTAGCCATACCGAGAGAGGCCGAGCAAGGCCGTGTAGTGGAAACGCGCCATAACTCTCTCCCCCCTCCCCCGTCGCACCTTCTAACAGAGCCCCCCCACATATCAAATCCCAATTGAACCCCTGGCCTCTGGAGCAGAAATGAAAGAGTTTTAAAAATGTTTACGTTTTGGTAAGTTTTTAGGGAAATGTTGTAATATTGCAACGTTGGCCTTAGGTGGGAGCAGAATTTCTGTCTTTCTACTCACATTGTCTGAATAACTATATTGAAAAACTAAGGGTTAATTTGCAGGATTGATTGCTTTAAGTAAGCTAAGGCCCTATATCAGTATATAGCATGAATAATAATCACACATCACTCATATTTGTTATGAATAATCATTTATCATTTATTAAATAGTAAGTCGCTTTGGATAAAAGCATCAGCTAAATGCAATTTATGAAAGCCTCACTCAGGATTTTTTTAACAAGTGTTTTTATTGCTCTTGGGGCATTAAAAACAAGATTTTAACTTTAGTTTTTTATATAATATCTGCATTTTCTCTTGTGAAAAACTAAATCTTAGTTTGGCCATAGTTATTTAATATATAGCGCCATCTCCTGGTTAAATCCTGAAATTGAAAATCTGGCAACGCCCTCTTGGAAAATAGTGGGAGGGCTTAACATTCCCAGATACTGGTCTTTGGCAGGTCTTAGGCAGGTAACTGGCTGGTAGTAGGCAGGAAGCTGTATGCTGGAGTCTGAAATAAGATGCTCCATCTGTAAATACTCTTTTTGGTGTGAACGCGACATAAGGGGTACTAACGGAACTAAATGCGAAAAGTACGGTGAAAAGTACTCCGGTGTGAACGCGCCTATTGTGCAGATTGGTCCATTTCAGAATAATATAAGTTTTATAATTATTGATCATATCAGGTATTAAATATATGTAGTGGAGTAAAAGTACACCATGTACCTCTGAACTGTAGAGGAGTAGAACTACTAAGTAGCATAAAATGGAAATACTCAGGTAAAGTACAAGTACCTCAACATTGTACTTAAGTACAGTCCTTGAGTAAATGTACTTAGTTCCTCTCCTGATCTGTAAAGCTCTCCCAACATATGCAGGTTAGCATCCGGAAGCTTCTATGTGCTGGGGACCCGTACTGTACATTTCTCTCATCACACTTTGGGCTCCTCAACATGTGTGGGTTCCCAGCAGGACTCTCTGAGCTGCAGACACATTCTTTCTGTGACTTTGTTCCAGATATTTGGAGCATAATAACTGAAGCTGTTTCTCCATGTTCAGGAACTCCCATCCCCCGAGTCCTGCGGCAGGAAGCGCTCCTTCTCTCCAAGAACTCCTGGACCCTGCAAGCTGGTCCAGAACCAGAGTCCCAGTGAGGAGTCCAGCCAGTCCACCTCTCAGAGTTAAACTAAACTACAACATTATTAAAGATCATGTTTAAAGTTAAAAAAAGGATGCTTTCAGACTGAATCCAGAAGTTTCTCAAGCTGCAGTCAAAGCAGGTCATTTGAGAAATATATAAAACAATTATAAAACTGTAATAAGAATTACTCTGAATACTTTCTTTGGACATTTTATTTACATTTTATTTACATTTATTTCAAATCTTTCTGACGAGTGCTTTTCTCATGAATTAACGACTTCATTTCACTTCTTTTTCATTTCCATCTTTATTTCGAACAGATTAAAAAAACAAATAAAAAATAACAAATGTGAAAAACAGAATACCGTATTGTTAGAATACAGTATTTATCAATATTCATATTAATAATAATAATAAATCATATGTGTCCGAAAGGGAGCGGGAGGAAGCAAATGCTTATTAATTCCCACCCCTTACCGCTGATCAATGATTATCCTTTAAATCATTTCTGCAAGTTATTCCTACTTACATATTTACATTTATACATACATTTACAATCATTTCTCATCTTCAATCACCTTAAATCATTCTCATAGTTTTCCAAGAAAGTGTTTCTGTACATCCTTTTAAAGTGAATTATATTTGTGCTTTGTTTGAACTCCTGCTCCAAACCGTTCCATCAAATCACCCCACAGATTGTTCTACTCATACTTCTCACAGTTGTTCTGACCTTGAGTTGTTTCAAATGTAGATTTCCTCTCAAATTATACCCGCCCTCTCTGTCTATGAACAATGTTTGTAATTTCCTAGGAAGTAGATTATGTCTTGCTCTGTACATGATTTGTGCCGTTTTAAATGTAACCAGATCAGTAAACTTCAGTGTGTGTGACTTCAAGAATAATGAATGAGTGTGTTCAAGATATCCAACATTATTGATTATTCTTATAGCCCTTTTTTGTAATGTGCATAACGGCTGTAGGTTGGTTTTGTAAGTGTTTCCCCAAATCTCCACACAGTAACTCAGACATGGCAATATGAGTGTATTATACAGAGCATAATGAGTTGTAGTCCAGAATGTGTCTTGCTTTCCCCAATATTGAGATAGTCTTAGCCAGTTTAGCTTTTACATGATTGATATGAGGTTTCCAGCTGATCTTGTGCTCTCAAACCACACCAAGGAACTTCATTTCATATACTCTTTCTATGTTTATGTTATCTAGTATTAATTGCACCTGAGGATTTGTTTTATGTTTTCCAAATAGCATAATATTTGTTTTGCTTAAATTTAATGTTAATTTGTTCTTAAATCTTTTTTTTTTTTCTTGTGTATTTCATAAACAGGATATTTGATTTTTTTATAATAAATATTATTTTCTCAGCTCTGTGATAAAAAAACAGATTTTAAAAATAAATATCCCACTTCTTGTACTTATATCCTGATTGATGAGTCAGCAGTAAAGCAGCCAGGCGTTAACGGTCAGCTGGCATGTGTATCTGTTCATTGGCTCATATGTGTAGCATGTTTAATGGCAGTGTGTTGAAAATGGCTGACAGGTGAATATGTCAGATCTCTGTGTGTTACTCAGA
Source organism: Trematomus bernacchii (assembly GCF_902827165.1). Taxonomy (NCBI): domain Eukaryota; kingdom Metazoa; phylum Chordata; class Actinopteri; order Perciformes; family Nototheniidae; genus Trematomus; species Trematomus bernacchii. The sequence goes on from NW_022987613.1 coordinate 487,372, forward strand.
GAACCGTGTGCAGTGTTTTAGAAAGTGCAGAGTTGAATTGCAGATTGTGTGCAGAGCTGAAAATGTGTTTAGAGTTCTGTTTGATTTGATCCAGCCAGTTCTGCCACAGCAAAGCATAAGGGCTCAGAGCTTGGACCTATTGTGTTCACATTATATACGCTTCCTTTAGGCAATAAGGAATCACTCGGGACATTTTCATTGTTATGCGGATGATACTCAATTATACACAATATAGACAAAAGTATTGGACCACCTACACATTAGAGAGATACCGCAGGTCCTTCCTTCCTGCAGCGGTCAGACTATATAACCACCACGACCCCTAGTAGACCCCCCACACAACAACACAGACTATAACACCTATTATCATTTCTTTTTTTAATCTTTAATACTTTGTTGTATGCATGCTTTAGGTAACATGAAGCTGTCTCTGGCTCTTTCTGCTGTAACAATGTACATGTATCCTCTGTGGGACTAATAAAGGGATTCTGATTCTGATTAAATAAACTCAACATGTACACGTATACTGGTTGTTTTTTCAGTTTAGTTTTTATAGCGCATGGTGGAAAGGAGCAGGGAGAAGTACATCTCATTTTACCTGCCCCTTCTTAAAAAAGAAAAAAATTAAATAACCATAAAAAAGTAAAATAAAAGCATTATTATGTCACAGTTACAAATACTGAAACATAAAACCATCACAAGTCCACTTCATACTGTCTAGTTACGCTTTCTTTATACATTTTCTTAATTGTCATGCTGGATTTTCTTGTTCTCCCGTGCAGGTGAGGGCGGCCTGCAAAGCCTTCTGGGTAATATGAGCCACAACCAGCTGATGCAGCTCATCGGACCGACTGGACTGGGCGGGATCGGTACGGAGGAGAAACTCACAGAGTGTATCTGTCGTGGCTTCCTTCCTTGTTTATCTATCAAGCCACTAGACGCTTTAAACAGACATTTTATAACTTACATTACTTACAGTTGAAGAGACGAGAGATGTGTTTGCTCAAAATAAAATAACAAACTTTTACACATGCAAGAAAGAAAAGAGGGCTTTACAATAGTCAAAACAAAGAGGCAAATAAAATAACAAACAACTTAGGTATTCTTTCTGTCTTGATGAGGCTTATATAACTTCATAACTTAAAAGTTGAACGGTTAGAAACTGTTCCTCGACGCCGTCCTTCTGACAGGTTTCCCATCTCTGTCACTTTAAAGGAGGCGACGTGGGAATTGTAGTCTTTTATACTCTGGTTGACTACAGACGTCACGATTAGGTGGCCTTTCTTATAAAAACGAAATACTGGCTCTAACAATATGTCATGAATGTTATTTATGTTTAGTTTCTCTCAGATGATAACGTGATGTTTCGCCCTCAGGGGGCCTCGGGGCCCTCGCTGGCCCAGGATTGGCTAACCTGCTGGGCAGCAGCAGCTCCAGCAGTGTCCCTGCAGCCAGCAACTCCTCCACCAGGTCACTTTAAATATACATATTTTTATAACACTACATTTACTCCAAACAGCTGCTGACGGTGTGTGTGGACTACTTGGTGGCATATTTTTTAACGTACACGGTTTTGATTTAATTATGAAAGTGTGACCTCAGCTCCTATCAAAAGTCCATAATAAGCGTTTAGCCGAATAAAATATGTTCCATTCGAGACCCATTTTTATAAAATCCATCCCTGTATAATAGACTTGCTTTATATCTTGTTATTGTTCATTTGTAAATTCAACATGTATTTTTTCTACTTTCTTGTATTTTAATTTGTATTGTACAATGCCATGTCTTTTTATGCTGCTGCAACACAAACATGTCCCAAATTGGGATCTATAAAGTACTTCAGGGCCCTGGCTTTAGAAATGAACTTGCGACTATTCTCCACCAGAGGGAGACATTTTCCCATATTACCTTATGGGGGAAAATACATGCTATGGTTTCCTGCACAAAATAATTAAATGCCAAATAAAATTAAGAAAAGTGTTCAGAAAATACAGAACATTTTTATAATTTGAGTTATTTTATTTAGTTGAAGTGTGTAGAAGTTAAAAATCCTAACAGATGTTTGTTAAACATTTTATTCAGTGGATATTATAGTGATAGTGATCGTGGTGGTCTAATGGATAGTGAGGTGGGCTGAAGATCGGAAGGTTGTGAGTTCAAATCCCACCAGGAACATCACCACTAGTGTGCCCTTGAGTAAGGCACTTAGCCCTCAGTTACTCCAGGGAGAATGTCCCTGTAATTGGTCATTGTAAGTTGCTTTGGATAAAAGCGTCAGCTAAATGAAGTGTAATGTAAAATATTATATATTTATTTATAATGTCATGCCAGTATTTGATGCAGATAATACACAGGAGAATAATAAAAGTAAATACATTTAAAAAATATAAAAAATGTACCAGTGATGTTCAAGTAAAAACAGTTGCAAGAATCCTGACAAACATCAGATGAAGCCATACAAATTACAATAATAGAAATAATAATGATGGAACAAAATTATAATAATTAGTACAAATACAAAAATAATACATTGGTGAATAAAGAAAAAAAATACATTTAAAAAAATAATAATATGTAATAAATATAATAGAAATACAAGATTACATGGGTAAATAAATAAATAATATATATATATAAAATGACCCACTGATGTTCCTCTCTCTCCTCTCAGCCCGTCCACAGCCGTCACCCCCACCTCCTCCTCAGCCTCCAGCCGCCTCGGCTCCGCCCAGGTTCCCACCCCCCCCCTCACTCCCGTCACCCCCCACCAACACCTCCGTCACCTTTACTAAAGCACAGATCTGAGTACTTGTACCTTTGCTAAAGCACAGATGTGAGTACTTGTACCTTTACTAAAGCACAGATGTGAGTACTTGTACCTTTACTAAAGCACAGATCTGAGTACTTGTACCTTTACTAAAGCACAGATCTGAGTACTTGTACCTTTGCTAAAGCACAGATCTGAGTACTTGTACCTTTGCTAAAGCACAGATGTGAGTACTTGTACCTTTACTAAAGCACATATCTGAGTACTTGTACCTTTACTAAAGCACATATCTGAGTACTTGTACCTTTACTAAAGCACAGATGTGAGTACTTGTACCTTTACTAAAGCACAGATGTGAGTACTTGTACCTTTACTAAAGCACAGATGTGAGTACTTGTACCTTTACTAAAGCACAGATCTGAGTACTTGTACCTTTGCTAAAGCACAGATCTGAGTACTTGTACCTTTGCTAAAGCACAGATGTGAGTACTTGTACCTTTACTAAAGCACATATCTGAGTACTTGTACCTTTACTAAAGCACAGATCTGAGTACTTGTACCTTTACTAAAGCACAGATCTGAGTACTTGTACCTTTGCTAAAGCACAGATGTGAGTACTTGTACCTTTGCTAAAGCACAGATGTGAGTACTTGTACCTTTGCTAAAGCACAGATGTGAGTACTTGTACCTTTGCTAAAGCACAGATCTGAGTACTTGTACCTTTGCTAAAGCACAGATCTGAGTACTTGTACCTTTACTAAAGCACAGATCTGAGTACTTGTACCTTTACTAAAGCACAGATCTGAGTACTTGTACCTTTACTAAAGCACAGATCTGAGTACTTGTACCTTTACTAAAGCACAGATCTGAGTACTTGTACCTTTACTAAAGCACAGATCTGAGTACTTGTACCTTTACTAAAGCACAGATCTGAGTACTTGTACCTTTACTAAAGCACAGATCTGAGTACTTGTGCCTTTACTAAAGCACAGATGTGAGTGCTTGTACCTTTACTAAAGCACAGATGTGAGTACTTGTACCTTTACTAAAGCACAGATCTGAGTACTTGTACCTTTGCTAAAGCACAGATCTGAGTACTTGTACCTTTGCTAAAGCACAGATCTGAGTACTTGTACCTTTACTAAAGCACAGATCTGAGTACTTGTACCTTTGCTAAAGCACAGATGTGAGTACTTGTACCTTTGCTAAAGCACAGATCTGAGTACTTGTACCTTTGCTAAAGCACAGATGTGAGTACTTGTACCTTTACTAAAGCACAGATGTGAGTACTTGTACCTTTACTAAAGCACAGATGTGAGTTCTTGTACCTTTGCTAAAGCACAGATCTGAGTACTTGTACCTTTGCTAAAGCACAGATCTGAGTACTTGTACCTTTACTAAAGCACAGATCTGAGTACTTGTACCTTTGCTAAAGCACAGATGTGGTTTCTGCAGTGGATCTGTCCAGCGTGCTCACCCCGGAGGTCATGGCTCCCATCCTGTCTCACCCCGAGGTGCAGCAGCGTCTCTCTCCCTTCCTCCCCTCCGGAGAGTCTCTCCCTCAGAGCAGCGAGGAGCTGAACAACACTCTCAGCTCGCCTCAGTTCCAGCAGGTATCAATATCATCCTCAATACGTCTGATTGAGTTCAGTGCCAACATGTTGCTTCCTCATGTTCATTTAACACCGCCATGTTTATGAGAGATACGGACGTTTGTATATAAAATACTTCTACCTTTTTACTGTGTGTGTGTGTGTGTGTGTGTGTGTGTGTGTGTGTGTGTGTGTGTGTGTGTGTGTGTGGTGTGTGTGTGTGTGTGTGTGTGTGTGTGTGTGTGTGTGTGTGTGTGTGTGTGTGTGTGTGTGTGTGTGTGTGGGTGTGTGTGTGTGTGTGTGCAGGCGATGAGTATGTTCAGCAGTGTGCTGACCTTAGGTCTATGAGGTGTGATTTGTGCCAAAGAGCGAACTCACTGAGCAGACAATCGTGTCGGTCGTCGCCTACCATGCCGTGAACTATGCCGCGAGAGAAGTAACGTGACACTCTCGTCGCCACCCCCTCTCGTCTGAGAAGCTACGTGACGTCTGCGTCTGAAGTTACTTTACTTTGGTAGTTATCACCAAATAACCCAGTAATGTTACAGCTACGTTGCTGTTCAAGCTAGACTCTATTTCAATATAGTTTTGGTATTAAAATAATGTTACACCTCTTGTATGCCCTGAATGCAAAAAACAACCACAGACAAAAATATATATTTTTAATTATCAAAATGATAACAAAGGCTGAAAAAACAGGAGAAGCCTGTCTTCCCTTGGTCTCCAGGAGAAAACTGCATATCACCAAGTTTTCATAAAGTTTTCTGTGTGAAATAGATCGCTGCAGTGAACACGACTTTATGTATTTGTTTATGGTTTATTTGATTTGGAGGGATGCAGTATACATAGAAGTTCAGAGAAGAAGCAACCCCTATATATTGTTTATTTTATTTCATTTTGGCACCATGGCAGAGGCAAATATAGAGTTAATGTGCGGAGATTATAATGTCCCGTTTACTAAAATATGTATTGTTTTATGATGTTGGGTTGACAAAATAGTCACTGTGCTACATTTTGCTGCACTCAAGCATACATCTGAAGACAAGAGTTGTGTCCCCCTTTGGCCACAAGGGGGAGTATATATATATTGTATATATATATATTTTGTATAGATGTTGCAACTATACAGAGCTTTGGCAATACTATATGTAAATGAGGTCATGCTAATAAAGCTATTGAATTGAATTGAGTATACCTTTAAGTGAGCTGTCAGGAGGAAACAAAGGTTCGCCAACACATTGCACTTTAATGCTGAGAAAGTACAAAGACGTGAAACGATGTGCTGCAATGTCTGTATATTTTTGAAGAATGCCAAGTAAAGGAAGAAAGTAATAACTCGCACTGAGTCTTAATACATTACTTTATTTCTATTATATAACACTATCCAATGATTTATTATGTTTGTGTTACACACACCATTAACCTATACAACAATAGGGAGCCCTGGCTCAAGGACGGACAAAACAAGGACACCACACATGATTATTTTCCAATTACAGTATATTTATTTAAAGAGAGTAACTCAATTGTGATATCAGTTAATCAGTAATGTGTGTAGTGTACGGGTGTGTGATGTGTCAGCAGGGCCGGACTGGGACCATAGGTCAGGCCGGGAATTATACACCCAGCCAGGCCACTACTAGTTTTGTTTGGGGGCGTTTTGCTGGATGTATCGTCAATATTTACAACGTTGCTGCCTGTAGTGATAGCCCTACAGTTTGAATCTACTACTTAAATAGAAACATATGGACATAGGATATTGTTAAAAAAAAGGTGTGCATATGTATTTGGGAACCTTTCCATGTGAACATGTTTTATTTGGGGGTGGACCTCAAATGGATTAAACTCTGATCAATAACTATAGTAACTTATTGAGAGAACATGAACATAGCTTGCTTATACTGTTGTCATTACATTTCCTTTGGTTTGTTCAGTGTTTTCATAGTCATAGCCTATTGAAACAGTTTCCTCTGTACCTGCCAGTTCTGTCCACTGAGCTCTGTCTGCATCTCTCCCTCAGGGCCATCACCATCAGCATCATCTGATAGTGGAACTGAATAAGGAGAACATGTAATCATTACATTAACAACTATTTATGAAATAACATTATTCAAGAACATACATTATGCAACACTTATTTTATCACTTAGTTGACCCTGTATTTGCATGGCCTAATACCATAATGAGTGTCTCCCCTTTAGACAACATAACCATCTCAAGTGATTCACTCACAGTATGAGGGGTTTGTAGCCCCACAGTTAGCTGCAGTCTAACGGTTATATTACATATATTTGCCTTGAGTAACATTAAGGACATGTTTGGGTTTTGTGTAGCCTTATAGTCTCCAGTCACACAGGGCCTGCCACTAACTTAGCATTGGACTGAGAAACTGTTTTGTTGACAGTCGATGTGCACATCAGGCTACAATATAGAAAGAAATGTGGCTCATAATGTTCGCTCACTTACTTTCTGCTTCGTCATTCTATACCATACGGGCAGTTCTGAATAAATCAGTGATTTTAGCACATTTCGCTGCCTTTTTTTGCAGGATGGGGGTCCATCCTTCCACAATAATTAACCTTGCCGTCAGTTTCAGTCGGTCCAGTCCACACTAATGTAAACAGCAGCGCGCTGGTCTCGTGAGAAACGGAGAGTGGAACAACCAATCACATCTTCATTATTCTCCTGAAATTTAAATGTGCCCATTCGCCAGTCTGACACATAGACTGTATATATAAAGGTCTGGTCTGACAGGTGCGTGGTTCTCACTGCGCTTCATACCGGTGCAACTTTGAACACCTTCAATATATGCCGCATTAATGGATTTGGCCTGCATCTGGGCTGAATTAAACACGTATTATTTTAGTCCTGTGTGTTTATTATGGCGCAGTTCCACTACAGCGCGGAGCTCGCTTTAAGCGTGCCGTGTCGTGCCGTTCCCGTTTTTGGTTGCGCTTCCACTAGGCCTAGTTCCGGCCCGGCCCGGCCCGGGGCCACTTTTTCACGTCTTTTCTGGCCCGAGAAAATTGTGGTTCTATCGAGGCCAACAAACAGGGCTGAGTCGGGCTGAGTATGCTAAACTAGAGAGAGGAGCGCTGGCAAGGCGGCTACAACTACAACAAGATGGACATATTTGACCGTGATTTAATTGTAATACACGTTTCAAAATGATGCCGAAGTAACAACATACTGATACCGGTTAGTAAAAACCATGAATTAATGCTTTGTCAAGTCTGCAGACAGACGGCAGGCGAAAAACCTTTTAAAATGCGTATTTTTCTAGATGGAGATTGGCTAAACTAACGCAGTATATGCTCTGACCGTCCACACTCACAACAACGGCCTATACAGACATAAATAAAGCAGCGACTGTATTCACCATGACACAGGCAGTCTGTGGTTTGTACTTGTTTAACTTTTGTCTAGTTTCTGAACATATATAAGGAGCTGTGAGCTCTGAGTGCTAACAGCTAACGGCTGTGTTGTGTTTCTGGAGTTCTCATTGAAGATGACGTCACGGCTCCGCCTACACTGCGTTACTATAGTAACTACCCCAGTTCCTAAACTGTAATGGAAGTGCAGCATGAAGTGAGTCGGCCCTGTTAAGGCCAAGCCGTACCGAGCCGTACCGAGTGTGGCCGAGGCCGACCGTGTAGTGGAAATGTGCCATTAGAGGCCATGTCAGCAGGCCACATCACATCATGCCAGCGTTGCGTTCACAAGACATACAAGCCACAAACTGGCAATCGAAACATGCTACAACCTGAGGGACAGTGAATGAGACACACAGACACAGACACACCCACACACACCTTGAGGGAGGGAGGGACAGCTAATCGCCGTGCAGCGATCAGCTGTTCCCGAGCAGAGAGAGAGAGACAGCTGCTAGACACAACTCTTATTAATCCCCGTACCGGACAATTGTTATTTGTTCCAAATCGGAACCGGATTTCGGTTCCCGATCCTCATCACATCCCCAGCCACAGCCGTGGTCTTAACCGGTCTTGACATAAAATCTCGAGTCCTATAGGTCCGATACAGAGACAATACGAAACCAAATGCAGTCGATTCCGAGACCAATACCGTTAAAAAGTGGTCTGGAGACCGGTCTCGAGTACAACACCAGCAAATATTCTCATACTAATGATTATTAATGATTATTCCCCTCTCTTCTGATACCAATACTGTGCCGATGAGAAAGTGTACTGTAACACTCTCCAAACTACTGTAGGAGCGGAATCATTCGAAAAATATAATATAGGATAATGCTATACAATGCTAACGGAGGCGAGACGTACGTTATTCACGCGCTTATCCACACGTACGTTATCAACACGCATATCTAAGATAGCACTTTCTAAGCTACGCCGCCGCCACGTGAGCGCGTACTTTGAGCGCGTACTTTGAGCGCGTACTTTGAGCGCACCTATGATACGTCGCCGTGACGTCTGACGTCTGACAACGTCGTGACGTCGCCTGAATTGTACGTCAACCCATTCAAAATTGATGGAGGCGTTGGCGCACATTGACACGTCAGTTCTCCGCTCAGTGAGCTTAGTTATCTGTTCTTTGGCACAAATCACACCTCATATTGTTTGGGATTGGGCCATACACACGCACTTTTTTGGCCCCCCCACTTCTAAAATGAATCCGGCGCGCCTGACTGCAATCCAAGACTTAATTAAATTCACCAAAAACCTGACATGACGACAACGAGTGTTTTTCAAAAACATAAATAGATGTGTGTCTCTGAGCCGCAGCGACACGGACTGATTCAGAGCGGGTCATTCTCCTTTTGGTTCTGGACTGGTGTTCTTGTGTTGGTGGATGAAGCAGACTGCTGTGTTTGGAGCCGCTGTGCCGCTGTCACTTCTGTTCCCTGATCTCTGCGTCACCGACCGATTTGATATTCGTGTGACAGAAAAAGAAAAAAAACGTTATTGTCCAGCCGCGGCCGGAAGATCAGGAAGCAACGTTACTATGCTATTATGTTCTGTCCCTGCATCGATGCAGAATCGTTCACGTCCGCATAACGATGCATCATAGAAACGATTAATTTCAACACCCCTACTCTCTCTATCGGAGCCATGGATAGCCAGAAGCTTATATATACTGTATATAAACATCTAAGTTTTTCGTGCCCCACCACTTTTGTACATATAGAAACGCCACGGGACATGTGTGTAGTAACGCGTGTTCTTTGCATTTGATTGTTCTCTTTTATCCTTTCGCCTCTATCTACTTGTCTTTCATCCTTTCTTTATAACTAATGATGTTGATGTGTTGTGATTTGAAAAAGGTGTCCATTATCATCTGGCCGGGGACAACAGCTGGAAATTAGCAATGTTGGCTAAAGCTGCCCCATTTACTGTTTTTTGTGACAGTTGATCAATGGGGACTGTCCACGACACTATGAACAAATAAACTAAACTAAACATTAATCAAAATGTCTGTAAAGGTGCCAGAGTTAGCTATTTTTCATCTGTCAAGTCAACTTCATACGATAATACTTTAATGGTCAGATCAGGTCTGAAGTGTGACTTGCATCACAGCAGCTCCATGTGTAACATCAACAGACAAATATCAAGACACAATACGTGAACAACAAACATGTAACATAACAGCAGGATCAGTGAGAGCTGCTCAAAGAGCCTTCAGCGTGCATCTGATCTGGAGCTCTGTGTTTACTGAGAGGACCGACTGGAGCACAAAGGATGCTTCAGTCTGACTTTATTGAATCTCCATCAGATGGTAGCAGTTCAGATTCTCTGCTCAGAGCATGCTGTGGGTCCCAGGTGATGCTGTTGGAGCCTCTCAGGTTATTATGGGATGCTGAGTCAGAAAGCCTCTGGCAGGGTGGACCAACAATCTTTGAGCAGATCAAATAAGACGGACCTTTATTAATCCCTGTGGGGAAATTCAGTATTACAGGACCGCACAGATTCACATAGATTAGAGATTAATAAATTTAAAAGATAAAATCAAAGATACAAATACAATTATATACAGTTAAGTAACTTTAAAGATCTCCTATCATGCTATTTTTAGGCATATATTATGGGTCTCAGATATGCTCAAACTCTTTCTCTCTCTCTCAGGTTTACCACAAGGTGAGTTGTGCTAATGTCAACAAAGACCATATTACGTCCAAAACACGTTACTCCTTTTGTGCTGTCTTAAACCTCATTTTATGAATTGTAAGGTGTCCTTGAGTGCTTTGAAAGGCGCCTCTAAATAGAATGAATTAATATTATTATTATTACACATACGAGGAGTTTGCTTTGGTTTAAATGGTGCAGAAGTTTTTTTTTTTTTCATTAAAACAGCAAGAAATAGTGCTTTTATATGTATATATAACTTATTTAAACTATTTTAAGGATATGTTAAATAACATATTATGGTCTGTGAGACTGGACACAACTTCTCCATCACATCACAGTTTCAGTGATTACAGTTATTAAAGCACTGAGAGGACAGTTTTATTTTTCTGTTTTCTAAGTCTGATCCAAAGGGTTTTCTCTCCTGTGTTTATGAGATAAGAAGAGGTGAAAAGAAAGGGAATATGTGTCTTAGTTATGTATTTAAAAAACTAAATCTCTACAAACATCACAGGGGAAAAGTTTCCAGGTGAATGGAATAAATATAAATACATATTTCAGTTCCTAAATTAAAAAGAATCCGTTAAAAACACATTTTATTATTTATTCAGCTCCCTATTTTATTTGTAATCTGTGAAAACATTGGCAGGGAAACAAAGATGCACGGTGACATTTTTAATTTATTATTTTCTAACCATTACTTCTAAGTTTGAGTGGTTTTCTGTGTGTTGTAGTTTTCATTTTGGCCACAAGAGGCTGACTTTAATTTCCCAAGCATTGTTTCCCCTCTTGTGGCGAAGATGAGTATTACATCAACAAAAGCGATGAAGTAATACATACCATCGGTACTATTTGATACTTATCCTGGCTAAATCTTTTTATATCACTATTTTCAAACCAGATGTATTCTCACCTACCTCAGGGACATTATAAACACAGTACACAGAATTTAAATAATGTTGGTTTTAGGCGTTATTAAGTCTTGTTTTCTTTGTCATTGTTTTTGACAACGGGAATCAGCTTTACGGATCAAATGATGACTTGAAAACACGTGTGAAAAATGAAGGAACTTTTACATTGTGTGACTGCATTGTACAAATGTTTAAGATTGTATAAATGTTTACTGTAAAAAAGCTTGTTTACCACAAACATGTTTACATTAGTATTGACTACATTCAAATACGCACTAAAATAAATATCTTCTCTATTTGTTTGAGGGTAAACTATTTCATGGACGCTGAAGATTTGGACAAACGTTGTTTAAATATGAGTCAATATGTTTTAGGGGTTATTTTCTGCTGCAGATCTTTGGTGCTTTTATTGTATTTAAAGTTGGAAGATATTCATCATTATGCTTTTAGTTCTCCAAAATGTTCATATCTATCAGAACTTGTGCGAGTAATGAGCGAGAAGAAAACAAGACAACAACATATCAAAAGTTCTGGTATTTTTTTTTTTTGTGTTTACTTTATATACAGTATTTATTCAACTGAGCACTGTTTTAGTTTGGTTATGGTGATTGTAAACTGTCACATTTGTGATATTAAAATATGAATTATTACCAGTGGTGTAAAGTAACTAAGTACATTTACTCAAGTACTGTAACTTAAGTACAATTTTTAGAACATAAACACTACTTTACTTGAGTATTTCCATTGTATACTACTTAGTACTTCTACCCCTACAGTTCTGAGGTAAATGGTGTACTTTTAGTCCACTACATGTATTTATAATGTTCTACTTTTACTTGAGGAACATTTTGAATACAGGACTTTTACTGTAACTGAGTACTCCTACACTCTGGTACTTCTACTTTTACTCAAGTACAAGATCTGAGTACTTATACTTTTACCCAAGTACAATACAACGTCTGAGTACTCTCTGGTAATAATATTGTTTTATATTTTTGATTCATGTGTTTTCGTATCTGAAGTTAAAACTCAAATTCAAGCTTCTCAGTTATATAAGTGCAACTTTGTATCACTGTGTTTTTCCCTACAGAGCTCAGAGGCTGACACACACACACACACACACACACACACACACACACACACACACACACACACACACACACACACACCCTTGGTGCTCAGAGGCTGACAGAGATTCACAGCGCACTTCATTTTCTCCGGAGAAACTTGTTATTACACGTTTAAAAATCTCATGAAAATTCCACCTCAGCAGCAGCAGCCAATCCCAACAAAGCTACACACACACACACACACACACACACACACACACACACACACACACACACACACACACACACACACACACACACACACACACACACACACACACACACACACACACACACACACACCACACACACACACACACACACACACACACACACACATACAAGATCTGAGTACTTGAGTAACATTTTGAATGCAGGACTTTTACTTGTGTGAGTTCTGCAAAACAGATTTCAGGAAAACATGAACCCAATTGATCAGATGCCATACTCCTGGAGTTTCTTTAAGGATCTGTTTGTGATCAAAGACAGAAATATAAAAAACCTGTGCATAAAATAATATATAATGAAAAAGCTAAATATTGCATTCATTTCTTCAAACATCTTTAGCAGTTTTTTCAAAAAGTCATACCTTCTTAAAACAGTTTTTGCTAATTCATGAAGTGGAAACATATCATTAAGGTATTCAGACCCCAAGTCAGTACAACTCAAATAAACATGAGACATTTATAAATAAAAAAACAAGTCTCTACTTTTGAAGAAGAGTAGTATTATTTCACGGAGCCTTTTCACATTGATTATTTTGTGCAAGACTCATAAAACATGTAATCTGAATCTGTAAAGAAAGCAGATTTGTATTGTTGGGTTTCAGGTAAGATTTGCACACCTGGGTTTGGGGATGTTCTGATTCTACAGACCCTCTCTCCTCGCACTATTTTAACTATTGTATCTGTGTTATTGTGTTGCTCTGTTGGAGGAGCCTGAGACGTCAGATTCTCATTGATATATCTACACTGTGCCCCCTCTTGTGGCAAAAATTAGTATTACACGTGGAGCGTATTTTGATACTTAAAGTGGACCTATCATGCTATATTTGAAAAATATATTGTAGGGCCATACCTATATATTTTTGAATACCTATTCAAAATACAAAACTCATGCATTTTAGCCATGCCTCATTTCGCTCTATTTGCTCTTTCCCTGCCCTGTTTTTGCAAGGGCTGATTCTGTGACGTAGCTTTAATGCAAATGAGCTGCAGCTGACCACGCCCCCCTGCAGGAGAGGGGAGCGTGCTTTGAGATCAGCTGCTGGGCTGTCAGAAGAAACGCTCTGTATGTGGGTATGGACCAGGCCTCAATTAGACGCCTGCAGCTAGTCCAAAATGCAGCTGCACATTTGCTGACTGGCCACAAAAAGCGTGACCACATCACCCCTATTCTGGCCTCACTACACTGGCTTCCAGTTCGGTTCAGAATTGATTTTAAAATCCTTTTATTTGTTTTTAAAGCACTAAATGGGCTGGCTCCGGCCTATATAGCTGAACTCCTCCAGCGCTACACCCCAGCCAGAGCTTTAAGGTCTGCTGACCAGCTGCTGCTGGTAGTGCCCAAGACCAGGCTCAAAACCCGAGGGCACCGAGCCTTCGCAGCAGCTGGCCCTAGGCTCTGGAACACTCTGCCCCTCCATGTGAGGTCGGTCCAGACCCTAGGGGATTTTAAATCTACACTAAAAACACACTTCTTCTCCCTGGCCTTCTAGTCAGAGCGGAGCACGACTCCTGACTTTTCCTTGTGTTTTTTTTTATTTTTTATATATATCTGTTGTAATTTATTGTCTTTTATTGTGATTGTAGTAATGTGTTTTTATTACATGTACAGCACTTTGGCTCGACCAAAAATCTCTTTTAAATATGCTATATAAATAAAACCTGATTTGATTTGATTTGGTGCCTGTTGCGTGTGGACGGAAGACTTTTTTGATATTAGGCTTGTTTGAGACAAGCGAGACCTGCGCAGACCTGCGCAATTGCGATCAACGTCTTGCTCGTGCGTTGCATGATGGTTAGTCATTTTGTCCGACTTGCTCTGGAGGCTCGCCTACATGAGACGTTGAAATCTCGCGGGACAAAGACGCCCGCAGACTTGAGAGCGAGGCGCGGCGCGGCGAGGCGGCGCAGTTTCTCTCCCCGGGCTGCGGAAGCGAAATGCTTGATGGGAAACGACTCGCTGGTATCTCGAGCTGAGCGCTCATTGGTGGGTTTTTCCCCGTGCTGGAGATGAAACTCTCCATTGGCTCGGCAAAAGTGTGTTGTTGTTTTGTGTCAGTTTTACGTCGCCACTTCCATTCACATTTTTCATCATTGTTCCACGATGTTTATCATCATTAAATTAATATCTATATATTTGTATACTATACTTGCACTGCTTACCGTTGTCATACTTTATATATCTTAGCATATTCATACAACACACTGTTAATACTAGGCTAGGCTACTTTGTATATAGTGTATTCATACCCCTCACTGTTTATTCATCATTCAATTCATTCTATATTTTATTCTGTAGATTGTGTACATTACTTTTCACTTTACTGCTTGTTGCACTCCTGGTTAGAAGCTAAACTGCATTTCGTTGTCTCAGTACCTGTAATCTGTGCAATAACAATAAAGTTGAATCTAATCTTGAGCAGGAACAAATGTATTTACTTAGTACATATCTGACATTAACGATTAAACACATTTGTCCATTCTTTATCAATCAATCAATCAATGTTTATTTATATAGCCCAATATCACAAATGTTACATTTGTCTCAGTGGACTTCACAGTTTGTACAGAATATCAGTGACAATACGACACCCTCTGTCCTTACGTTTCACATCATACAAGGAAACACTTCCAGAGAAAAACCCACAGTTTAAAGGAACATGGGAGAAACCTCAGGGAGAGCAACAGAGGAGGGATCCCTCTCCCAGGACGGACAGACGTGCAATAGATGCCGTGTGCATTTATAAATGCAAACCGAGTCAAGCCGACTCCGGAGGTGGCAGTATGCACCTTAAAGTTGTTTGAAATCCGCCAAAAAAAACCGAGAGAAGAAGAAGAAGAAGAAGAAGAAGAAGAAGCCGACTCCGAGGTTGCGTTCGAATACTCCAAAAAAACAGCTCCTAAGTTCTAACCCTATCGTCTATTCCTTGACCTCGGAGTGAAACGTCATGGGGTTAAGGGATAGTGGATAGGAGAATTCAAAAGGATTTAGGAGAAGAGACTGCGGACTTTAGAGAATCCGACTGCACTTTCACTATCCGACGTGTTTATGATGCGCCAGCGGACGTCATAAATGTGCGTCTGCTGCTGTGGGGGAAAGTATAGAAAACTGTAGTTTTCTATACAGCGGACTACAACATGGATGTTTAATAAGAACGAGGGACTACTGTAAACTCATCTAGAGACTCTGCACCGTGCTCTGATGCTGTTGTTTTATGCTTTATGAACGGGGACAACAGAGAAACATATTCTTCATGACCAAAGTTGGAATTGAAATAAAAAAAGGAAAGTGAAACTTATGCTCGTCACCCTCTCCCTCCGGTCCACATTAATACAAATGATCCCAATACGTATGATTGTATGAAAAGATCTTAAAATCAATACAAATGTATTTATTATAACGGTTAGTCCTTAACATCTATCACTGTGTATATCACCATTCAAACAATCTTTTAAAAGTTGAACAAACCCCACCACAGCTCAGTAAAGACTGTGAAATGTTGACTTTATTTGATCATTTCAGTAAAAACTAACGTTCATATTTCTCTTTTTAATTATAATACTGATGAACGTTCAAAACAAAGCACTTTGGCAACTTACCACATACGTTTTTAAAATGCTTAATAAGCACCGTAACTTTCATGATATCATTTCTCGTTCATAATCGGTTGTTTCCGTGAACGGCCCGACTGTTGTGTGACGGCAAATGCTGCGGCCGCAAGGCATTGTGGGGCAGCATTTTCTCCTCTCCTTTCGGTTAGGGAGGTCCAGTGGTTCCTAAGCTAAAGGAGGTTATAAAGGAAGTTTGAAACCTCCTTTCCTTTTAATTTAGAGAATTCGAACGGCACTTATCATGGCTGCCACTGAGGGACTTCCGGGTCATTTCACTCCGTTAGGAAGGTTCCTAAGCTAAATGGACTATTCGAATGCAACCCGAGCTGTCCGACTTCAGGCGAGCTTTTTGAGACCTCCCCCGGCTGCGATCGGCTATTCTCGTCTACTTTCGAGGCGAGCCGCAGCTCGTCTCAAACAAGCCTAATGATTGCGGTCCGTTTGCAGGTGGAGCGTTGCCCATGTAGGCGGAGCGTCACCGCCCACTATTCCGGGCTGATACACACCCAAACACTTCAGAGACATGTTCTGTATATATCTGGACCTGTAATATATTGAAGAAAAACAGTATAATAGGGGACCTTTAAGTAAGGTTTTGAATGCAGGATGTTTACTGGGTGATTTTCACACTGTGGCAGGGGCGGACTGGCCATCGGGACGTTCGGGACGAATCCCGATGGCCGGTCCCGATTTACCTGCGGCACCGAGGTGGGCCGCTCGGATAATGCACTAGCACCCCCCCCCCCCCCGTCGACAATTCCCTCGCGGTATTTACTTGCGGCACCGAGGTGAGCCGCTCGGATAACTCACTAGCACCCCCCCCCCCCCCGTTAATTTACCGAGGTGGGCCGGTCGAGAGTCCCGGGCTGATTTGTAGTCCCAGTCCGCCCCTGCACTGTGGTATTATTATGTTTATTTCATTAACTTTGTTGAGCTTGTTTTTAGCTCTATTTCTATCTCACTGAACATAGTCCCTGTTTGTGAACTGGTTCAGCGGATAAGGCTGGTTATGAATCAAGAGGAGGAGCTGCAGACAGGAAGGGGAGTTGAAAGGGAAAAGAAGAAGTCAGACATTTTACAGCTTGACGGAGCAGGAGGACAACAGGGTGAGTGTTAACACCAGGGTCTGCTTTCTAACACATTATTTACTCTGTTTTACTGGATGTCAGAACATCAGCGTCCTAGAGTCCAAAGAGACTTCTACAAGTGGTGTAAACCTTTTTATTTCCTGTTTTCTGACTCATCAAAGCAACATAACATGCGACAGCCCAGCGCAGTCAAAATGGGGAGCAGCCTGTCTGAAGTCTGACTGATTTGATGTGTTTTAACCAAGTGTTAAACTTTCCTGTCGGCTCCCAGACCGTAGTGGAGGAAACAGGGGTGACTCTCTGCAGTCTTCCATTTAGCTTTTTCATTATATATGATTTTATGCACAGGTTTTTTATATTTCTGTCTTTGATCACAAACAGATCCTTAAAGAAACTCCAGGAGTATGACATCTGATCAATTGGGTTCATGTTTTCCTGAAATCTGTTTCGCAGAACTCACACAAGTAAAAGTCCTGCATTCAAAATGTTACTCAAGTACTCAGAGTGTGTGTGTGTGTGTGTGTGTGTGTGTGTGTGTGTGTGTGTGTGTGTGTGTGTGTGTGTGTGTGTGTGTGTGTGTGTGGTGTGTGTGTGTGTGTGTGTGTGTGTGTGTGTGTGTGTGTGTTGTGTGTGTGTGTGTGTGTGTGTGTGTGTGTGTGTGTGTGTGTGTGTGTTGTGTGTGTGTGGTGTGTGTGTGTGTGTGTGTGTGTGTGTGTGTGTGTGTGTGTGTGTGGTGTGTGTGTGTGTGTGTGTGTGTGTGTGTGTGTGTGTGTGATCTCTCAGACTGGAGAAGATGAGTGGTTTTTAAAGATGAGGAAGAGGACACATCTTCAGTCTCCAGCTGTCTGTCTCTGAAGAGTGACTGGTCTAAAGATCATCCTCTAAACTTCAGTAATGAACCTGGACCCTCAGACACAAAGTAAGAGTTTCTGCTGTAACCTGACCTGAAGAGGATCCAGTTTTTCTGTTATCTGATAATCTAACCTGTTCTTTAATGATCGCAGTAAAGAAAACTTAGTAACAGTACAGTAACAACGTTTAAACTCTTGATCCCTGGCGTCATCAGCGATAGTAATAATCTACATACAGACAGAAGTCAAAATGTGCTCTCTGAATGAACTAATGATGTTTAAAACATGTGTTGTTTCCACAGACAGAGAGCAGAGTCTCCAGTCCCCAGCTGTCTGTCTCTGAAGAGTGACTGGTCTAAAGGCTATCCTCTAAACTTCAGTAATGAACCTGGACCCTCAGACACAAAGTAAGAGTTTCTGCTGTAACCTGACCTGGGGCCTCATTTATAACGCCTTGCGTAGGATTCACGTGGGAAGGTTGCTTACGTAGTACAAAGCAAAAAAATAGGTACAGAAATGTTTCCGACATTTTCCGATTCACAAAACATTGCGTACCGGCGAGGGAAGTGCGTACGGCAACTTCCTACGCCTGTTTCCCTTTATAAATCACAATCGACTCGAAATGCGGCGCAGCTTTTGCGGGCTTCCCGCCACACCCATATTTGTCCATAAATAGTCATTGATACGGCCATAATGAATATTCATCAAACCGATTTCAGGCAAAAACGAACATGGCAAAGACAGAAAAAAGAGGCAAGAAAAGAAACTTCAATAACTGAAGTTGAAATCCTTGTCGGAGAAGTAGAGACAAGGCAAAACATTTTGTTTGGTGGCCATAGTATTAAATGATAATTAATATTGATATTTAATTTACATTGTTGTAGCCTACTACTGTTAAAAGTTATTATCGATAATTGATTTTAGACCATGCAAGCTTTTTTAATCACAGCAACGTATATAGGCTAGTTGCACACCGAGGTGTGCCCGTCACCAGACGCACAGGATAGCCTACCTCAGATGTAACGTAATGTTCTTCCCTTTTTAGAAATTATAGTAACCGAACCGAGTGCAATTAAGCTGGGTTAGCACATGCATGTAAAAACAGTTGGGGCTTGTTTACCAACGTGGTTTGTGTTCCAGCTGCCGATCAGCTGTGCGCAGCGGCTCCACTGCACCATCAATCAATCAATCAATAGGATACGGCTGTAGTAGGCCTAAGGCCTTTTAGTCCGCTCATAAATAAGTAGATCACTGTTCTTATATACTATGGATGCTGGCAACAGTCACATAGTCCAAAGTGAAGGTGATGTTTGACCAGTAATAGTCGGGCGGGACTTGAGACAGTTAACCGTCTTGGATGTGACAACGCTTTCTGGCAGATCATTCCACAAGTCGACCACAACGCAGGCTGAAAAAGTTGCGGCGGATAGCAGTCTTGAGTACTGTTTGCTTCAACTTGAGGCAGTGTCCATGTGGGTCTCAACGCCACCTTCAACAACTCTACCCACCACTTAGATGAAATAAAACAAATGTGTTGTGTTAAAATCAGCTGTACAATTATCCAAATATATGGTGTTCTTAGTTCCATACCTCCTGTGTTTTATGAGCGACTTATCAAGTCTTGGCAAACGGCATAAAAACACGATGTAAACGTGATAGTATATAAAACCATGCTCGTATCTACAACCTATAGAAATGCAAAACGGCATCAGTTTAGACGTTATTCTGTCCTCCTGCTACCGCATAATTTATGAGAAAACATTCCTTTGATCACTGATCACTACACAGCTACAGTCACCATTCAGCTATTCAGCTTTCTCTGGCATTTTCAGCAAAGCTCAGCAAACATTTGAGCAGCTTTCAGCATTCACACACATTTTCAGCAGGAAATGCCTTTTCTAGCCTAACCTGTTTTTAATGATCGCAGTAAAAAAACTTAGTAACAGTACAGTAACAACGTTTAAACTCTTGATCCCTGGCGTCATCACGATAGTAAATAATCTACATACAGACAGAAGTCAAAATGTGCTCTCTGAATGAACTAATGATGTTTAAAACATGTGTTGTTTCCACAGACAGAGAGCAGAGTCTCCAGTCCCCAGCTGTCTGTCTCTGAAGAGTGACCGGTCTAAAGACTATCCTCTATGCTTCAGTAATGAACCTGGACCCTCAGACACAAAGTAAGAGTTTCTGCTGTAACCTGACCTGAAGAGGATCCAGTTTTAATATAATCTAATATATTAAACTGTTCTTTAATAATATCATGTGTGCAGTATAGTACAGAACAAAGGCAGCAGAGTACAGCAAGCTAACATTATTTGAGGATATTTCAATATGCATTTATAGCATCATTGTATCAGTGGCATCAAAAGGTTTTAAATGGCAAAGATATTGATAAATACTCACTAAAAACTAAATATATCGTCAAAACATTATTTACTACTTGTGGCATGTTTATGATATGTATTTTAAAGATGTTTATTAAGTGAATAGTGATAACCTGGTGAGGCTGGTTGTGTTTAGCATTAGCAGATATAACAGAGCTTTGTGTGATTACATGTAGAGTCAATGCAAAGACCCAGATCCGTGCCTGGAGACACCAAGAAAGTGAAGAGGTGAAATTCATGTCACCTGCGTATTCGTGCAGCGTGACACATTTCATCTTGAGAGTGACGTTTGTGACGCTCTGCCCATTGGTGAGAATCAGCTCCACTAATGTGACGTGCTGTAAAGGATGTGTTCATCTCCA
Source organism: Trematomus bernacchii (assembly GCF_902827165.1). Taxonomy (NCBI): domain Eukaryota; kingdom Metazoa; phylum Chordata; class Actinopteri; order Perciformes; family Nototheniidae; genus Trematomus; species Trematomus bernacchii. Next base: position 508,373 of record NW_022987613.1, read on the forward strand.
CAGAGGGAAGAGGAGGAGTGGTGTTCCTGTGGAGGAGCAGCTGTCCAGCTGTGCTCTGTGTCAGGACGTCCTGAAGGATCCAGTCTCTACCAGCTGTGGACACTGGTTCTGCAGACAGTGCATCACCTCATACTGGGAGCAGAGACCTCCATCAGGAGACCCCTCCTGTCCCCAGTGTGGGAAGAGATCCAGAACCAGAGCTGGACTGCAGACAGCCAGTCAGACCAGCTCTGTACGAGGTAAGAGGCCGAACACATGCAGCGTCTTATTCCTCTTCCTGGTTCATTTGTTTTTGAACAGGTATACTGTTGTAGAGCATAGACAGTAAGCTGTTTATAAAACATTTAACTCAGTCTGGTTTTTTTGT